>NW_003852549.1:1176331-1242736 GCF_000181295.1 Otolemur garnettii
GGCACAGTCTCACTGTGTAACCCTGGGTAGAGGGTTGTGGTGTCATCACAGCTCACAGCAACCTCAAACTCCTGAGCTTAATCTATTCTCCTGCCTCAGCCTCCCAAGTAGCTGAGACTACAGATGCCTGCCACAATGCCAGGATATTTTTTCTATTTTTAGTAGAGACAGGGGTATTGATCTTGCTCAGGCTAGGCTTGAACTCCTGCCTTCAAGTGATCCTCTCTCCTTGGTCTACCAGAGTGCTAGGATTACAGATGTGAGCCACTACACCTGCCCCATAATTAGTAATCTGGTGAATAATAAATTTCAACCACTTAACAATACATAGAAAATGCTCTAAAACCCCAAACTGAGTTTGTGAGCAGCCATTTGCCTCACTGTGATTAAATTCTATGCCATTTTGATGGATCTAGTTTGGCAACACTCACCTCTTTCTGACGGTACTTAATTGCCAATTTTAGTCTTGCGAGATCGTTTCCACTTTGTTCTTCTATCAGACTATTGTCATCCCGATAATTAAGAATGATTTCCAGCTCCCTGGAACTTCTTGTCTGATCCAGTAGGTCCTTGGCAAATTGTTTGCACTGTCTTGACAGCTCCTCATACTCTGATTTGAATTCATTTTCCACCTTGCTCAGTTCCTGAAGCTCCCAACTTAACTGAAAGGCTGTCAGAAAAGGGTCTTCGCTTGATAGTGCAATGAGGGAGGGACTGGCCAAGGCCTTGTAGATGTTGAGTCTAGAGCGTGAGTGACGGAGGCTGTCCACATCTGAGCTGGACACACATTCCACACAGTTACACCGAACCTCGTGGGGTCGGGGCACT
This sequence comes from Otolemur garnettii, assembly GCF_000181295.1. Lineage (NCBI taxonomy): Eukaryota > Metazoa > Chordata > Mammalia > Primates > Galagidae > Otolemur > Otolemur garnettii. The sequence continues at coordinate 1,177,160 of NW_003852549.1, forward strand.
GAGACTCCTTTCTGAACCAAAAGTTTTATTATCTCATAATTATTCGTGTGTGCTGCCAAAATGATTGGTGTAATGTCTGGAGTAAATTCAGAGAACTGCTTATCAAGGAGTATGGGAGGCACCTAGAAAAAAGAAGAAAGCAGAGGTGATGAATATTCATTCATTTATTCCAGCCTGTGAATTTCAAAAAGCATGCTATAGCAATGAGGACAGGGTTCATAAATCCTTCCCAGGTTATTTTATTTTATTTTATTCTTTTTGCAGGAGAGATATGACAAAAAAAAATAAAAGACAAGACAAAATTGGAGAAAAAGTATCTTTCCAGTATAATGGCATATCATTCTTTCTTTAATCTGAATTATGCCATTTTGTGAAATCTTAAAATAGGTGGCTATGGAAGCCCTTTACTTGCTAAAAGCCTTTCTTGCTTTTAAATAACCCTAATTTATTTTCTAATTGACAACTTTTGCATGTCTTTCTCAGAGATGTTGACTCTAAATAATAAAGAAATACACTACAAAATAGTTAATAGTTAAACCTAAGCCCCTTTTGTGCAGTAGAAGTCTTTTAATTCCTCAGTAGGGCTTTTAAAAATATTTATCTATTTGTTTGGACTGTGTTTCATCTCATGCTTTCCTATCATTCTGGCAGCAGAAATAACTGAGAGCCAGCCTCATATGTACTTTCATCTAACTCTTTCTGGTATTATTTTCCAGATGACAAGAGCTGCTCTATTGCTAACATTATTGTTTTATCAGAAATAAACAAACATGGGATCATGTCAGCAGTATCAATTCACACCAAATCAGGTCATCCATGTTTATGCATAATTTCCTCTAGGTTCTACTCTGGGGATGGTAATGATGAATATTACAATCACTATTTAGTAACATCTGCTGAGTGCATGAACTCTCACCCTTTAACGTTCACCTTTTATAGATGTGATCCTTCAATTGGTAAGTGGAAGACCTGAGATTTGGCCTATAACTTTCTCATATTTTTAACAGAATTATATGATCAAGACAGGTTCATCTGTCTGATACCCAAGCCTATGTGGATTATACCATTCCATGGTGCCTTACCACTTGCAGTTTACTATTTATTTTTGCTGGTGCAAAGTCACAAAAGTGTTTTGAAAGGTAAAAAACTGCATAGGACAAAGTAAAAATGTGCATGTAGGAATAGCAGGAAAAAAGACGACACATGGCAAATTAAAATATGCCATGGGAACATTTCCATCCACAAATTTAATGCCGAAAAAAAAACGATGGCACATATCATCTTAAAATATGCTCCTGGAAACACATGAAGGAAACTTCAAAAGGATCTATGGGAAAATGACTACATGGTGTAAAATGATATTGGTAACGAAACTTCCATTATATTACTTTCAAATACAGGTACAGTCTTCATATGTGAATAATTAAACATGTTTTTTAATTCATCTGGCCACTGAGAATATCTATTTGCTTTATGAAAAACAATATAAAGATAAAAAGGATGACATTATCTATTTTAAAGGATATTTAAGAGATACACAATCACGTTGTACAGAAAATGGTAACAGACACTTTTCAAATGTGCTTATGAATACCAGAGGATCAAGATTGCCTGTTGACAGCACTCAGAATGGGAGAAGATATTTGCTGGTTATGTTTCCAACAAAGGTTTAATAACCAGAATCCACAAAAAACTCAAACGTATTAGCAAGAAAAAAACAAGTGATCCCATCTCAGGGTGGGCAAGGGACTTGAATAGAAATTTCTCTAAAGAAGATAGGTGCATGGCCTACAGATATATGAAAAAGTGCTCTCCATTCTTAATCATCAGAGAAATGCAAATCAAAACTACTTTGAGATACCACCTAACCCCAGTAAGATTAGCCCATATCACAAAATCCCCAAACCAGAGATGTTGGTGTGGATGTGGAGAAAAGGGAACACTTCTACACTGCTGGTGGGAGTGCAAATTAATTTGTTCCTTTTGGAAAGACATCTGGAGAACACCTAGAGAACTAAAAATAGACCTTACATTTGATCCTGCAATTCCTTTATTAGGTATATACCCAGAAGACCAAAAATCGAATTACAACAAAGATATTTGTATCAGAATTTTTATTGCATCCCAATTCATAATTGCTAGGTCATGGAAGAAGCCCAAATGCCCATCGACCCACGAATGGATCAATAAATTGTGGTATATGTACACCATGGAATACTATGCAGCCCTAAAGAAAGATGGAGACTTTATCTCCTTCATGTTTATATGGATAAGATTGGAAAATGTTCTTCTTAGCAAAGTATCTCAAGAATGGAAGAAAAAGTATCCAATGTACACAGCCCTATTTTGAAACTAATTCACAGCTTTTTATAGGAATGGCATAACCTAATTATAGCCTTAGGATGTGGGAAGGGGGGTGAGAGAGGGGAAGTGAGCGAGATGGATGGGGGAGGGAGGTGTTGAGTGGGGTCACCTGTATGGTTTATCTTACAAGGGTACAAGTGAATCTTTCTAAAAGCAGAGTATGAATGTCTTAACTCAATAACTAATATGTTAACCAGTTTGATGAGAGTATTTCAAAATGTATATGAAAACAGCATACTGTACCCCATGATTACATTAATGTACACAGTTATGCTATAAGAAATAATAAAGGAAATTTGAATGGGAAAAAAAAAAGATTGCCTGTTGAGATAGCACTGTGTGTTAACTGGAATCAATACACATTTCCTTACTTCTTTCCTTTAAAGGCAGCATTAATTAAAAATTAAGTATATATTTATTACAGAGAGGAACATTTTGGAGATTTTATCACATTATGCAGAACTGGCATGTCAGTTTAAACTCATTAATTGTTAATTTCTGGAATTTTCTACTTACTATTTCAGACCAGGATTGACCAGGAGTAACTAACATTGTGGAAACTGAAACCATAGGTAAGTGGGGTACTATTGTACTTTTTTTTGTGATAGACCTTTAGGGAATACAAAACAATATAAAGAATTTCCTATAATAAATGTATATCTGTATGGCAGATATAATTTGAAGAGTTTTCTGGATTCAGTACAATTTCACAGTAGATTTCTACACTTTTTTAAGCATTTAAGTATTTAAAATTTATCAACCATAAACTATATTTTTTGCAGAATGTTATAAGAATTTTAATATGAAGGTAACATTATTAGGTTACATGGTTTGCATTTCTAAGACAAAATTCAAGTTGAAAATTTTATTTAAAAAGTAAATATAATATGACCATACTGAAAAGCATATCTTTTTTTCCAGAAAAAGCCAGGGCAAAAGAATTAGAGAGAGATGTGGTTAAATAATTTATTAAAATATGTGAGAATGTACCAAGAATATTCTGTTTATCAGTTTGAATACACAATAAATCATCATGTATTTTAAAGTTTTTAAGATATGTGAACATATCTAATGTTATAAAGAACTTTATTTTTGAAAATAATTTTTGTGGCTCGGCGCCTGTGGCTCAAGCAGCTAAGACGCCAGCCACGTACACCTAAGGTGGTGGGTTCGAATCCCCAGCCCGGACCCGCCAAACAACAATGATGGCTGCAACCAAAAAATAGCTGGGCATTGTGGCAGGCGCCTGTGGTCCCAGCTACTTGGGAGGCGGAGGCAGGAGACTCGCTTGAGCCCAGGAGTTGGAGGTTGCTGTGAGCTGTAATGCCATGGCACTCTGCCCAGGGGGACAGCTTGAGGCTCTGTCTCAAAAAAAAAAAAAAAAAAAAAAAAAAGAAAAGAAAAGAAAATAATTTTTGAATGGAACTATTACATAGGTCCACTAATAATAAGAATTTATTGGTCAATAAATATTTTAAAATTATATAATTTTAATTATTTCAGAGCTTCTCTTACTGAAAAATGTATTCTAAATTTGACAACAACAACATTATATATTGTCTTTACAATTAATTGTCCAATCCCCAGGGGCTCATAGGTCACTAGACTTTGGAAATTCTTGGCCTTAGCTTTACACATAAGACTCAGTTGAGCAGGCAAACATTAGTCTTTATCCAGGTCTCAGAAGGCAGTTTTGGTCCTCTCCCATTCCATTAAAACAACAACAACAACAAAAACTGTAATAAAATAATTGCCTATTGTTAAGTACTAACTACATGTTACAACAATAATTACATGGTATTTGAAAATTTGAGGTTTTCTTATCCTACCATCATTAGCACATTTATTACTTTAAATTCTTCTACATAGGAAAGACTTCCCTCTTCTTTTTATTTGTGAATATTTCTATAGACCCATAAATTCTTCCTTAATTTTATTTATTATATTTTTATTGCCATAATTATTCATTTTATGCTTATTATTGAATCACAACATATGTACAGTAAAATGCACAAATACTAATATACAGATTGATGGCTTTTTAAAATGTGTGACATTTTACTTTCTTCAGCAAGTAGTAAATAGACATACAGGAAACAGCAGATTCAAATTGCTCCTTTAGAACATCTGTGCTGTCATTCTTTTCCTACCTGGCAAAGACCCTATTAAATAGTTATTTCCCACACATGATAGGTACATTGATTTTTTTCTGCATGTAGGCTATTGCCATATCCATGGGGAGAACATGAAGTTAGATTTTTGAGCTTTCCAATTAGAAACTGTATCTTGCACAACAAAGGATCAGCAAATCACAGAAGGGAAACAAAGAGAAGACTAAAGTGAACCCCTCAGGTTTTTGCTTTCAGGAACTGACCTACCTCTGGGAAGACTATCCTACTGTTCCTGCCCTCCTTCCTTTCCCACACCCTGATTTTTCCCTGGTACTTTTCCTTAGATTTCCTTTCAGAAAGTCTTAATGCTACAACCTTTCTTTCATTTGTAAGCACATGGTCTTCACGATAAGCAGAGACATAAATTTTCCAGTCCCTTTCACTAGATGGCTGGTTCAATTAGTTCATTCCAGGTATTATGTCCCAGGCTCAAAGATTTGCAGATACTCAAACAAAAAATTAAATATTCCACTAAATCCTATAACAATAAATCAAGACATATTAAATACCTTTTATTTAATCAATAAATAATTATTGAATATGAATCATGTCCAAGGCAATATATTAACTGGTAAAAATGTGGTTTTCCCTCAAAGAGCATAATACAAAATTTTCTCTCTCTTTTTTCACACATACACACACACAGTAGTACAATAATACTATACAAATTATTTTAACATAAGAACTTGGTAAATGGGCTGAGGGCTTGTGGCTTATGCCTGTGATCCTGCTACTTTGGGAGGACAGCTTGAGGTCAAGAGTTTGAGACCAAAATGAGCAACACAGTCTCTGTCTCTACAAAAAATAAAAATAAAAAATCAGCCAGGCATAGTTGCATGCACTTGTAGTTCCAGGGGTCTTGGGACTTGAGGGGTTGAAGCAGGAGGATCTCTTGAGCCCTAGAGTTTGTGGTTACAGAGAGCTTTGATGATGCTACTGCACTCTAGACAAGAAAACAGACTGGAATCTTGTCTCCCCCACCAAAAAAAAAAAAAAAAAAACTCAGTAAGTGCCCTAAGAAGAGTGTAAATTTTACAAATCCTAGAAGTTTAGAAATTATTTTTAACCAAATAGAAATAGAAAAGTACATGAGTAAATGTTTCTACCTAAGCTGGTTGGAGCTAGCAATGTAGAAAAGTTATAGAAAAAGTATGGTATCAGAAGCAAATGTGAGAGATGTATTCATAAAAAATACTTTCTTCAGGAAATGGTGTAAGTCAAGAAGAGATTAAACAATTATGAAAAACTTTAACTAGGAAAGCAGTGGGATAATTTCTAAGTATTAACATCATTCTCACATATTTTGCAAAGATAGATAGATGATAGATAGATAGATAGATAGCACACAGAAGCATAGGATAAAATATATTCAAAGCAATGACATCACAGAAAGTCCAGTCTAGATGCCCTGGGATTCCATTGAGTTCAGATTTCGGTTTCCCTAATGCTCACTTACATAGAAGGGGAAGGTGGACAGATATAAATGGAACTCAAAAGTCCAAGTCACTCCATTGCAGGAGCTTCTAAAGGCATATTGGAAAGTTCTAGCTCTGGGAAAGGACTTACAAAGAAGCCTGAAATCCACTTAGGGTCAGCGGCCCTTCTCTTTCTCTTCTTTCAGCTGGCTATGAATGAGAGTTACTAAAGGGGGCACTTCTTTGTGACCTCCTAGAGAAGGCTAGACTTTCATCTGAGACTGCTTCCTGCCAAGGGGAATTGTCTATGGGCAGAAAAAGCTGTGAGTCAGAGACTCCTGTGTGCTTAGGCATTGTCGCTGAGACATTCATCAGTTGATTATCAGCTTAACTATTCAATATTCAGAGATTCAAAGAAGTCTAAAATATAAAACATTTGATCAGAGAAACTGGACTTGCTCTCCCATTGTATGCTTTGTTTTAGAAGCAGTCTATCTTCTGTCTCCATCCCTCTCCTTTGCTTCATTCAGTATCTTCAGTAGGCAACTCTCCCTTCTTTCCTCTTGCGGTTTCATTGTTACAAGTGAAGAGAATATTTTTCTAACACGTAAAATAAATAGGTCGGCATTGATTTTGTATCTCAAGACATTACTATATTTCTTGATCATTGATCATCTAAGAGCTATGTAGTTGAGTCCCTGGGGGGTTTCAGGTATAAGACCCTGTTGTCCCCAAAGAGCGAGAGTTTGACCTCCTTCAAATGCACCAATAACTATCAAGCTGAGAGTCAAATCAAAGATACAATACACTTCCCAGTAGGTCCAAAGGAAATGAAATACCTGGGAATATATCTAACAAAATATATGAAGGATCTCTATAAAGAGACTATGAAGCCCTGAGAAAAGGAATAGTAGAAGACATTAACAAATGGAAGAACATACCATGCTCGTGGCTGGGAAGAATTAACATCATTAAAATTTCAGCACATTGTACCCCATAAATGCATTAAGGTATACATGATCTACCTCTTTATGATTTAATAAAAGAAATAAAAATAAAATAAAATGTCCATATTACCCAAGGCAATCTACAGATTTAATTCAATCCCCATCAAAACATATCATACTTTGAAGAACTTGAAAAGATGGTACTTTGATTCATATGGAACCAGAACAAGAAACCCCAAATAGCTAATATAATCTTAGGAAATAAAAATAAATCTGGAGGCATCACATTAATAGACTTCATGTTATACTACAGGTCTACAGTGAAAGTCAAAACAGCATGGTACTGGCACTAAAAATAGAGATACATATCTATGGAATAGAACAGAGAATCTAGAGATGAACCCAGCCACATATTGCCATCTGATCTTTGATAAAACCATGCACTGGGGAGAAGAATCCCTATTTAATAAATTATTCTGGGAGAACCTGTTAGCCACATGTAGAAGACTGAAATTGGACCCACACTTCTCACCACTGATGAAAAATGACTCTCTCTGGATAAAAGATTTAAATTTAAGACATGAAACAATAAAAATTCTGAAGAGAGTGTGGGGAAAATGCTTGACAATATTGGTCTGGGAAAATATTTTATGAAGAAGACCCTCATGGAAACTGCAGCAACACCAAAGATAAATAAATGGGAGATGATAAATCTTCTGCACAGCTATGGGTGCCATGACTAAAGGAGGCAGACAGCTTTTGGAATAAGACAAAGTATTTGTATGCTATGAATCTGGCAAAGGACTGATAACTAGAGTCTACAGAGAACTTAAATCAGTCAACAAGAAAAGAGCAAACAACCCATTCATAAGTAAGACTTGAACAGAAACTTCTCTGAAGATGACAGATGCATGGCCAACAAACACATGAACAAATGCTCATCGTCCCTAATCCTCAGGGAAATGCAAATCAAAACCACTCTGAGATATTACCTAACTCCAGTGAGAAAACTTACAGTCTGAAATCTGCAGATTCTGGTGTGGATGTGGAGAGAAGGGAATATTTGCATGGATGACGGGATTGCAAACTAATACACTCTCTATGGGAATGTAGTATAGAGAATCCTAAAAGAACTAAGAGTCAACCTTCCATTTGATCCCACAATCTCATTACTAGGTATCTACTCAGAAGAACAAAAAATCATTTTACTACAAGGACATTTGCACTAGAATGTTTATTGCAGCTCAGTTCATAATTGCCAAGACTTGGAAGCAAATCAAGAGCCCATCTACCCACAAATGGATTAACAAACTGTGGTAAATGTACACCACAGAGTACTATTCCACCATAAGAAAAGATGGGGACTTTCCATCTTTTATGTTTACCTGGATGGAGTTGAAATACATTCTTCTTAGTAAAGTATCACAAGAATGGGAAAAAATATATCCAATGTACTCAATAATAATATGAAACCATATATAAACAACTATATGCCCCCACAAAAGAAAAAAGCACAAGTATAGTCTAGCAAAGAGGAGAAGAGAGGTGGGAGAGAGCGAGGGAGAGGAGAGGAGAGGAGGGAGGGCAATTGGTTGGATTTCATCTAAGGTGCACTCTCTGGTGAAGGGCTCAACTACAACTTGAACTTCACCTTAGAAATGAAAACAATGTAACCTAAACATTTGTATCCTTATATTAATCTAAAATTAAAAAAATTTCCATAAAAATAAATAAAATAAATAGGTCATATTAAGTGCTCAAAATTATTATAATTTTTCTTTTTATTAAGAGACTTTTTTTCTTAAATTTTTAAAATTTTCCATTTGGTATACTTAAGGATGGATGTGACTATCATAAGCATAAACCATTGTTTTTACTTACTTAGCTAAAGTAAAAGTTGTGGCCATGAAGTAAAATTTGTGGCATTATACCCAGGCAATCATATGTACATGAAAACATATACCCACATTACTAGTAAGCAAACACAAACAATGCTTCTCAACAAACTTGTTTTTTTGGTTTTTTGTTTGTTTTTTGCAGTCCTTTTTGGCTGGGGCTGGGTTTGAACCTGCCACCCCCGTTATATAGGGCCAGCACCTTACTCCTCGAGCCACAGGCACTGCCCAAAGTGCTTTTTTTTTTTTAATTTCAAGTCATTGAATTACATATTTCTCCACAACTAAAGTGAAAAAACAACTAAAAGAAGTTACTAAAACCCAATTAAATGCCCTTGTTTCTTGTATGGTATAACTTTAAAGTTGCTTTGGCTTTTGTCTGTCCTAACTTTATGAATGAATATTTGTTCAACACTGTTTTTTCAAATTTACCATAAAATTAGTTACATCGTTAATAGATGAGTTTTTTAAATATTGTGTAGCATTAAAAATTGTAGAAAAATAACTTATAAACTGATTGTTGTTCTCAGAATTTATTTAAATGTTTCACCTTGAGTTGACTCTGCACCAATCTGAAACATATATTTTAAAGTCTAGAGTGTGATAATTCACCCAATTATAGAAATGTCTCTTTGTCACTAAAACACATTTTGAACTATTAACACTGAAGTAAAATTTTTGGAGAAATTCAAACTAAAAACCCTTCATCCAATATAAGTGTATTTATTCCTTTACATTTGAGATTTATAAAGTAGCTTATATTAACTGAATAAAGAAATTCTGGGTGGGTGTGGTTACCTGAGGTTAGCTGGGCAATATAGCAAGACCCAATCTCTAAAAAAAAAAAAAAATCCCAGTGTGGTAACATGCTACTCAAGAGGCTGAGGAAGGAGGATCACTTGAGCCCAGGAAGTCAAGGCTATGGTAAATTATAGTCATGCAGCTGCACTCTAGCTTAAGAGAATAGAATGAAACCCTGTCTTAAAAAAAAAAAAAAATTACTGATACAATATTTCACAAGGTTATATAACTAATATAACCGTTAGATTTTAAGAATAAAGAGATACATGATCTAATCTGGCTTTTATGTTAATTAGTTATATAACCTTGTGAAAATCTCTTAATATTTGTTATATAGAAAAGAATTTCCCTTGTAACATGGAATTTCTGTGATTCAAAAGTTTTTAAATATGTTAGCTGATAACACAATAATAAAAACATTTACTCACAGTCTTCAATTAGAACGTGTGGAATTCTTTAGTTTCATCTTGCTTCAGCTTCACTTTTTAAAGCTAGTATGTCAAAAACTACATTTTAAAAAGTTGACATTATAAATATCAAATAATTTATCTCTCATACACACAAACTTTTTGACTTTTCAATTCAAATCAACATAAGGAAGTTCAACTTAAAGTTATATTTTAATTTTTTAACACTAGTCATTTAGAACCTGGAAATTTTTCACACACACACACACACATATATATATGCACACACATCTATACATCCATATATACACATACAGGGGATGCTGGCACAAAAAACAAGTGATTATCCTATGAATGAATGAATGAATCAGTAGATGTATAAATGGATGAATGAATAAGTTAGGTTATGATCTTATCTAAAGGAAGTAAATGGTACTATTTTATACCCAACTGCCACCTTAAAAGACTCAACAGAATTCAGAATTCAAATTTTCACTCATGCCGAGAAGGGAACTCGGTCTCTTCTGGTCTCAGCACAGGGCTAATGATTTACCAGTATGTTCACAGCTGCTCTACAGGAGCAAAGATCTTGTCTTTCACTATTTGTGAATGGCTGAAACTTTAAATACATTAAAATTCTGATCTGGTATCTGATGAAAACTTCATCTAGAAAATAATTATAAAAAGCAGCTTAAAAGAAACTGGACACAGTTGCATACAATGGCTTTCAATCGGAAAGAAAAAGTGCAATTTCTATTTAGTTGGAAAATGGTTTATCTATTATACGGCACTGAAACAATTTTCTACCCAAAGTTAGCCTTCTATTTTACTTCATAACAATATATTTAAGATGAGGTAAATATTTAAATGTAAAAAAAATGAAAAGTAACTCAATATTTGTAAAGAAGAGTGGTTGGTTGTAGAGCTGGGGGTTGGGAGGAACTCTTACAGCAAGACTGGAAACAGAGGGTGGAAAACTACATATTTTATTATACAAATCTCGAATGGAATGGCCAAAAGCACCAGGTCTACCAGTCAGAAACCACAGAGAACGCTCCGAGGCTGGTTTAGTCATCAGAGATGATTAAAAATGGCTGACTCCTAACAAAATGTACAAAAATATAAATAAAAATACAAACAAATTTCCTTTCTACAGTACTTTTTTTTTTGCTGTCTCATCACTGTCACCGGTCTCAGTGTGGTCACCCTCTTCTTCAGCTGCCCATGTGCCTGCAGCAGCCTCAGTGTCCTCACCTTCATCTTCACCCTCTTCTCCAGCATCACCTTCTTCCTCCTCCTCTGCCTCCCCACTCCCTCTTCTTCCTCTGCCTCACTGTCAGCCTCCTGCTCCCCATTTTCCTCATCAGTGCTCCCTTTAGCAACTGCGTCTCTTCCATCTTCTGCTTCCTTGTAATGTCCTTTTCTCCTTTGGGTCCTTGGTGGCCATTCAACAGTGTTGAATCTACTGATTCATGACCATGGTTTGTTTTTCCATTTGCTTGTATCATCAGCTATGTCTTCCCTCAGTGTTCCATAGCTCTCTTAGTGGAGATCTTTCACCTCCTTTGTTAAGTATATTCCTAGGTATTGGTGCTGCTATGCCCCACTGACACCACATGCAGTAAACAGCCGGGACATGGATTAAAAGTACAGTGCTCGCAAGAGGTGGACTTCCATAGGTGCAGGGAAGCCCCAAGTAACTTCTGCCATGGCCTTTTATTGAAACAGTATATAGCAGTTGCAGGGGGCCCACATCCAAGGACCATGTGCTTAATGATTGCTATGAGCTCTTTCCCCACAGGCTCAACTCCCACCCTGTTGCACCACAAATGTTCAAAGGCCAACACCTACTTGCTAAGGAGCCACCAATCTTATCTTATTAATGCATGCAGTTGCTTGAAGGCTTGTCTCCAGGCTGCAAGACATCTCCATGCCAGCTTGGAGATTGTCTCATTCCTAACTGATGACCACTCCTATATGCCTGATGCTCAGTCTCCTACACCTAGGCATTTTACTTTCTTTGTAGGTATCATGAAGGGTATTGAGTCTTTGATTTGCCACTTAGCTTGACTGTTGTCTAAGAATGATACTGATTTGTAAAATTGATTTTGTAACCTGAGACTTTGCTGAATTTATTTGTCCATTTCAAGAGTCTCTTGGTGGAATCTTCAGGGTTTTCTAGATATAAGATCTTATCATCACCAAAAAACCCCAATAGTTTGACATTTTATTTCCCTATGTGTTACCCTTAATTTCTTTCTCATTTCTGATAGCGCTGGTTATGACTTCCAGTACTATGTTGAATAAAAGTGGTGACAGTGGGAATCCTTATGTTCTAGTTCCAGTTCTTAGTGGGAATTTTTTCAACTTTTTCCCTATTTAGTGTGATGTTGGCTATGGGTCTGTCATATATGGATTTATAATTTTGAGATATGTTCCTTCTATGCTTAATTTTTTGAGGATTTTTATCATGAAAGAATGCTGAATTTTGTTGAATACCATCCTTGCATCTCTGGGATGAAGCCCACTTGACCATGGTAGATTATTTATTTATTTATTTATTTATTTTGGTGTGCTATTGAATTGGGTTTGCTGGTATTTTATTGAAGTTTTTGTATCTATATTCATAAGGGATATTGGTTTTTAGTTTTATTGTTTTGTTGTGTCCTGTTCTGGCTTTGGTATCAAGGTGATACTGGCTTCATAGAATGAGTTGAAGAGAATTCCTTCCTTCTTGATGTCATGGAATAATTTCTGAAATGTGGGTCCCAACTTTAAATCAAAAATAGAAAAGAAATAATAAAGATGTCGGAGGGAGGAGCAAGATGGTAGCTGATTAATAGCTTCCTTGCAACTGGGCACAGTGAGACTGGGGAGAGAAGACTCCAGGCATCTCTGGCTGGTGGTATCTGCCCAGAAACACCTCCTTGGGGACACAGGGAGTCAGAGAGAGACTTCTGTACCCCATGAGGAGGACAAAAGTAGTGGAGAACTGGAAAGTGGTTGTGTGTATTTGTTCAGTCTAATCCTGCCAGCAGCTGTAAGCCCAGCAGTAGTGAGATTGCAAACTGGAAAGGCCTTACCTGTGAGTTGTTTTGTTGTTTTTTGGACTTGGCACTCAGTTGAACTACTACCTTGGGAGAACTTGAGCACGAGTGTGGAGGACTTTAAGCATTGTCTAGGGCCCCAGATTGAGCCACTGAGCCAGATAGAGCTAATATTGTTTGGCTGTGGGCCATGAGGAGCCATTGTGGGAGAAACTGCCCCAGCAAATTCCGCCCTTAGGATTGCAGAGCAAGGATCAAGCAGGAGACCTTGGGCAAGTAATCTAGTGATTGAGCAGCCTAAAGGTGGGGAATGAGATGCCTTACAGCCTTGGCCCGCAGGGGCATAGAGTGAGACCAGTTTTCAGGAGAGATCCCCAGAGACAAGTGCTTTCCTGGGAAAGCCTATGCTTAGCCAAGGTTAGCAGCTTAAATTGCCTTTTAAGCAGGATGAGGAGAGATTTAGGGTCTCCATCCTGTGGGGTTTGAAAAATCAACAGAGGCCTCCAGTCTCCATCTTGTATAGCTGTATTAGCATTGTGATTAACATCTCATACCCCAGAAGATCACCTGTTGCCCAGACAATATTCAGCAAGATATATATACTGCTTTTTTAAAATTGCAACATTTACCCTCTACATTTTTCTTTTTTTTTCTTTCTTTATTTTTCTAGTTTAAATATAAATTTCCATTGTTGCCTTCTTTAACAATTAGAACTTCATTTTTGCTAGTGTTTCTACCCTTATTATTTTGTTTTTCACTCAATTTTATCCCATAAAATTTTCTCTTTGCTTGTTTTGGTTTGATTTATAGCATTTTTGTTTTTCCTCTCTACTTGGTGGAGGTCGGATACTGTGTCTGAACAGACTAGCAAAGAGCTGCTGACCTCAAGGGAACTACCCAACCTGGCACCCCCAGAGATTGGGGGCTTTTAAGGTTGGGTCAAAGCACACTACTATACATCTATATTGCTCTTATCTCCCTCTTTATTATGTGCCTCTCTTCTTTTTGCCAATATTCCCTTTTACTCACACCCTCTCTTTTCTCTTATTTCTTTTTTTGTTGTTTTTTTCTCTTTGCCTTCTTGCTCTTCAATCTTCTCATCATTCTGGTCCTGTACCAAAAGGACTTATCAAAACCCTAGTCCAGAGGCATGGTAAGTTAAAGAGTAAAAGGAAGTTAAAGGAAAATTAGGGCAAGGAAACAGATAAAAGAAAACAGTCATGAGGAAGAATCAACAAAAAAATACTGGCAACATGAAAAACCGGTCCAGAGCAACCCCTCCCAACCCTGACCATGGAACCTAACTTCCACAATGATGCAAAAGATAAAAATAAACAATGGACTCTCACAAAATATGATGAATAGAACACTACCACACTTATCAATTATCTCAATAAATGTTAATGGCTTAACTTCCTCACTGAAGAGGCATAGATTAGCTGACTGGATTAAAAAACAAACCATCCATTTGCTGTCTGAAGGAAGCCCATCTAGCTATAAAAGACAAATTAAAACTCTGAGTTAAGATTGGAAGACAATTTTTCAGGCAAACAGAATTCAGGAGAAAAGAAGAGTTGTAATCTTATTTTCAGATACATGTGGATTTAAAGCAGCTAAAGTAAAAAAGACAATATGGTCACTTTATATTGGTCAAGGGAAAAATACAACAAGAAGACATTTCAATTCTAAATATTTATGCACCCAACTTAAATGCTCCCAGATTCTTGAAACAGACTTTACTCAGTCTGAGCAATATGGTAGCCTACAATACCATAATAACAGGGGACTTTAACACTCCTCTTACCGAGCTGGACAGATACTCTAAACAGAAGTTAAACAAAGATATAAGAAATTTAAATGAACCCTCAGAACAACTGTGCTTGATAGATACATATAGAACATGCCATCCCAAAGATAAAGAATATACATTCTCATCATCCCATGGAACATTCTCCAAAATTGATCATATCCTAGGACACAAAAAAAACCTCAACAGAATCAAAAGAATTGAAATTTTACTTTGTATCTTCTCAGATCACAAGGCACTAAAGGTGGAACTCAACTTCAACAGAAATGTGAAACTCCACACAAAGGCATGGAAATTAAACTCTTCTGTTGAATGACAGTTGGGTGCAGAAAGAAATAAAGAGGAAATCATTAACTTCCTTGAGCATAACAACAATGAAGACACAAGCTACCAAAACCTGTGGGATACTGAAAAAGCAATTCTGAGAAGAAAATTTATTGCTTTAGATGCCTACATAAATAACCAGAAAGAGAATGCATCAACAAACTCACAAACCATCTCATGGAATTGGAAGAAGAACAATATAAGCCTAAACACAGCAGAAGAAAAGAAATATCCAAAATTAAATCAGAGATCAGTGAAATTGAAAACAAAAGAATCATTCAGACAATTAATGAAACAAGGAGTTGGTTTCTTGAAAAAATAAATAAAATAGATAAATCTTTGGTCAGACCAACTAGAAATAGAAAAGTAAAATCTCTAGTAATCTCAATCATAAATGATAAAGGGGAACTAACAACTGATGCCACAGAGATACAAGAGATAATCTCTGAATATTACCAGAAATTCTATGCCCAGAAATTTGACAATGTGAAGGAAATGGATCAATATTTGGAATCACACCCTTCCCCAGACTTAGCCAGGAAGAAATAGATCTCCTGAAAAGACCGATTTTAAGCACTGAGATTATAGAAATAATAAAAAATCTTCCAACAAAAAAATGCCCTGGTCCAGATGGCTTCATACCAGAATTCTATCAAACCTTCAAGGAAGAGCTTATTCCCATGCTGCAGAAATTATACCAAAAAATTGAGGAAGAAGAAATCTTCCCCAACCTATTCTATGAAGCAAACATCACCCTGATACCAAAACCAGGAAAAGACTCACCTGAAAAGGAGAATTTCAGATCAAGTGGGTTTCATCCCAGGTATGCAAGGCTATTTTAACACACACAAGTCCATAAACATTATCTACTGTATTAACAGAAGCAAAAACAAAGACCATATGATCCTCTCAATAGATGTAAAAAGCATCTGATAAAATCCAGTATCTTTTTCTAATTAGAACATGAAGAGTATAGGCATACATGGCACATTTCTTAAACTGATTGAAGCTATCTATGACAAACACACAGCTAATATTTTACTGAATGGAGTAAAACTGAAAGCTTTTCCTCTTAGAACTAGAACCAGACAAGGTTGTCCTCTGTCACCATTACTATTCAACATAGTGCAAGAAGTTCTAGCTAATACAATTAGACAAGACAAGGAAATAAAGGGCATCCAAATGGGAGCAGAGGAGGTCAAACTCTCCCTCTTTGCTAATGATGTGACTGTATACTTAGAAAAACCCAAAGACTCAACCACAAGAATCCTGGAAGTCATCAAAAAATACAGTAATGTCTCATGATATAAAATCAATGTTCACAAGTCAGTAGCTTTTGCATATGGCAATAGCAGTCAAGATGAGAGGCTAATTAAGGACACAACTCCCTTCATCATAGCTTCAAATAAAATGAAATACCTAGGAATATACCTAACACAAGAGGTGAAGGACCTCTATAAAGAAAATTACAAAATCCTAAGAAAGGAAATAGCAGAAGATATTAACAAATGTAAAAACATACCATGCTCATGGCTGGGAAGAATCAATATTGTTAATATGTCTATCCTTCTCAAAGCAATCTACTAAT
This sequence comes from Otolemur garnettii, assembly GCF_000181295.1. Classification (NCBI taxonomy): domain Eukaryota; kingdom Metazoa; phylum Chordata; class Mammalia; order Primates; family Galagidae; genus Otolemur; species Otolemur garnettii. The sequence goes on from NW_003852549.1 coordinate 1,193,926, forward strand.
TCAATGCCATCCTTATTAAAATACCAACATTGTACTTTCACAACTTGGAAAAAATGATTCTGCGTTTTGTATGGAATCAGAAAACCTCCCCCACATACCTAAGGCAGTTCTTAGTAATAAAAACAAAGCTGGGGGCATTAGCATACCAGATTTTAGGCTGTACTACAAATACATAGTGGTCAAGACAGCATGGTACTGGCACAAAAATAGAGACACATACATTTGGAATCAAATAGAAAACGAGGAAATGAAAACTAACATCTTACAACCACCTAATCTTCTATAAACCAAACAAGAACATACCTTGTGGGAAAGACTCCCTATTCAATAAATGGTGCTGGGTGAACTGGATATCCACATGTAAAAGACTGAAACTGGACCCACACCTTTCTCCACTCACAAAAATTGATTCAAGATGGATAAAGGACTTAAATTTAAGGCATGAAACAATAAAAATCCTCAAAGAAAGCATAGGAAAAACACTGGAAGATATTGGCCTGGGGAAAGACTTCATGAAGAAGACTGCCATGACAATTGCAACAACAACAAAAATAAACAAATGGGACTTAATTAAACTGAAAACTTTCTGTACAGCTAAGGAGACAAGAACCAAAGCAAATAGACAAACTACACAATGGGAAAGGATATTTGCATATTTCGAATCAGACAAAAGCTGGATAACTAGGATTTATAGAGAACTCAAATTAATCCCCATGAAAAAAGCCAACAACCTCATATATCAATGGGCAAGAGACATGAATAGAACCTTCTCTACAGAGGACAAAGGAATGGCTAACAATATATGAAAAAATGCTCATCATCCCTCATTATTAGAGAAATGTAAATCAAAACCATCCTGAGATACCATCTAACCCCAGTGAGAATGGCCCATATCACAAAATCTCAAAACTGCAGATGCTGGTGTGGATATGGAGAGAAGGGAACACTTTACACTGCTGGTGGGACTGCAAACTAATACAACCTTTTTGGAAGGAAATATGGAGAACCCTCAAAGAACTCAAGCTAGAGCTCCTATTTGATCCTGCAATACCATTACTGGGCATCTACCCAGAAGGATAAAAATCTTTTAAACATAAGGATACTTGCACTAGACTGTTTATTGTGGCTCAATTTATAATCACCAAAATGTGGAAACAGCCTAAATGCCCACCAACCCAGGAATGGATTAACAAGCTGTGGTGTATGTATACCATGGAATACTATTCAGCCACTAAGAAAATAATGGAGACTTTACAACATTTGTATTAACCTGGATGGAAGTGGAACACATTATTCTTAGTAAAGCACCACAAGAACAGAGAAGCATAAATCCTATGTACTCAATTTTGATATGAGGACAATTAATGACAATTAATGAAATGTTGGGGGGGAGGGAAGAATAGAGAGAGAAATAAGGAGGGAGGAGTGGGGGAAAGGAAAAGAAGAGAAAGAGAAAGAGGGAGAGGGGTGGGGTCTTGGTGTGTGCCACACCTTTGGGGGGCAAGATACAATTGTAAGAGAGATTTTACCTAATAAATGCAATTCGTGTAACCTGGTTTCTTGTACCCTGAATGAATCCCCAACAATTAAAAAAACAAAAAACAAAGATTGTCACTACTTAATGGGAAAAGGAGCAATTCAAAAAGAAGACAACAATACTAAATATTTATGCACCTAACACAGAAGCAGCCTAATTCACAAAGGAAACTACTAGTTCTAAGCAAAGAGATCAGCATAAGCATTTTAATTTATGGGGATCTCAATACCTCACTGACACCCTGGAAAAATCATCATTTGCAGAAAACAAATAAACAGTGGACTTAAATGGGACCCAGAACAAATGTGCCTAAAATATATTTACAGAAAATTTTATCCTGAAACTACTGAATGTATATTCTTCTCATCAGCACTTGGAACATTCTCTAAGACTTATCATATTTTAGGCCACAAAAGATGGCTAAAAGAATTGAAACAAATAGAAATTATCTCGTGTATCCTCTTAGGCTGTAGTGGGATAAAACTAGAAATCAACTCCAAGAGAAACACCTGATTCTTCATAAAGTCGTGGAAATTAAACATCTGCTGGCAATTGACTATTGGAGCAATAGTAAAATTAAGATGGAAATCAAAAGCTTCCTTGAACTGAATGACAAAGGGGACACAAGCTATGAGTCTACGGGATTCAGCAAAGGCAGTCCTCAAGGTCAAATTTATACCCTTAAATGCTGACATCAAAAAGCCAGAAAGTTCCCAAGTTAGCCATCTAATGATACACATAGCTGAAGTAACCAGAAAAGAACAACAAACCAAACCTAAAGCCAGAAGGAAAGAAATAACTAAGGTCAGATCATAGCTAAAAGAAAGTGAAAACAAGAAAATAATACAAAAGAAAAGAAATAAAAACTTGGTTTTGGAAAAGATAAAATGAATTTATATATCTCTTGCTAAATTAATGAAGAATAGATGAAAAAGGACCCAAATAAGCTTATCAGAAATGGAAGGGCTAAGTGTGGTGGCTCATCCTGTAATCCCAGCACCCTAGGAGGCCAAGGTGGGTGGATTGTTTGACCTCAGGCACTTGAGACCAGTGTGAGGAAGAGTGAGACCCTATCTATACTTAAAATAGGAAAACTAGGTTGGGATGGTGACACACACCCATGGTACCTGCTACTTGGGAGGCTGAGGCAAGAGGATCACTTGAACATAGGAGTGTGATGTTGCTGTGAGTTATGATGCCTCAGTACTCTACCCAGGGTGACAGAGTGAGACTCTGTCTCAAAAAAAAAAAAAAGCAATTAATAAAAATAAATGGAAAAGGAGATATTACAACTGATACCACAGAAATACAAAATATCATCTATTATCTATGAATATGTCTATGCACATAAACTCAGAAATATAGAGGAAATGGACAAATTACTGGACACACACAACACTCCAAGACTCAATCAGGAAGAAACAGAATTCCTGAACAGACCAATAATGAGCAAGGAGATTGAAGCAGCAATAAAAAAAAAAAAAAACAAACAAAAAACTTACAACAAGAAGGTCCCAGGCCAGAAAGATTCATAGCTAAATTTTATCAAATCTATTAAGTGACATTTAAGTAAAATGTTTAGTCATTAAAATATGACTAATGAGTTAAGTTAATCTTAATTACATATAAATTTCACATTAATTTTGTTCAGCAATTGTATTTTCCATTCTCAATTGACAATGTGTGCCTTTGTCTCCTTTTTGAAACTCACTGGTCCTGACATTCAAGACTCCATTTTCTTTGGATGATAGTGTACAGCCATAGGTATTAGGTTAATTACTAATCACTTTGAGCTTTAGAAATGTTATTTAACCACCATCCTGGAATTTTAATTTTCTTATCTGCAAGGCAGAGGAGATAATTATGGTCTTTGCTACATAGGGTTCTTTTAAAGATTAATAGTAATGATGAATATAAAATTCTTTGCACATAATATTTGATAAAACAATCTATTATGATTATTATAATTGTCTTCATCACTACCATATTATTGTTTTCTCTGATGGCTCTTTTTTAGTCTCATTGGAGTGTCTTCTTCCCATTCCTGCCTGAAGCACTTCATTCTACACACATTAGCTGTATTCCTGCATAAAATTAGCTGTTCTTCTTGAGTTTATTATAGCTTGTAGATGCTAATTTTTATACTGCCACCCACTCAATAATATCTTTGAGTACCCATTTTACGAAACTCTTCAAACTTTTGGGAATACAGTAATGTACACAATAGATGAAATCCTGGCCTTCATTCCACTCACCTTCCAGAGGGAGAAGAAAGAAAAAGATACATGGCATGAATGTACAAGTGAATCAATAAAGCAATGAATGAATGAATGTCAAATTTTGAAAGCCATATAAAAAAATACAGTGAAGAGGAAACAAGAATACCAGAGACAGGAAGAGATTGCTGTTCCATATATGCTTAATAGGATGTCTTACTGATATATGGACTTTGGCTGGAAGACTGAGAGATGTGAGGGACCAGCTAAGCTAAAATGTAAAGACAGAGGATTCCTGGAAGAGGGAACAGCAAATGCAAAAGTCCTGAGGCATGATTTTGCTTGGGGGTTGGCCAACTCGATAGGAATACAGTCTGTAAGTATAAAAGTGGTAAAAGACAACATTTTAAAAAGCAGCAGGCAAGATAGTAGATGCATTTAATATTTTTAAGGACTCTGGCTCCTGTTTCTAGAGAGATTAACAGGTATTGGAGCACAGCAGAGAGATGTCACTACACTTTTTTTTTTTTTTGGACCACTATGATTGCTATCAAAGTAGTGGGAATTATTGCAGTAATCAAGACAAAAATTCCAGGTGATTGAGAGAAATCACCATGGAGAGTTTGAGAAGTGGTCCCACCTTGGGTATGTTAGGACAACAACACCAACACAATGTGCTCAAAGACTGAATATCTGATGTAAAAATTAAAATCAGAAAGGGAGGCTCAGCACCCATAGCACAGTGGTTACACTGCTGGCTACATGTTCTGGGGCTGGTGGGTTTGAACCCAGCCCAGGCCTGCTAAACAACAATGACAACTGCAACAACAACAACAAAATATGTGGGTGCCTGTAGTCCCTGCTACTTGGGAGGCTGAGGCAAGAGAATCGCTTAAGCCCAAGTGTTTGAGGTTGCTGTGAGCTATAAAACCAAAGCACTCTACAGAGGGCAACATAGTGAGACTCTGTCTCAAAAAATAAATAAAATAAAATAGAATAAAACCAGAAAGGGAGATCAATGGCAACTTTACATTCCAGTTTGGAAAGATGAGGCAGCAGCTTACCGGGACCACTCAGGAAGGAGAGGTTTGGGGACTCAGTGAAGATTAGTATCAGTTTTTGCATGTTAAATTCTACACAGTGTTAAAAATATGAATATGTACATTTGGCTGTCATCAGCATAAAAATAGTATGTAAAGCCTGAATGTCACTTAGCAAGTGAGAAGGGAATGTAGATAGAAAAAGAAGTTAGAAATTTGAACCATTTGACACGTCAGAATTTAGAAGCAGAGAAAATGAGGAAGGACCAGTAAAAGATTCTGAGAAAGTAGACAGGAAAGTAGGAAGAAAACACAGAAAATGTGAAATCCTAGAACACTTAGGCACATACTGAAGTAGGTTGGTAACGGTGGTGGGGGAAGCATGTGGAAGTTTTCTCATGTTGATTCTATTTTCTTATTAAAATAGGAAACAAGGGTATCACCTGAGAAAGGGGAGGAGAGAAGATTTGTGGACTTGGTAGGTGCTCAAGGACAGAGAGAAAAAATAAACTACTAGTATAGGAAGGTAGGAGAGTGTCTGTACTAGGAAATAAGAATGAAGGCCAGCTTTAAAAGCAAACCTTGGGGTTTTGTTATCTACCTACTTTAAGCTTTATAGAGTGTGTGAAATCAAACTCCCAGCCCTTGCAAGAGATTCAGTGTTCACTGATTTTTTTTTTTCTTTTTTAGAGACTGAGTCTCACTTTGTCATCCTTGGTAGAGTGCTGTGGCATTACAGCTCACAGCAACCTCCAGCTCTTAGGCTTAGCTACTTCTTGCCTCAGCCTCTGAAGTAGCTGGGACCAGAGGTGCCCGCCACAATGTCCAGCTATTTTTTGTTGCTGTTTGGTTGGGGCTGGGTTTGAACCCACCACCCTCGGTATATGTGGCTAGTGCATTACTCACTGAGTCACAGGTACTTCCCTGTGTTCATTGATATTTTACATGGATTACAATGTTATTTTTTAAATCCATGTGGAATCAATTGTTATTTAACATGTATTTATCCTGGATAGATTTAAAGTCTTTTAAACATCATTGTGATAGTTTATACAATATTTGAATTAAAATACACAGTAATTTAATCACCACTTGCATTTTTAGAGTATATATTAATATATTAATATACTTTCATTCTGAACACATGACGGAATGAGTATATAAATCTGAATACTTTTTCCATTGGTTTTCCTTTCACTATACATTACTAAATGGTTTTTCCAAGAAAATTCAGTTCCAATGTAAAAGAGTGTTTACTCTCCTATACTGATTATGTATGCTTAGTTGCTTTCATATCTTCTAAATATTTGTCATTCAGTATTAAATGGAATTATTTTGTTCAACTTTGTCATATACATTTTTTCAGATATTTTTAATTTTATAATTTTATTTTAAATACACAGAGTGTTACAATATTAAATTATTATAAAGATAGTTCAGTTTGAAGTAAAATAAATATTTTAGCATTTAAAAATCATGCCTAAGCTAATCTTCAATTTTTCCTTTTTATATATATTTTTCTTTATTAGATTTTTAAAAATGTTCTGCCCATGAATTAATGTAGATTTATACTAATGATGTAAGTTGATAGAATTATATCAAGTCCTATGACTAGAGATTCCACTGAAGGCCTCAAGAAGTCAAATATATCTTAGTCCATGTTATATTTAAACAAAAATTATCAAGCTTACCTATAATTTTCAAGTGACCTGAGACTCCTAGAATTGTGGTAAACATAGGGTAAGATTATCCTCTAAAGTGGATGGACCAGGAAGCTAGGGAAAATGGCTTTAATCCTCTGATCTTAACCCACGCTCGTAGAATAACACTCAAAACATAGAGAAGGCAGAGTACAGAGAATGAGGCATCGGCAATCTAATAGGTAATACACTGGTGCACACTGTACCTGATACTTCAACTTCTTAAAACAAATCTGTGCTAAATGCAGAAAATTCAATCAGATTTTCTTGTTCACAGCGTCTACTAAACACAGAAGATAATAAAAACCTTCACATGTTCCTTTTGGAGCAGTGAGCTCTTCCCCAGAATTATGTTGATGACACATCCTGGTGATGAAACATGCTGGTCCACTCTGCTTACAGTGAAAACTAGAACAGTCCATGAATGAGAAGCAGCAAAGTTAGCAGAGACACACGCAGGGGAGGAGGTCTCACAGCCTGGCTACTATGCTTGGCTACATGTGGACCTGTGGTTGGACTTGAGGAGATACAGCTGAGGAGGCCGGTGATCTTGGCTCATCCACTGACTGGCCACATGGCCCTGAGCACATAACTGGCCAGCCTTGATTTTGCCTGTCTACTCATGGGGCCCAGTCCTTAAATAGGATGAAATTGCTTAAATAGTGTTGAAGTGACTTATAAGTGTAAGGAAGAGAAAGTAAGCTTCCCTCTCAGCATAGGAAAAATGAGGACACAGAAAACTATTGCAATTTTGGTTTTTAATTTTTTTTTTTTTGAGATAAAGTCTCACTATGTCACCCTCTTAGAGGGCTGTAGCATCACAACTCACAGCAACCTGAAACTCTTGGTCTTAAGCAATTCTCTTGCTTCAGCCTCCCAAGTAGCTGGGAATACAGGGACCCACCAGAACACCTGGCTAGTTTGTTGTTGTTGTTGTTGTAGTTATCATTGTTGTTTAGCAGGCCTAGGCCAAATTTGAACCTGCCAGCCCCGATGTATATGGTTGGTAAAGATTTTCTATAATGTCAAAAACAAAAAAGAAGAAAATAAAATGCACCATAAAATCTATTGCCTAGAGATATACATTCAGCATATATAAACATACCTAGTATATATTTTACATAGATTTTTGAGGTGTATCTTATATATTTCAAATAAATACATGGAAATAGAAATATTGCAATTTTTGTGAAGAAGATTGCATGTTTTATATGGGACCAAGAATTTTCAAGGTGTGAAAGCTACCTCAGAATATTACAGGCCACTTATAAACCCTGGCAGCATCATAACTCAGAGGCCAAGTTGCAAAGAAAATATATTCCCAGATAATTTCTTAATGAAATTTTTCATCTTGTTTTTATTCTGAAAATGACCTAAATCAGAGCTGTTACCTTAACTAAAGCATAAAGTCTAAACCAGGTGTCCTCAAACTTTTTAAACATGGGCCAGTTCACTGTCCCTCAGACCACTGGAGGGCCAGACTGTGGGCCCCAGGATAAGTTGGCTGCTAAGCAAGACAGGGAGTGGCAGCAAAAACACCCAACAGGCCAGATAAATGTCCTAGGTGGGATGCATGTGGCCTGCAGGCCATAGTTTGAGGATACCTGGTCTAAACTAAAACAAAAGAACCATGATGTCTGACTTTATGTTGCCAGATTGTCCTTGCCTTGATTTTATTTTTGTGAATGATGAGGAGGTTGGTATAATCTGCCACATATGTCTATTACCTACACACCCCCAAAACCAGCACTTAATACCCAGGCTGTCCACTGAATAAAACATGGAATAACACTGAAGGCACTAAGAGTTGGTGAGGAGTGTAATTTGTGTCTGATGAGTAGACTGACATTCATGAATTTGGGAAGAAATTGAACTTACAAAGACCTTCACTGTACAATGGACTAAAAAATGATTTCATTTTAAAAGATCTGATGCAAAGTCAAAAATGAATATAGATTTATATTTATATATAAGTAATTACAAGAAGGAAGAAATTAAAGTGAAGAAAGCTCCATTAAGATGAAATAACCAAGTAAATGAGGTTTGACAATATGATCTATCAACTATCACATGATGTATTGATTGGTAAGCATCTCAGGAAGAGTAAGACCCAAAAAATAAGTCATCATGGTTAAAAATACACCTGTAAAACTAAAAAGTGCTACTAAAATAAGTTGTTTTTTTTTTTTTTAATTTCTTATGAGGTTAAGGCAAGATGGGAAACTGGAGCCAGCTTTCCACAGAAGCTCCTGTCCAGAAGGAGAGTTAAAGGACAGAAACTTAGCAAGTAAGCCAAAGTTTTGGAGCTGAGCCAAGAGAGAAGATTGAAGAATGTACATCAGTCCTGATGAGATGAGCTGTGACCTCAAGGAAACAAACAATAGGTACAAAATCCATCACCAAGCATATGGGATTCCCCTCCTCCATGAGAAAGGCTCGCAGTATACTTTATACAAACAAGTGAGCAGAGTTCAGATCCCCTCCTATTTTATCCCATGGGAGTTCTAAAAACCAGAACTATTTCCCTAGAGAGGACTTATGAATGTGCCATGGCACTCTCCCACCAGACACAAAACTGTATAAACTGTATATATTCTCTATCTACAATTCTGAACTCCCAAGACTTCCCTCCACTCTCACTCCAAGGTCTGGAAGCCTGTCCCCCATGGAGTCCAGATTCTTGGGCATTTTCTCAAGAGATGTGGACAAGGTGTGAGCTGTTGCTGATCTGTGCTGATTCTGCGGCACAGGAGTAAGGAGAGGACAGTGAACTGAGGGAACCATGTGGGAGAGGGAGAAACGGTGCCCCATGGCACAGAGCAACAGCGGTAGTGGTGGGAACAATAGGACTCACAGCCCTGGGGATATTTTGGAGAGACACTCCTCACCTCTCTGGGCAACCAATCAGAGGAAGGTGAGAATCTTCTCCAGAGGCAACCACTGGCAGAACAGATCTGGGATGGAAATGCAGGCCTATGAGTAAAGGGTATGTACTTGCCAGGGTGGGGCACTGCAGGGCCAGAGACTTGAATACGCACGTGCAGAGAGGGCAACTCCCAGAGTGGGGCTGAGCCAGAAGGACTACTTTAGTGAGCCTAAGAAGTACCCAGCCCTCAGGAGATCATAGCTGAGACAAGTAGGTGGGAAAAAGCTGGAACTGAGAGCTGAGTGTAAGCTCTAACTGCGCCTGCCCCAACACAAACTGCATCTGAGACAGACACGCCAGCTCTGGGTAGCAGCACAGACCAGGGCTGAGTCGCAGTTTCTCTGAACTCAAACAACATCTGGTCCTCAGGGGAATATAGTTGGGACAGAAACAAATTCTGAAAATTGTTCTGTTCTATCAGCAACATCCATCAGGAGTGGGGCTAGAACTGAGTAAACCACCCCAGCCTCCATTAGCCACCTGAGGTTGTCAGGCCTCAGCTCCCCCTGCCAGATAGTGGCAGGTTAGCCAAGGAGATGTAGATGTCCCTGTGGCTCAGGCAGGTGCAAACCCCTCCAGCATCTGCCTTTTGGAAGGAACTGGGCCATAGCCCTGCAGTGTTACCAGTGGCTGGATGTGACAGAGGTGAAGGTAGAGAAGGAGGCATCAACTTTCCCAGACTAGTTCATTGCTGGGTAGGTCCTTCTGACCTCATGAAGCACCAGAGCAAGTCATACATACGTGAGCTGCCAGCAGACCCCTGCTATCTAATTGACAGAGACCTTTTGAACCCTCCCACCTGAGACTGGTGCTGACTGGGACAGTTGATTTGGACCTCTTGAACTGGGCCAATCACCTGAGGACTATCCAAAGTGGTACCCTGGGTATGTGGTTGTGGGACAGTTTGATTTTCTTTTTCCAGTTATTGCTCCTGGGGGGCAGGATGACTTAATTTCTGGTATTTCTCCACAGCTGAGATGTCAACTCAGAGTAACTGATTCACTAAGGTAGGACAGAGACCAGCTCAAAATAAGACAGAACCACTTAGCCCCATCACACCAAGCAGGTCCCCAGCATCTCAAACTGTAGCACTGTATGGGTCCTTTGAAAAGCTCTAAGGGAAAAGGTACAGCTACCAGTCCCAGATCTTGGGCAAAGGGCTGGTCAATTACTACTCCAGGGGCCCCCAACCCAACTTCACCTTATCTGCTCATATAGCCAACAATGTAAAATAGTCATGGGGTGGAATCAGTGGAAAAACTCCGGTAACATGAATAACCAGAGTAGATCAACTTCCCTAAGGAACGATATGGCAGATATGACTCAAGATCCCATTTATAAACAAATGGCTGAGATGTCAGAAATCGAATTCAGAATTTGAATTGCAAATAAGAATTTGGATTCAAAAAATCATAGAAAGAAGGTAAAGTTGGAATTAGAAATTCAAGGAGTATTTCAAAAATTGTCTCAAGAATTCAATGAATTTAAAGACAAAATCACCAAAGATTTTGACACATTGAAACAGAAACTTGCAGCCCTCAAGATCTGAAAAATATAGTAGAATCCCTCAGTAACAATAGAGCAGGCAGAAGAAAGGATTTCTAACATTAAAGACAAAGCTTTTGAATGCTTCCAAACACTCAAAGAGAAAGAGAAGTGGAGAGCAAAAACGGATCATTCTCTCAGAGAGCTCTGGGATAATTCACAGAAAATTAATATTCTCCTTATAGGAATTCCTGAAGGTGAGGAGGTGGCTTTGAAAGGCACAGATGCTCTTCTTCATGAGATAATGAAGGAGAACTTCCCTGACATGCCAAGAGATTCTGAAATTTAGATAGCAGACAGTTTCAGAACCCCAGCATGACTCAACCTGAATAAGACTTCTAGGCACATTATAATTAACTTTGCCAAAGTTAAAAGGAAGGACAAAATTATGCAAGCAGCCAGACATAAGAAAACCATAACCTACAAGGGGAAGAACATTAGAATGACTGTAGATCTCTCTGCTGAAAGCTTTCAAGCTAGAAAAGGGTGGCCATTGACTTTTAATCTCCTAAAACAAAATAACTTTCAACCCAGGATGCTATATCCAAGAAAACTGAGTTTCACTTATGAGGGAGAAAATAAATACTTTAATAACATTCACATGTTGAAGAATTTTGCCATAACTAAACCAGCTCTCCAGGATATTCTTGGATCTATCCTTCATAATGACCAGCATGATCCTCCACCACAAAAGTAAACTCACTCAGAAACTTTTGATCAAATTCCAACTTCCACAGTGTTGAAATGATTAAAAATGTCCACTGGAATTTTGAAAAACTCATTACACAAAATTCTACCAGGCTTATCAATATCCTCAATTAATGTGAATGGCTTAAATTGCCCTCTAAAGAGGCACATATTGGCTGACAGGATATAAAAGCTCAGGCCAGATATCTGTTGCATACAAGGCTCTCATCTTACCTTAAAATATAAATATAGTTTCAGGGTGACAAGGTGGTCATCTATATTTAGGCAAATGGAAATCAGAAAAAAGCAGGGGTTGCAATTTTATTCTCAGATACCATAGGCTTAAAATCAACAAAAGTAAAGAAAGATAAGAATGGTCACTTCATATTTGTTAAGGGTAACACTCAACATGATGAGATTTCAAATATTAACATTTATGCACCCAACCAGAATTTGCCTCAATTTATAAGAGAGACTCTAACAGACATGAACAACTTGACTTACTCCAGCACCATAATAGTTGGAGATTTTAACACTCCTTTGGTAGTGTTGGATGGATCCTCCAAAAAGAAGCTAGGCAAATAAATTTTAGACTTAAACTTAACCATTCAACAATTGGATTTAACAGATATCTATAGAACGTTTCATTGTAACAAAACTGAATACACATTCATCAGCCCAGGGAACATACTCCAAAATTGATCACATCTTAGGTCACAAGTCTAACCTCAGAAAATTTAAAAGAATAGAAATTATTCCTTGCATCTTTCCGGACTATCATGGAATAAAAGTTGAATTCAGTAACAACAGGAATCTGCATACTCATACAAAAACATGGAAATTAAATAACTTTATGCTGAATAATAGCTGGATCATAAACAAGATTAAGAAGGAACTTATCAAATTTTTGGAACAAAATGACAATGAAGACATGAGTTATCAGAACCTCTGGGATACTGCAAAGGCAGTCCTAAGAGGGAAATTTATAGCACTGCAAGCCTTTCTCAAGAGAACAGAAAGAGAGGAAGTTAACAACTTAACAGGGCATCTCAAGCAACTGGAAAAGGAAGAACATTCCAACCCCAAACCCAGGAAAAGAAAAGAAATAATGAAAATTAGAGCAAAATTAAATGAAATTGAAAAGAAAAGGATTATACAACAGATCAATAAATCAAAAAGTTGGTTTTTGGAAAAGGTCAATAAAATAGATAAACCTTTGGCTAACCTAACAAGGAAAAAAGAGTAAAATCTCTAGTTTCATCAATCAGAAATGACAAAGATGAAATAACAACTGAGTCCTCAGAAATTCAAAAAATCCTTAATGAATATTACAAGAAACCCTCTTCTCAGAAATACGAAAATCTGAAGAAAATTGACCAATACTTAGAAGCACACCCCCTTCCTAGAGTTAGCCAGAATGAAGTAGAAATGTTGAATAGGCCTATATCAAGTTCGGAAATAGCATTAACCACACAAAATTTCCCTAAAAAGAAAAGCGTAGGGCCTGATGGCTTCACATCAGAATTCTACCAAACCTTTAAAGAGGAACTAGTACCAATATTACTCAACCTTTTCCGAAATACAGAAAAAGAAGGAATACTAGCCAACACATTCTATGAAGCAAACATTACCTTGATCCCCAAACCAGGAAAAGACTCAAAAGAAAAGAAGATTATAGACCAATATCACTAATGAATATTGAAGCAAAAATATTCAACAAGATCCTAGCAAACAGAATCCAGCAACACATCAAACAAGTTATACACCATGACCAAGTGGGTTTTATCCCTGGGTGTCAAGGCTAATTCAATATATGTAAATCTATAAATATAATTCATCACATAAACAAATTAAAAAACAAAGACCATATGATTCTCTCAATTGATGCAGAAAAAGTATTTGATAATATTCAGCATCTGTTCATGATCAGAACACTTAAGAAAATGGGTATAGAAGGGATATTTCTTAAACTGATAGGGGCCATCTATAGCAAAACCACAGCCAATATTGTATTGAATATTGAATCGAATTAAATTGCGATCATTTCCACTCAGATCAGGAACCAGGCAAGGTTGCCAATGGTCTCCACTGCTTTTTAACATTGTAATGGAAGTCTTAGCCATTGCAATTAGGCAAGAAAAGGTGACCAAGGGTATCCACATAGGATCAGAAGAGATCAAACTTTAACTCTTCACAGATGATATGATTGTATATCTGGAAAACCAAAGGCATTCTACTACAAAACCCTTAGATGTGATCAAGGAATACAGCAGCATCTCAGGTTACAAAATCAATACTCATAAATCTGTAGCCTTTATATATACCAACAATAGTCAAGCTGAAAAAAACAGTTAAGGACTCTATTCCGTTCACAGTAGTGCCAAATAAGATGAAATATTTGGGAGTTTACTTAACAAAGGACATGAAAGAGCTCTATAAAGAGAACTATCAAACTCTAAGAAAGGAAATAGTTGAAAATGTTAACAAATGTAAAAACACACCATGCTTATGTCTGGGAAGAATTAACATTATCCATACTACCCAAAGTAATATACAATTTTAATGTAATCCCCATTAAAGCTCCACTGTCATACTTTAAAGTTCTCAAAAAAATAATACTTCATTTTATATGGAATCAGAAAAAAAACCTCAAATGACCAAGACATTGCTTAGAAATAAAAACAAATCAGGAGGAATCACACTACCAAACCTCAGAGTATACTATAAATCAATGATCAAAACAGCATGGTACTGGCACAAAAACAGAGAGGTAGAGGTATGCAACAGAATAGAGAACCAAGAGATGAACTGAGCTACTTACCATTATTTGACCTTTGACAAGCCAATTAAAAACATTCAGTGGAAAAAAGACTCCCTATTTAACAAATAGTGCTGGGTGAACTGGCTGGCGACCTGTAGAAGACTGAAACTGGACCCACACCTTTCATCATTAACTAAGATGAACTCTCACTGGATTAAAGATTTAAACTTAAGACATGAAACTATAAAAATACTAGAAGAAAGTGTATGGAAAACTCTTGAAGAAATCCACCTGGGTGAATATTTTATAAGAAGGACCCCCAGGCAATTGAAGCAACTCCAAAAATATGCTACTGGGACCTGATCAAACTAAAAAGCTTCTGTACAGCAAAGAACACAGTACATAAAACAAGCAGACAGCCCTCAGAATGGGAGAAGATATTTGTATGTTATGTCTCCAACAAAGGTTTAATAACCAGAATTCACAGAGAACTCAAATGTTTTAGCAAGAAAGAACAAGTGATCCCATCTCAGGGTGAGCAAGGGACATGAGGAGAAAGTTCTCTGAAGAAGACAGGCACACAGTCTACAGATATAGGGAAAAATGCTCATCATCCTTAATCATCAGAGAAATGCAAATCAAAACTACTTTTGACATATCATCTAACTCCAGTTAAGATTAGCCCACATTACAAAATCCCAAAGCCAGAGATGTTGGCATGTATGGGGAGAAAAGGGAACACTTCTATACTGCTGGTGGGAATGCAAACTAATACGTTCCTTTTGGAAAAATGTTTGGAGACCACTTAGGAATCTAAAAAAAGACCTGCCATTCAATCCTACAATTCCTCTACTAGGTATATATCCAGAAGAACAAAAATCACATTATAACAAAGATATTTGTACCAGAATGTTTACTGCAGACCAATTCATAATTGCTAAGTTATGGAAGAAGTCCAAATGCCCATCAACCTACAAATGGATTAATAAATTGTGGTATATGTACACCATGGAATATTATGTAGCCTTAAAGAAAGATAGAGACTTTACCTCTTTCATGTTTACATGGATGGAGCTGGAACATATTCTTCTTAGGAAAGTATCTCAAGAATGGAAGAAAAAGTATCCAATGGACTCAGCCCTAATATGAAACTAATTTATAGCTTTCATATGAAAGCTATAACCCAATTATAGCCCAAGAATATAGGGAAAGGGGAGAGGGAGAGGAGGGGATGGGGAGGATGGGTGGAGGGAGGGTAATTGGTGGGACCACACGTACGGTGCATCTGCAAGGGTACATGTGAAATTTACTAAATGTAGAATATGAACGTCTTAACACAATAACTAAGAAAATGCCATGAAGGCTATGTTAACCAGTTTGATGAAAATATTTCAAATTATATATAAAACCAGAACATCGTACCCCATCATTCCATTAATGTACACAGCTATGATTTAGTAGCACAAAATTAACTGAAATAATACTTGAATAATTCTGGGAATTGACAGTGTGAAGCTAATGAACAGAGACAAGTAGTCGTGTCACTGTGGAACTGGGCTCTCGAGGGAAAAAGAATCAGAAGCTTTAGGAACCCTTACTCCTCCTTATGGAATGGTGGATTAGTTTTCCACAGCTGGAGAATATATAGCAGTGATTTTTGACTACTGTTGAGAAAAGCACATGCAAAGGGGAAGAAGAGGGTTTGTTTCCTCCTTCATCAAACACAAAGACTCTAAAGCACCAGCACATCCAGAACTGACCTTTCCCTGCTTTGTGCTTTTTGTATGAAATTTGCAAAAATTAGAATATTTTAGCATTAGCCATTTTGCTGGACAATTACAGTAAAAGACATTGAAAGAACAATGACCATGGTGTTCATAATTTTTTTATTTTGCTTTTTAAAATTTTCTAATATGAATTGGGTGAGCTTTTATCCAAAAGATGTATTTATACTACTTAATAAAAGTATAGAAAAATGGACAAATTTCTTGGAAACTTGTAATGTTATAACTCTTTAACTCATCAAAGATGATAATTCCAGGAAGGAGTCAGTGTGTGTGAGGGCTGTGAAAGTGAGGGTGATATCAAAATGCTTGTTATTTCTCTGTAATTTCAAGGATAGACATGGACACTCTGCTTTTTGGTTGAGAGAATCAGGCAGATTAGGCTAAGATGAAATAGCACCTGGCACAGTAAAAGGACATTCCATCCAAAACAGGTGGTTCTGGAACCAATGATTTAATGCACTCTACTCCCAAGTCAGACATTAAACTTAGGCTAAAAAAACCAAATGGAATACACTTGATACATTCTATACTAAGGCTGGTAATTTAAGGGCAGGCCAGGGGAATCTAAAGTTCCTTAGCTGATAAAGAGTTAATGATATGCAAGAGAAATTGGCAATATTTAACATACATTTAATTTATCCAATAGAAATTTTTAAAGTTTAAGCATTTTATTGATAGAGCTAATAATTGTATATGTGCATAACAAAATATTTTATATTCATTCCATGAAGGATGAAGATTATATCACATTATTCTGCAAACAAATAGTCACATAATATGCATGCTAATATAGTACATTTCCTCTGACCACTTAATAGTTTTTATTTATGTATTTTTGCTGTCCTTACAGAAACACCATCATGCTGGTCTCTACCTTCTTTTATTGATGTTAGGTTTTCTATATCAGCTTTGTTTCTAAATGACACACATAACTCATATACCTTCATGATAAAAGTAATGAAAAATGAAGCTACTTTTCTTAAATTAAAGATGATTCTTATACTCAAAATTTATTAATATATGCCATATCTCAGGAACACAGTTAGGTTTATACAGAAGAAGGAAAGGGAACCAACATTTACTGAAGAGGTGAGTGTTCAGTAAACGCAGATCACAGGGTATTAAAGTTGCAATTTCCACAGGTCCCTGCTGTAGTAGCTCTGAGAAGGCAGAGTTCATAGGCCTAGGACTCCTGATTTAGGGTCTCTCATCCACATCAAGAGTATAAAGGATGGACACAATGAGGTAAGGGTTCATTTGAGAGCAGGATTTTTTTGGTAGACAACTGAAATGGGACCAGGAACCACCTGTGTTCCCAAGGGGAAGTCAGAAGTAACTCTTCTCCCAGGCATCTCAAACCCAGCATGGGGTTTGCTAGGTTCACTGCCTTCCAAAAAGCCCCAAAGGCAGTTGTTATCTCCATGCTTGATTTGACTGTGCTCTTTTCCCCAGTCCTCTTACTCCTTTTGCCAAAATCTATCTATCTTTCGCTCTTTCTGAGAGATGATCATGGTTTTCATAAATTTTTTTTGCTTTTTAAAATTTTCTAATAGGAATTCGGTGAACTATTATGCAAAAAATGCATTTATACCACTTAATAAAAGTACAGAAAAATAGAAAAATTGCATGGAAACTTGTGATGTTATAATGCTTTGACACATGTTGTATGCTTCACTTTCCTCATATGCATAAATGATGATGGTTCCAAGGAGAGAGAAAGAGAGACCGAGCTAGTATACTGAAGTAAAGAGTAAACTTTGAATGGGACTGCTATGCACATTATCTAAGAGTCTAAGAGTGAGGGGAAAAATACATCCAAACAGGGCTTAGATAAGACAACCTCAATAGATTTTAAAGAGAGGATAAGAAGAGGAAATGCATGATTGAAGTTTAACAGTAAGTCCAGTCTATGCTAGCACAGATGTATGTATCAGTAGGATGCATACACATTCACATGTATGTGCATATGCGTGTGTATCTGTTTTTGTGCACCTGTGTGTGTACACCTTCTGGTGTTGTAAAGTTGACAGTGAAGAAAAGTGAAACATACTTTCAACATAGTATTTTAGGAGGTTTGGGGGAGGCATGGACATGATGGTAGTAGAGAAGGGGGAGGTTTAACTCCATCAATATTTCACAATTTTTTATCAATACTCATTATGCTTGATGGTTTATATATCAAGACAGGCTTTTCCTTGACCACTAACTGCCTCCAGCTTGGGTGGTGGGTTCTGTCTGTGCAGGGTCTCAGTCTTCAGGTTCCAGTTCAGAAAGGAGCCCCTCCCGGAGTCCCCCAGCCTGCTGCGCCAGCCCCCACCCCCACTCCAGGATATGCTGAAGTGTGTGTTGCTTGACATTAAATCTCCTGCAGTCTTGTGAATGTGCTGTTCTCACCTCCCTCTTCCATGCAGTTTCTCAGTGTGCCAGCAGTGACTCCCTTATCACTGACAGTCTTTTTACAACTATCTAAGAAGAACTGAAGACATCAGATAACCAGTTTTATGAAATCAGTTTAATGTACTTAGAATTTGGTCAGGAGCCTCTGACAGAAGAAATTTCAGAACACTTCTGCTGCATTAGAATTGTGAAGACCTTTCCTTTCTAGGCTGCTCAAGGAACAAGGTTTATTTGTAGGCATGTTCTGAAGGGCTTGGATTCCTGGACATGTGATGGCTAAAGTAACCAGGTAATTTGGCTAAGGAAGAACAAATGAAAACCAAAAAATCTATGCTTAACTCTCACTTGGACAAGTTACCCAATCTCTCTGAGCCTCAATTTATTTATCTATAACATTTCAGGATAAGTAGAAAAAATCAATTAAATAAGTGTGAAATTATATAATATAATATAGTGAAACAAATTATATATAGTGAAACAAAATTTTCTGTATTCCTTACTCACATACATGCATTTATTCCTCACTTATTTAACCCCATTATTTAGCAGTGACTGTTTATACAAATGTTCAACACAGACAAAGATTCCAAGGCTCCTATGCTAGGGTGAACAAGATTACACTCTGCAGCTCAGAAAGGCAAAGCACTTATTTACCAGTGGTGATTTTAGGCAAGTTAACCTCTCCATCTAACTCACTTACTACTATAATAGAATAAAAAACATTTCCCTGGGGCCATGGTGTTTTATGAGATCAAGGAAGGCAAGAGATATGTGAGTTATATATGGTTCACAAGGTGCTAGCTCAAAACTAGCATGGGTTATATGCAACTCGCATGGCAGTTAAGTGGTTTTAAAATGTCAGTAATGAAATGACTTATCAATTTATCACAAAAATTGTTATGAAATGTAAATGAGATAACAATTTACAATGGCCTGAAAAATGCTTGATATATTCTAATGCTCAAGTATTGTTAACAATTTTTATTATCCCTTGACCTAAAATGACTATAGCAAAATATTAAAATACACTTATAATTTACCTCAAATTGCTTGCTTTTTAAAATTATGTATTATTTTTTGAGGAAAAAGCTCAATATACTGCTAAGTGAGAATTCTATGATATGATGGAGAGTGGGAAATAGTCAGAATATAAAGTCTAAATAGATGCTTAGTGATTTCTAATTTATATTTTACTCATCATGATATGGCATCAACATTCACTTTTAGTTTGATCATGTCCCATTTATTTATTTTTGGTGTTGTGATTTAAGCTTCTGCACAGCTAAGAGTACAAATATTAAAGATAAAGTCAGCCTTCAGAATGGAAGAAGATATTTGCTACCAATCTACAGAGAACTCAAACTAATCAACAAGAAAAGAGCAAACAATCTCATTTGTAAGTGGGCAGGAGACTTGAACAGAACTTTCTCTGAAGACGACAGATGAACAGCCAACAAACACATGAACAAATGCACATCATCCCTAATTATCAGAGAAATGGAAATCAAAAGTATCCTGAGATAAAATGTAACCCCAGTGAGAATAGCCCACATCACAAAGTTCCAAAGCTGTGGATGCTGGAGTGGATGTGGAGAGAAGGGAACACTCCTACACTGCTGCTTGGATTGCAAACTAGTACAGTCTCTATGGAAAGAAGTGTGGAGCATCCTCAAAGAGCTGAAAGTAGATTTTCCATTTGATCCCACAATCCCATTACTAGGCATCTAATCAGAAGAAGAAAAAATTATTTTACCATGAGATCATTTGCACTAGAATGTTTATTGCAGTTGAAGTCACAGTCACCAAGATGTGGAATCAACCCAAGAGCCCATTAACCCATGAATGGATTAACAAACTGTAGTATGTGTATACATGGAATACTTTTAGCCATAAAAGATGAAGACTTTACATCTTTTTGTATGAACCAGGATGTAGTTGAAGTACATTCTTCTTAGTAAAGTATCACAAGAATGGAAAATCAAGTATCCAATGGACTCAATACTAACACAGAATCAACAGATGAAATGCTATATACTCACACACAAGAAAAACACAATTAAAATCAAGTGGGAGGAGAGGGGAGTGGGGAAAGGGAAGAGAGGAGAAGGGAGGGTGATTGGTAAGCTCTCACCTAAGGTAGACAAAAAATGTAAGGGTGCATAGAGCACACACCCTGGGTGCAGAGATCAGCTACAACTTGAAGTTTACCCTAGTAATACAAAAAAATGTACCTTAATCATTTGTACTCTCATATTAATCTGAGAAAAATAAATAAACCATGCATGTAACATGGTAAAAAACATTCACATTCATACATGATGTTACTAGTGTTGCTTAATGATTAAGCTTCAGGTCTGACAAATCTATACACTATTCCTCAGAGATTCCAGAAACCAAGAAACGATGTTACAATTAGGGTACATATGAGAGAGGGTAAGTATTGGGAAAAATTAAACCCACTCCTCTTATCCATAATTGCTTATTTAAGGGAAGAAAACATATGCCTCCATTTAATACATTTGTAACTTTCAATTTCTCTAACCCTCCCAAACCACCCACTCCTTCTGGCTGGGTTTAGCATTTTTCTCAGATGGCTGTGTTCTATAGGTCAGCTCTCACATGCTCAAAGCTCACAGTTTGAAATTTTTATCAATTGTTTCTAATAAATGATTCAAACACTAGTGACTTAGAATGCTGACATACCAAGAAATTATTTGATCCAAGAAAGTGAGTGCATAAAACATAAATTGTGATGAAATAAGAGCGTTCTTTCTGAGGGCTTAAAGAACTGAATCTTGAAAAAAATGTTTCATATTCTATGCAGCCTAAACCCTCATTTGCTTGCATTTCTGGTAGTAAAGCCATAAAACTGTACTCACATTGCCTCTAATCAGAGAGTAGGTACATGTAGCTGAATGAAAGAAAGGGCATGTTGAAAACAGTTCCACAGTGTTCTCATCATAATATGTATTTTCTTAATTCCCAATTACATTAAAACTTCATGAGTCAATTAATTATAATTGTTCAATGACTTACTATTTTTCCTAAATGATTGAAGTTTAGAGGATTATGATTAGTGAAGAAATTCAATTAATATATTGCCTGCTGAAACAAAATACTATCATATTTACATTTAGTCACAATATTTGTAATGGATTAGGGAGAGGGATTTAATGAAAATGCCCTCACAAAAGCTTTTCCCAAAGCCCACATGTGAACTATGCACCTCGTCCTTTCATATTTAAACACACATTCAGTCCTCTTGCCAGCACTAACACTTCACAGGGCATTTGCTTGGAGGAATATGTAGCCTTCTCAAATGCACATATGCATTCATAGTCAAATTAAATGTGAAAGTATATAGTGCTTTGGGAATAAGAACATAACAGCTTTAAAATGTTGTCAAGGTGAAGGGACTTATTTGCCATGCTCTTCTAAGGCCAGGCATAGCAACCTGGCAGCAGGAGCCGGGATCCCCTTCCTAGTCATGAGCAAGTCAAGGCTCAAATGCCTAAATAATTAGCCTGAGAGTATAAAACAAGAGGACAGCCAATCTTTCTCTCTCTAAACTCTCTTCTCTCTATCTTCCTCCATCCTAAGGGAGCTGCATGACTCAGTTTCCCTGCCTGGAAACAAAGAAAAAAGAGCCTGTCTTATAATTTCACAATGTGGGGGGAAAATCCTTAAATGCTTAAAGGTTTATTTCTTGAGGCTGTTTTCTTTTCTTTTCTTTTTTTAATCTGATTCTTTTCAGAAAGGGGATAAAAGCCCTTCACTGTGTGTGCTCCAAACATATTTAATGTTTTTCTGCTGTTCTAGTATGTGTTTGTGCTGAGAGGAAAGAACAAGAGGACGTGTTTCACAGGGATGATTTATCTGTGACTTGCCGAGTGTTCAGGACAAAACAAAACAAAACAAAACAAAACAAAACAAAACATGTTGACATAACTAAGGACTTTAAATGTTGCATTATTTCATGAGTTAGAATAACCAGATAGCCTAAACCACTTTATCATATTTACAGCATAACCCAGTCCATCTTTTAAAAGTTCTTTCTTTTAGGACACAATTATTCAGTTTTCTCCTGAGGGCCATTTGCCAGCTGACTAAACAGTCTATGCTTTATCTTATTACAGCTTTTAAGCTCCCCGCTGTGAAATAATAAAGACTCCGATTTATTTTGTAGGCTTTCAAAGTACTTGTTAATATTGGCTATATTATAAGGATCAAATTGGGGAATAATCTCCATCTTTTCCATGTTAATGGTACATTAAGAAAATATTGTAAACAACTTTCCTATTGATAATTTACATTAGAATGTAATGAAATATAATTGATAATATTGCTGTGTCTCTTGGTATTTAGGGGGAGAACTGAGCTTCTTCACTGTTTTACTCTTTTTCTCTTGCGAGCCCTCTTGCTCTTTCTCTCTCTCGCTCTTGCTCGCCCTGAATTTTGATGATAAATAAGTTAGGGTTACACATAGATTGAAGCTCATTTACTGTCAACATTTGGCCAAAGACAGGATACAATAAAAACAAATACAAATAGAAAGGAATAACCTCAAACGTGTTAACCACTGAGAAAAGTCAAACTGATTTACTCCGCAGGGGCAGCTCTGTGGACTAGAGCTTACAGACTGTGTTGCTCGCAGCAGCATTTACTCATCACTGTACGGATTCACTAGCGTGTAGACATGTCCCAAAGCCCCATGCGGAAAACCTGATGAATCCCAGAATAAAAAGTGGCCCTTTTTTAATATCTGGATCTTTAAGAAGAAAGTAAATAGATTCAATTTGAAAAATTTAGATTTGTTTACAGACATAGTTCTACCCCAGCATCCGGGGATGTATTTATTAGCATCCATATCAACCATAAAATGTTCTATATTGTTAGCACTATGTATTTTTGATTAGATAGATGTTTGCATTAACATGATAATACAAATTTCCTATTTCAGACTGATTTTATGGCCACGTAACAGGCAGTGTTTCTAAAGTCACAGATTATATTAACAGATTCGTTGAGACCACTCCTACATGCACTGAGTTGGAAAGCAAAAAAGTAAACTGAATTAAATTCTCTTTTGTGCTCCCAAACTGGATTCTGTTTCTGATGATTGCATTTTTCAATTGAAAAAAGAAGTTTTGTACTCAAGAGGGTAAATTGCTGATGCTTAACTTAATCTTTTCAGCATATTTTGTGTTATTAGCATAGATGCTTGTCAACAGGAAGGCAGAAGTAATGGCATAATACAGTAATAATGCCGGTAGTATTATGCTGTTATTATCTGTTACCTTCCCATAACACTTCTGAAGAATCGGAACATCACTGGATTTCAAGAGGCAGATTAGGTTACGACACAACTCTGATTAACAGCCAAGAAAACGAAGCCTCAAGGAGATTCCCAGACTTGTTCAATTAGAAGGTGGCCACAGCCCTAGAAGCCAGCATTTCTAACCCATCTCCCTGGGCTCCTCCCCAGCACTTCACAGCTTCCAATGACCCTGTTATTCTTCAGTGAGGTGCTAGGCCAGGAGCGTATAGGGCCTCGATTAATATTTACTGAGCAACATAATTACAAATATCCTTATTCAATATAGTGACATAGTCTGAATATGTAGATCCAAAGACACTTGTAAATTTATCTAACTCATACCCTAAATTAGGATAATGAACTAATGATTTAAATGACTCCCAAGTTCATATGGGCACAGTGGCTACAGCCAGCCGAGCACAGTGACTATCATCTTCAGGGACACTTCACTTTCAGCACAGCTGTCTCCTTTCTTTGTGATCTGGGACATGGCACTAAAGCCTTTTTCTGCCTTGCTTTCCCCTGCCAATCAGAGCAGGGGAAAACATGTCTTTAGATCTACCTAACCTTTCCGGGTAATGTAAATGTTAAGGAGGGAATGGGAGTGACATCAACAGTTACGGGCACAGTGACAGTCTCAATGAACATTATGTAAGATAATTATTGTTGTTCTCATTTGTTGTCATAATATGATTGTCGTCATCCAGACTGTCCCAAGGCTGGTTGCCAGCTATTCATTCATAGGCCCTTTCAGTCTGGCCCTCGCAGACCACACAGACGGGATCCTCTTTTCTTTCCTTCCACCCATTTTATCAGGTGATTGATTTGATGATCTCCAAGATCTCTCCCAATTACAAAATCCTGGATTCTTCTTAGTAGAATTTCAAAACCCGAGTTTCTTCAACTAAATACACTGGGATCTTAACTTTTGAACTAATAAATAATATCCATCAAAGTCTTTTTTTTCCAAAAAGGGAAAATAACAATAAAAATGTTACACAAATTGGGAAATGTGCATATATTAAATATCTCCTGTTAATATTTCAGGGAATTAACTGAAATTTCCTGAAAACTATGTTAGTACAGCGTAGCCCATGCCCTTAACATATAATACACAACCGTGGGTCTTCTTCAAAGTCCCAGAACTGTGAGACTTCTTAAAGAAGTCAGTGGCAAGTGGTGACTAAGTCAGTGGTTCTCAAAAGTCAGAGGTTCGGCGTCTCTGGACCAGTTGCAGGTCCTTGATCTAGGCCTGCTGTGTCAGCAATTCTGTAGATGAGGCCCACAGTTGTGATGTGAAGACTGACAACCACTGACATAAGCAAAAAACCATAAATAGGAGGTACCCTCAATGAACCTGAAACAGTAAATAAATATAATAAATAAATAAATTTTTAAAAAATAGGAAGCACAAATTCTGTTTCTGGTAAACACTTGCTGAGTCAGCTAAAACTAAAATTGAATCTGGTCTTAGGAGACATCTACGACAAAGGTCTGCTAGAAATAATTAGGAGTCAAGTAACCAATCAATTGACTGAAAAATAGGCTAAGAAGTCATTCTTGGTTATTCCTTCTAGAGAAATGAAGGACTAAGAAAAGAGAAGTGCAGCAAAATCACCAGAGACTATCAGTGAAATAATTCTTGCTTAGTGGAGAGAACTTATCATATGCAAGAAATAATCTAAGTATTACTCTGTTTCGTTTTGTACATTAAAAAATATTTTTAAACACTAACGACTCCATGCCCAGACTTATGAAAGTCTAATGTAAATATAGAAGGGAAGACTTAATGATCTATGCCCATCTTTTTATCTGGCAAATATGCACCTTTTCATTAAATGTCACATTGAGAAAATAATTTAACATACTCAAAAATATAACCATTTAAACAATGTATAAAAGCAAGAAGAGAAAAATCAATGTTAGAGATATAGGAACACAGATGATTTTATTTGTTCAGGGCTATTCCTATCACATATGTATACCAATCCCTGATCCCATTCTGAAATCTAATAGTTCTAATTAGCTAATAGAGATCAGTATCAATAAACCAAACAACACACCCATCTAATCCCATAAGCCTTTTGTCATAGTCTTACCTCCTTTGATGGGATTCAATTTTCTAACATTCATCCTCTTTTCCCTGCACACTTTCCTTCTGCTCCCCTGACCTCTACCAACTAACATTTTGTAGATGCCAAATTCAGTCTATTGATAGACTTGATAATCAACTGAGAATTCATTTTTCTTTTCATCCTGTCAGTGGTGACAACCTTTCTTCATATATTTCCATGATATTTTCCCTTTCTGTCTTCACAACTAGACCTTAAGATTCAAGAGAATAGGAACAACACCTCCTCCTCAGAGCCCAGCACGTGGCCTGGCAGGGCAAGCATCTAAAAAATAACATAAGCAAAAAACCAAAGATAGGAGGTACCCTCAATGAACCTGAAACAGTAAATAAATATAATAAATAAAAAAATTAAAAAAAATAGAAAACACAAATTCTGCTTCTGGTAAACACTTGCTGAGTCAGCTGAAACTAAAATTGAATCAGAGAAATGCAAATCAAAACCACTTTGAGATATCAATATCATCTAACTCCGGACATCCCACATAACAAAGTCCCAAAACTACAAACGTTGGTGTGCATATGGAGAGTAGGGAACACTTCTGCACTGCTAGTGGGAATGCAAGCTAATACATTCCTTTTGGAAAGAAGTTTGGAGAACACTTAGGGAACTAAAAGCAGACCTGCCATTCAATCCTGCAATTCCTCTACTAGGTATATAGTAGAGGACCAAAAATCATTTTACAACAAAGATATTTGCACCAGAATGGTTTATTGCAGCCCAATTCATAATTGCCAAATCATGAAAGAAGCCCAGGTGCCTATCAACCCATGAATGGATTTACAAATTGTGTTCTATGTATACCATGGAATATTATGCAGCCATAAAAAGATGGAGACATTACCTTTTTTATGTTTACATGGATGGAGTGGAACACATTTGTCTTAGTAAAGTATCTCAAGAATGTAAGAAAAAGTATCCAATGTACTTAGTACTATTATGAAACCAATATATAATCACCCATACCTTCATACGAAAGATAAAACACAACTATAGCCTATGATGCAGAAGGGAAGACGAGGGTGAGGGGAGGGGAGAGGGGAGGCCGGGTGGAGGGAGGATAATTGGTGGGACCTCACCTATGGTGCATATTGCAAGGGTACATGTCAAATCTATTAAGAGGAGAGTATAAATGTTAAGTAAGTGAGGTGAAGGCTATGGTAACTAGATTGATGTAAGCATTCCAAATTGTGTATAATCAGCACATTGTACCCCATAAATACATTAATGCACACAGTTATGATTTAATAAAAAGTTGTTGAAAGAAAAAAATAAACAAGTGTAATGCCAATTAATAAATAAATAATAAAAAGTGTTCCCTGATGACTGTGTTTGTAGAAAACAACGTTCATCTGAAATCTCATAGCCCCAGGATTTGAGGATGCAGCACTAAACTTTTTTTCAGAGAAAGAAATTAATACATGTATATGAGCACCTTATTAAAGGAGAATGTATTTCTCATACACATTTATCACATTTTAGAATCTTAGTAAGTGTTCTCAAAATCATATTTGTATTTTTTTTGTTAGAACCTCTTTCTTTGCTCATTCTAACGTATGACATTTATTTTGTCCAGTTGGTTATTACTGTCTTCACATTTAGTTTCACTGACCCCAACAAAATGAATAACAATGTGTTCCAGAATCTTCAGGCTTACCCATAAGTCTGAAAATTAAATGAATTATAATAATACAGAAATGGCTTTCAAGGATCACAAGAATAACTGAAGGAATTCTACTTTAAGAAAGAAAAAAAATCTTGTCATGAACATATTTGCTACCTGCAGCACATTGATTTATGGAAACTATCATTCCAAAAGATGTTGGCCTGGCATAGATGAATTACCAAAGAAAATCACAGATGAACAGCCAAGCTGTAGTGGGGTTTGGTACTGCCCAAGCCCTGAGGACAACTTCTGTGGGACACTCCATATTGCTAAAACCTCATTTTCATTGTGTGAGATACAAAGAACTCTCAAGTAGGTTAGAATTGGTCTTTCACGTTATAAAGTTCAAGCAGAAAGATACTATTTTTGTTTATTCTGCATGCCTTCACTGAAGAGGAATTCTAGAATGTACAAGTAGAAACGAAATTCTTGGCCAGCAGACTGACACAAGAGAAATCTTCCAGAAACACAAGGCCTGGGATATTTCAGACTCCTGGCAGACTGAAAACCTTTACTGCCTTTTATTCATAATCAGGGTCCAGATCAAGTGCCGCTCAGGGGCCAGGACCTACATGTGAGCCTAGAGTTTGGCTCAGAAGTTGAACATCTTCCAACAAACACTCTCATAATAGCCGGTGTCTCTAGACACCAAATTATTCTGGTCAGTACAAATGTCACTGACTAAAGAGACATTGAAATTTATGGTCACTGTGCTCTAGAAAGTAGAACTAAGAAGGTTCTTAGGTAATAAACAGAAAAAACACATCCAATGGCAGTTTTATTCTATAGATTTTCTTCAATCTAGAATGATTCATACCGGAGACACAAAACTGTCTATGGTTGCCTATATAAAACAAGACATAAAAAAGAGAGTGTAAATTATAATATCATTAGTATCATAAAAGGTAAATATTTTAGGAATATGATTGTGGAAGGAATTTCAAAATCATAAAGTAGCTACGGTTGCAGCACTTAAACTTACACAGATAAAAACATTCTTACTGACTCCTGTTTTGTGCTGTGCCTCTCTAGTAAAGGAAAAATACACCTTTAGATATTATTGGTACAGAGTTCCCCCATTCAAGGGTAGACAAGGGACCCCAGTTTTCCTATGCCTGGGCAATTTCATGAAGGGAATGTTGTGACCTTTTTCCCAGAGCTGGAGGAACTGCATTCATTCGTTTGTCAATCATTTAATAAAAAAAGAAAAAGAAAAAAGACACTCATTAATATTGAGAACATCTTTCATCTGCCAACTCCTGGCCCAGTATAATTCTCAAGTCCTTACACCCCTAGATAAAGGACCCAGGGTGGAGTCTCCCCACTTGGGTCTTTCCCTCTGCCAGAAGCTCTGGGGCTTTTTACCCTTTCTATATTCCTTTCTCTCTAATAAAATCCTATCTTACCACTGATCTGTGGTCCAGGAGTTCGCTCTTCAAACCCCTGAGATCAAGGACCTACTGAAGAAATTCCAGTAACATTTTATTACCCATCTACCCTAATTAAGATTTGTTCAAGTTTCAAAGTGTACATGAAACAAGCAAATTTTCATATTGGCAAATTTCACCACTACCACATCTGATGAGGTGATACACAACCTGCAAACAGCTGTGCACAAAACAGCAGAAAGCTGAGAAAGCAACGAGCTGAGCAGGGTGGTCTTGTGGAGTGCTGGCTATGAGAGTTTCAGCTCAGGGCAGGGGAACGGGAGAACAGGGGTGAGACATAAGAGGGGACCATGGAACACAGGCCTCCGAGGAGACAGGGAGACGGCCACCAAGTTCTCTTTCCTGGCAAAGATTCACATTAAAGTCCTCCAGGAGAGCAAAGATCATGGTAGACACAGCAGATTCCTTTAAAAGAATGTCACACCTCCTAACAGACTATGATTTGCAGACAGAGGTGAGTCTTATCAAACAGGGCAGAAATTGTTAGAGCTGTGATAACACACATTTTATAAGATTTTACTTTCAAAAACATTTTAGAGCCTCTGCAGTATCTGCAGTGTCTTTGCAATTAGTGAATTGTCCTGGTGCAGGAAGCGAAGAGTTCAGTGTGAAAGGAAAAGGGTCAAAGATAATTCAGATCCAGGACACTACCAGAGGGCAGGACCCCACAGACAGACACGACTCCTAATTCACTCCTGTTTCCACTTGCTGGTGAAAGATGGGGTGATAGAAAACAAAAGAATGCCTTGTAATTATTTAATATAATTGTGTGTCACTTCACTTTATTTTCTATTGATGATAATAAAATCTAGCTTAATTTTTACTGCTTGTAAGTTTGATATAGTTAAGCCTACAGTCAGAGGTCAGC
The DNA here is from genome assembly GCF_000181295.1 of Otolemur garnettii. NCBI lineage: Eukaryota > Metazoa > Chordata > Mammalia > Primates > Galagidae > Otolemur > Otolemur garnettii. The sequence continues at coordinate 1,223,953 of NW_003852549.1, forward strand.
TATTTTCTAATATTTCCTATACTTTTGTTTCTTCTGTTTCAAGTAAAAACAAAAACTCTACTGGAGTTTGTTAAGGACAACATCAAACTAGACAATGCAACTCACTAGTGCATAAGAGGCAGAAAGCAGAATGGGCAAGCAGGTGTCGTAGGAAAACAGCGAAACCCTACACTGTGGTCATGTAGAGTGTCAGAAAACGACAGAGGAAAGCATCCCCACATTCACACTAAGCCCCGCACAGACATGTTCCCAGCCTGCGGGAGGTCTGCATGGAGGCTCTGCACTGCTCGGGAGGGCGGGTGCCGGCGGCTGCTGGAGCGCATCACGGGCCACTCCACAGAGTTTGTTATAACAGTTTTGATTTTGATGCTTATATTTTCTAAAATTTCAGGGAATGCGAACATATAAAGAAAGCTTTTGCAGGCAAATTAATTGAAAACTGTGCTTTGCATGTACCTGTTTTTCTCCGCTAGGCTTCTTGTGGTTCAGCAGCAGCTCCACGGCGCCCACCACCTCTTTCCTGATGGCGTGCAGCAGAGCGTCCCCCACGTACACGTTAAAGCTGAGCAGCAGTTCGATGAGCTCCAAGTTCTCGTTTTCAATTGCAATGAGGAGAGCAGTTCTCCCAAGAGGGTCAATGCAATTGATATTGATTTTAAAATAAATTTCGGCTTCTTCTAGGGATTTCTTGACACTTGCATAATCTCCCTTCTCCACAGCATTTAAGTAGGCTTTTTCCGACGGGGAGAGTTCTGATTCTGCTCGTACTATCCTCAGAGGGATGCGATCTCTGTAGGGGGCATTTACGTTTCTTTTATAATAGAACTGAGCCATGTTCATGCCATGCTATTTCTTAGACTCTGAAAGTACAAATGAAATCACAAATTAGTGTCAGTGTGCTTTTGAAATTATTATGCACCATACTTCTGTTCTAACAATGATATCAATAACAATATTACCACTATTCTTAACTTCTAAGCGTTAGGGTTTGTTTCCCCCATAAACAGTGGAAATAGACTTAATAATTATTCAGCTACTTAAAGACACAAGTTACAAAATCCTAACCTAAGAAAAAAGAGGTCAGTATTTGATAAGTTATTTTAAAAGTTGCTCTAAAAGTGACATTTATGAAAGTGATTTTCACCTATAGAATATTAGAAATTATGTATAAATGTAACATAAATAAATACAGTTGTTAAGAAAGCAGTTTGGAAAGCAGAGGCCGTACTTTGGGCATCAAAAATTGGACCAGGGATATTCAAATATACCATTCACTGTCAATATTACTAATCATAGAAATGCTACTGAAATTATAGAATATCATTGTCTTGGCAAAATACATTTCATTTTTATATATTCTTTGCCTAATGCTAGTACCATTGACATCAATGTTAATTTAAATTAGTAACATTAATATCAAGAAAAATACTGAACCTGATAAACAAAATTTTATTTTTTTCTCTTTGCCAGTAAGGTCATTGAGGAGGAAAGAATGTGAACTAATGCAGTTAATCATCAAGATGATCTAAACCAGCGGTTCTCAACCTATGGGTCGCGACCCCTTTATACGATGAAAATACATTGCGACATTAGGAAGGTTGAGAATCACTGTTTTAATCTATTCAGTTTCCAAAAGAAGAGTTCTGAAAGTGTTTAAATAAAAAGTTTTTATTATAAAAATGCTATTTTATTCATTCTATTACATTTATATTATGAATGACAAGCCTCAATGCAGAAAAGATATAGGTGAAAATGAAGAAATTACTTCAAATAAATGAAAGATCATGTTAAGATATAGTAATAACAAAGTTGCTGGAAGCTGTATTAATTTTGTATCATGTCAGTGATACAAATTTATACAAAACAGTATTCTATTTTGAATATAATTTCTTTATTGTTATTTCTTAATTTCTTACTTATTAGCAAAACTATTTTATTGTTCAATGTTACTTAAACTCCTGTGGTTTTTTGCATATGTTCTATATGTAAAATTAAAATGGATGGGTCTTTTTTTTTGCTGGGGCTAGATTTGAACCCACCACCTCTGGCATATGGGGCCGGTATCCAACGCTTTTGAGCCACAGGTGCTGCCCATGAGTGGGTCTTTCTAAACATGTATATTCATTTTAATTGTTCTTTTGAACCCTACTTATTTTATGAGCAAATTAACCTGATTTGAATAATGCTTTAACTGTATGTTAAATATGCACTGCATTAACAATTATAATTTTATTGAAAGTAATATTTTCAGTCTGGGAAATTTTAAAGTTTGCATGTTGACTCAGTTTATTAAGGATTTCAATTATCAAGTTTAGTTCACTGACATGATATCATTCATGTCAAGTTAGATTAGATCAGATCTAGATATTAGATTTCGCAAATATCTGGATGCCAGAACTAATATACAAAACTATTATTTCATAGTTTTTCCCTCTGGCATGTTAGACTTAGTATTTTGTAGACTAAGCAGGAGTAGTTCTTTAAAATGTCTTCATTTCAGGTGACTGATTAGTTGCCTGAAGCCTGATTATAACTTCAGTGTTTGGGGGATGCTTTAACTCATTCTAGAATAACGGGAGTATCATTTATATTACAGAGTAACAATTTCATGTCTACCCACTGTAACTGCAACTTCAACAAATCAAGATGTTTATCTAGGTCATTTGGATGCCTTTAAAATACTGGCTTTAGAAAGTTACTTCTCACCCATTTCCCGAGCACATCTCTTCCCACCCCCAGGTCAGCATCCCTAAGAGTGTTTGAGATCCATGCCACGTCCTTTACACTGTAACTTTATCAGGCTCTGTGTTCTACTTTAGCAGGATATATACTTCTCTATTACCTCACTTTCTTTTAGCCCATGACTCTTGGAAAAATATGTGAAGTTTTCTTTTAGAGTTGAATTCAAGGTTTCTCACTAAGAATATTTTTTGGTGAGGGCAAGTGTTTGAATGTAGCTTACCCACAATACTGGTTAAAATAAAAATATGCACACAGTTACACATATAGACAAATGCCCACATCCACACATTATATCAAAAATTCATACAGATTATGATACAGTCAGGATTAGGAGTCATCCTAGAGAATGAAAAAGTTACATTTGATTTTATTTCATTTACTCAATTTTATACATGTTACTACCAAAGAATTAGATAGGAAATAGCATTTCACTCTTCATTGTCAAATCACAGAATGTCAGTTACTATAAGGGACCAGTGGATAGGACACAAGTTACTGGAGAATCTGGGGGAGGAAGGCGGATAAGGAGATATGAATCCAGATACGTTCCTTAAAATTAAACTGCATAAGCACATTTTAAAAAGAGTGATGCTACAAAGAAAGAAAGACATACTCTAGTCAAACATGGTATTTAAGAAGTGAACTTGGCACAAAACATTGCATTAAGATAACCTGTTTCTCTATCTGTAAAATGAGGAAATCAACACTGACAGAAAAATGAGTGAGAAGAACCGAATAGTGCCTAGAAAGAGCTTTTATTAACTCTCATAACCTTTCAAACCCCTGAAATTGAAAAAAATATAAGAACTCACATGAGGAAGACTAGATAGATTTTAAATAGATTTAAATTTTAAATGCATTAAATTAAAACAAATATTTACAATGAAATCTTAAAACAGAAACCCTCAAGGAGAGAGAAAAAGAGAGAGCTGACAACTCTGGTGGCTACAATCTTAAGAGAATAAGGAAGATTATTCAATTTTTTCATACATAGACTTATCTTTTTTGATGATTTGAGATGCAGGAACTGAAGGTCAAAAAAGTCAAATTTAAAATTTTGTAACTGTGCTGTGTGAATGTCGTAGTAAGTGGAAGATGCCGATAAGACTGATGGAGTTTTGAGCTGACACCCTTATCAGCCACTGTGGAATTACTGCCGGATGGGAAGTCTGTTACAGAACAGAGGACCCGGTGTAGCAAATACCATGACCTCAAGTGCTGAGGTAGAAGATTGTTCCTGTTCCTGCCCTTGTAGAATAAACTTTCTGAAGAGGAAAACATTTCCCCCCCCATATGCTTATAAAATTGAAAGGATCCTTTGACCTAAAAGTTATTTTTCCTAATCATGCTGGGGTTTTAAAAAACTAAAAATATGTAAATTAAAATATGATATTGATTGTAAGAGAGATTTAAGAAATCATCTCTAATGATTAAAACTAGAATTATCTAAGCAACATAGACATATACCAGAAAACAAATGTTCCAGATATTTATGTAAATCTGAAGGCATTTTTCCTAAAGGATAAGCTTGGTTGTCAGGGGGAAGAACAGTCAATTTGGGTTTCAAAGAACATAAAGGACAGTAAATACACATATAGAAATCTCCACTCTTTAGTATATATCAGTAAAGGTAAAATGGATTTCCCCCAGACATTCTTTTTTTTCTCTTGTTTATTGTCAAAAAAATACACGTTTATAGATGTGATCTCATGACACAGTGAGAAATAAAGACTCTTGTTGTTGACTATTGTTACATATACTTCAGTTTTATTTAAACTTTCTCTGGACTATCATAAGATATAAACATTTCCTGGATAGTTCTTTAATCTAATTTGAATTTTTCTTGCTACTCTTCATGCCCTAGTATCTCAACAATACTTGGTATATCACACACTTCACATGAATAATGCTCTGGATTTTTTCTATCACTCTTAACTTCAGACACTTTTTAATTTTATTGGACAGGAAACTATAAGTATAGATAAGGAGTTGAAGTCCTACACCAAAAATGTCATGTGCTGACTGAAATGTTTGTGACTTAGTCCAAGCAAAAAAACCCCAAAAATGAAAAACAAAGGAACAAAAAACTGCCAAAAGTTTTATCTTGTTTGCTGTTATAAAATCAGTACTAAATTCCTTTAAAAGGTTTTAGGGGGCATTTCTAAAAATTCTAAGAAAATGATATTGTACATATCACTCAACAATAACAACAACAATCAACCCACTATATTTACTAAAATATGATTTCTTAGAATTTTATGGAAGGAAATGGAGATTATACTTATTTTTAAAATTAAAGCTCTTTAGGAGTTAACAAGAAGAAAACTTGAAACTAAAAACTAAATAACCCCGTTTTTAAAATACACATATGGAGGGGAATAGCATATGCAGGGTAAGAATTTTTATTTAGCTGCATTTTCATCTCATAGGATTTTGAAAACATATGCTTTAGAAAATATATGTAGTGGTCAAAATTTGAATATTCACTCTGAGAGTTAGAACATATGCATTGATCTATTTTTTTTAACCCCCAGATTTCAAAGGAAAAAATGTTCTCTCCTCACTCCAGCCACTAATCCAACTGTCCGAGCTTCTTCCTGTGCTCCCAGTTCCCTGGCACCTCACATCCATCGTCTTCTTTCTGGCCTGAAACCTCCTCCTGCAAACCTGCTTCTTCTCCTCAAGTCACATACAGATTAATTTCTCTTATTATAGTTTATAAGAGGAGTTTATAAACTTTAGGTTCATCTTTCATTTACTCATGTACTCTCCCTAACATGGGGTTTATCCTTATCACGAAGACAATTTCTTCCTTAATTGTGTCCTGGTAGTTGTCAGGCACATTCAGCACTTCTCAGGTGTTATGAATATACTACTTGAGTTTTCACTAGCCTCTGAAGACACGTCTCCCGATGTGAAACCTGCTCTGTGTCGGGTGCTGTGACACTCTTGTCTGATGTGTCACCTCCACCTCAGCATTCCTGCTCTCTGAGCGGTTTGCATGTACCCTATCCTTCCTTCCAAAGCAGAAATGCTGATATGACCAGGCTTCTGCCTGTGGCTCTTTCTTTCACTTATCACTCTCCTTACTCTTAGCCATTACTTGTTATTTAAAATACTCCAGGAAACTCAAAAATATCTTTTAAAATATGAGGTCTGACAATGACGTTTGTGAAACTGCCACTATGTGTTTACGTTAGCTGCTCTGTACAGACAGCTGGGTAAGATTTCATAACCTTAGTGTATCACTGTCACTCTGTGCCAGTGTTGACCTGGGGTGGTGTATCGCTAAGTGGTGTTCCTTATTGTTGTGTGGTTTTGTGTGCCACTGGGAGAATGTAAGAGCTTGAATTAGAGCAATAAAATTTTGTAAATTTTTTTTTTCTTTTTTTTTTTTTATTGAACGGTAACTATGTACATTAATGCACTTCTAGGGTACAGTGTGGGGTTTTCACATGCAATCTGAAATACTTCCATCAACTGGTCAACACAGCCTTCATGTCATTTTCTCAGTTATTGCTTTAAAACATTCACATTCTACTCTTAGAAAGAAAATTTTTTGTTAAACTTGGCAAGAGTGGAAGTGAAATAAGGGATATGTTAATTCAAGTTTATGGGGTAGTGTCATGATGAAAACAGCAGTGTACAAATGGAATTTACATTTTTTTGAGAGGAGAGAAAGTATCACTGATGAAGAGTGATTAGGGCAGTCAGTAATGAGCAGAAGTGATAAAAACATTGAAAAATGCACTGAATTGTATGTCAAAAATTCGGCTGACTGTGAGAAGCATAGCACACCAAGTAAACATCTATACAGAAAGAGGAAAATCTTAACTGAAAATCTTGACCTGAGAAAGGTGTGTGCAAAAATGGTTCCGAAGGAGTTCACCAAAAAGCAAGGAGGGGTCGAAGTTTGCTGAGACCTTTTGGAGATACAAGATGAAGCTTTGGGCCGTGTTATCACTGAGGATGAAACCCCAGGGGTTTTCACTAGGGTGTACCAATGCCACCCTGACACAAAGGGTCAAAATATACAATGGAAGTCAGCCAATTTTCCATGACCAAAAAGTTTTTTCAGTTAAAATCAAGAGTCAAAATGATGTTGCTAAGCTTTTTTAATATCAGAGGGATCATTTATTATAAATCTGTAACCACTAGACCATGTTTACTATTTGGAAATGCTGACATTCTGGACATTAATGGTAATACAACAACAGGTCTGACAGCCATTCCAGAAATTGCTCTGAAGGGTGGACTAGGCACTTACTTTGGTGCATAGCTTCTTGGGGAGTACTTTGAAGGAGACCGTAGTGATATTTAGCAATGAGATGTGTAGTATTTCTTCCAGGATGAGTTTGTGAACTTCACTGTCAGACTTCATATGCTATAAAATGTATGTTGTCAGACTACACTTCTCTTCTGAGTTCTGAACCTGTGCTATCCAGTATAGTAGCCAATAATCACAAGTAGTTATTTCAGTGTAAATTAACAAAAATTAAGTAATATTAAGAATCATTTCTTATGTCTTACAGGCCACATTTCCACTGCTCACTGGCATTCCTTCACTGCCATGTGACTGTCTTGATCTCCTCATCTTCTACATGGATGATAGTCAAAGCCTCCTAAATAATCTCACTGTTAACTAGTCTTGCATCCTTTCTATTTATTCTCCACAAACCACATACCTAATCTTTAAAAAATGCAAGTCTGACTGAATCACCGTCTCACTTATAGTCCCTAAAAGGCTGATAACCATTCACAGGAAAAAGACTAACTTATTATGGAATCTTGGTCCTTCCAGGATCTGGCTTCTAACACAGCCCTAGGCACACCTTATTTTACACTGCCAAGAATGACAAGCTACTTGGCTATAATATAACTCGGCAGCTTTTTCCCACACTGTCCTTTATAGCTTGAGTATCTTTTCTCCCCTGGAGGCTCCAGCAATTCCTGCCAACTTTTCAAACCTTACCTGAAGTATTATAGCCTCCAAGCATTTTTTCTTCCTTCTTCTCAAGGCAGGGTTATTAGGCCTTTTCTATGCATCTTTATAAATTCAATGGATCCCTTAGATATGGAATACATCTTACTAGTCTGAACATAGGAGATTGTGACTTACACAGTTTTGCACCAGTGCCTACATTTTCTTGAAGAATCAGGGAATTAATGACTATATTCTTATAATTATTCCATTTTAGACTAAGAAAAAAAAAGCTTCAAACACTAGCCTAAAATTGGTTTAGCATGTTCAGTCTATAGCTATCAAGCTATTAAATCAACTATGCAAAATATTTTCAAGTTTTTCCTATTTTTCTTCTCTGATACCTTTACCACTATGCTTTTGTCAGCTCTGTAAGGAATTACAGCTCTAAGAGAAATTACAACTGTAATGTGTATGTCAGTCAACACACATAGCACTCAGGGCTCTGAAACATGCCTCTCAACTCTACTGCCTAAAATCTTCAGTAGGGTATGAGACTGATCATTTCCTGATACTTCCAGGGGAATATGAGCACAGAGGGAAAAATTCAAGTTATCTTAGGAAAAAAATTTGAATATATTATAAGAGAAGAAGTAGAGATAGGGAGGTGCCTGTGGCTCAATGAGTAGGGCGCCGGCCCCATATACTGAGGGTGACAGGTTCAAACCCAGCCCTGGCCAAAAAACTGCAAAAAAAAAAAAAAATAGAGATAACATACCAGAAAAACAGAGACTAAAATATGCACATTAATGTCTATAAAATTATTAAAAAGTACAAGAGATAAATTTAGGATTAAAAAATCATTAGGATGAGGTAAGTGGAGATACTGATGGGACAAAAGTAGAATGGATCAGTGATCTAAATATGAAATTCTCTCAATTTATAAAATATAAAATTTAATTGAAATGGAAGATAGAAATACAAGGGGCAATATCTACAAAATATCAATCATAGGAAGTGAAATGAAATAAGAGAGTATAGGAGCCATTTTTATGAATAATTACCACAGTTTTCATAATTAGGAAAAGTTACATAAGATCTCACATTGAAAGAATCCATGGTGCCACATAGAATATGGAAGAACAACTCCATTTTGGATAGAAAAAATTCTAAATATCACCTCAACCCAACCCCCTTTTTGACTGCAACCCCATGCTTCATTAGGAATAGATATGTCAACTTTAATTAGTTGTTCGTTCTAGAAGAACTTTGAACATGAAAGGTGAGATTGCTAACCAATAAATACTCATTATTTCACTGTTTATATTCATGAATTCTTGCCTGTTTAGTGAGATAATATCTTGCTCACCTGGGCAAAGAGCTCCCTTACTAAACAGCAGCTTACTTATCAAAACTGTCTTCAGACATCCCACCTTGCCAACTCCACCAATCATAAACCATTATGTCACAAATATCACCTCAACCCAATCATTTTCCCACCTCGAAAGGTCCAAGTTAAATTGCCTGAGGCTTGGCTGGTAATCCCTATAAACACCTCACCCTGACTGCCCTCATCTGTGAACTGGAAAACTCAGTACTCTCCTTTCCTGTTCTGAGTTCTAATAAGTATAGCTTTCTTTTATTAGAAGAATGGGTAGTTATATTTTGAAGAGTTCAATAAATAAAAAATCAGGTTAACATCAGATCTCTTAAGAGCAAACATGGAGGGAATGAGATACTGCTTTGGAAGCAGGGAAGGGGGGAGTGGAAGCCCAGAAACTAGAATTTTACATCTTATTAAAATTTACTTAAATGAAGGAAGGAATAAAATTGGTCTCATACATATGATCTCAGATAATTTTTCACTCAAGAGCTATATGTAAACACAGAAGAATGCTATACATAAAGATAAAACAAGAATATTTTCTTTTATTTAAATGGTCAAGATATTATTATCTGTTTTGTTCACTTACATATCCATGGTGTATAGAGCAGGGTCTGGTATATAACAAGTGCTCAATACATACTTATTCAATGGGTGAAATAGTTTCCGAATACCCATATGTCATATTTGTAGACCACCCCCTGGCAATACCATAGGGCATGAGTACCAACATCCTTGAACTCACAGAGCCTAAGATCCATTAGAAAGGACCCACAAAAAAGTAGCAAACAGAGTAATTATAAATTTTGATAAGTGATATATAATAGAAGTGGTGGTGAGATGAGATGGAGAAATTTGGCAGGAGGGAAAAAGATGGAGAGCTACATAATGTTGAATGGACAAAGGTAGACTCTTTGAGAAGGAGACATGTTAAAATGGAGGCTGTCTGGAAAAAATTCAGCAAACATTCTGGGAGGCTGAGGGAGGAGGATCACCTGAGCTCAGGATTTCAGCACCAACCTAAGCAAGAGTTGCTCCATCTCTAAAAAAAATACTAGCTGGGTGTGGTGGCATGAGCCTGTAGTCCCAGCTACTTGGGAGCTGAGGCAAGAGGATCACTTGAGCCCAAGAGTTTGAAGTTGCTGTGAGCTATGATGCCACAGCACTCTACCCAGGGAGACCAAGTGAGACTATGTCTCAAAAAAAAAAAAAAAAAGTACAGCAGGAAGTATGATGTTAAAAGGAGCAGAGAGTGAGAAAACCATGATGCAAGAAGAACAGGATTCCTTATGGGATACATCAGCCAGCCAGTTGGTGTTAGCATAGTAAGGGAAGGAGTAGGGGAAATGAGGAGGCAGTCCCCAGTGTAATACGAAGTTACAGAAGGGCTTTAAGTGGGGGAATGACATAATCTGATCGCTGATTTTGAAAATCACCCAAGTTGCTGATTGATTAGGAATTGTGCAAGAGTAGATGCTAAGACACCATCTGCCCATAAGCCAGTAAGCGCCACCAAGTCTACAGGAAAGTGCAGACATTCACCCCCGGATTAGGAATGCAAATCTCACAGACTCTGATGGTAGCAAAATATTCATGGGGATTTAAATGCCTGCTCTTATTTTAGAGTTTATTAATATTTTTATTAGTCTTCTAATTAAATATATTTTGAGTAATCTTACTCTAATTCTGCCCCCCCAACTCCTATTATTTTTATAATTTGTAGAATTTGAAGTTTTTCAGGAATAGATATCATTTTAAAACAGCAATATTTCCCTGTGCATTACTCTTACTACACCAGAAACACGTGCACTTCTTTCCTGTGCTAAAGAGACCACTTGTCTTCTTACCATGAAAGGATAATCTGTCCTAAGGAAAACACTATTAAGAAGAAATAGGTGTGTGCACTGTAGGACAATATATTTCATAAACAAGTTCTTCACAAGATCATTCAACAGAAAAATGTAAATCAAAGGGCCTCCGCCATAATCAGATTCTTCTGGTTTCTGAATTTGTGGGTGTGTGAACATGATTAGTTATGGTTGCAATGCGGGGGAGTCTTTTGCCCAAAACAGAAAGTCTGAAGATAGCAAAAATATGAGAAATGCTTATAGGTGTATGCACATATAGTATTTTTGATAAAGTGATCCTTCTACTTAAAAAATTAACCTATTAGGAGATAACTGCAGAGTTAAGAAAAGACACCATTTGGCTGAGATGTAACTCTTTTTCTTGCTATTGCAGTGGTGTGTGTCTGTGTCAGAGAAGGGCAGAGACGGGGAAGTAATTTAAAACTATTGGATAGTAGCAGTTTAACAGGGAGCATGACAAACCAGACTCGGGAGCAGAAAAATAATAAATGGTATTGAGACAACTAGTTAGAAGTTTTGGCAATATTAGTCTGTAGCACCATGAGAATGGAAAATGGATTTTAAAGTTAAGTATCACAACAGATAAAATGATAAAACAACATAAGAAAATATTGGTCTACATTTTTACCTTTTTAAAGGGAAAGAATTTTTTTTCTAAGCAACAAACAATGGAGAAATAACTGTAAGAAAGACTTGTGATGTACATACATAACATTTAAAAGTCTTAGTACTAAAACACAAAACACAAAATTAAAATGCAAAATTAGTAGGGGAATTATTCAAAATAAATATGACAGAGAAGAGTTTATTAAGTAGGAAAGAAAAACAACTAATATTCACAAGAGTCAAATGAAAAGTCCCCTCAAAAGAAAGCAAATATAAATAGAAAATACCCTTAAAAGGTATTATCCTTCTTAAAAGAAGCAATTTTACTGACCTCTATAAGCTGAGAAGTCTACTGATAAGATAAAAATATATTGCATGTTTTATGTGATCAGATTGCAGACAAAAGACTACCCAGAACTGGAAATGATGCAGTGAAAACACTTCTCACATAAATTGCTGGCAACAAACTGGAAAGGAATTAGAGATATGTGTGCTAGTCTTTGGAAAGGTTCAAGTCATTACCCTAGGAATACCTCTTCCAGGAATCTACTCTCAGGTTGCATTTTACAAGGCAGGCACAGAACTGAGCATAACTCTGTTCTTTATTGTTGAGAAAAATTAGAGAGACTCAGAAGCCAGTAATGTCAGCCAGCTCAATGAAGTACTGACTTTCTTTGAATAAAAAAATGTTCAGGTATTAAAATATTAAATATGTGTTGAATTTTAATGTTATAGGAAAATAATCATATTTTTGTAAGTAGTAATTATGGGTAAAATTTTAAACAGAAGAATGCATTTATAACAATAAAAATGCCTATACAAAGAAGGAGGTGACTACACTAATAATTAAGAAAAGTTACAATTTTTTATTTTCTATATATAAGATTTTGATAATGAGAACACTATACTTTTTAATAAAAATAAACACTCTTTTATCACAAAATAAAAGTTTACTTTGTTAAAAGGATAATTTTCCTTAGTAATTAGCAGGACTTCCATGTTTAAAGGATTTTTGACTTATTTTTCATAACTAAAACCAAGATTAATGGATAGAAATGATAAAGAAGACTTGCTTCTCAATAAAACAGTAACTTTTGGGGAGGAAGGAGTTGGAAACAGGGTCTTGCTCTGCCACCCCGGCTAGAGTGCAGTGGTATCATCACAGCTCACTGCAACCTCCAACTCTTAGGCTCAAGTGATCCTCCTGCCTCAGCCTCCCAAGTAGCTGGTTCTAGAGATGTGTGCCAGTGTGCTCAGCTAATTTTTCTATTTTTTTTTTTTTTTTGTACAGATGGGGTCTTGCTCTTGTAGAGGCTAATCTTGAACTCCTGACCTCAAATGTTCCCCAAATGCTCAGGTTATAGGGAAGAGCCACCATCTTTAGTCAGCAGTGACCTTCTAATACTGGGACTTGTCCAAAGGTTAGACTAGTCTATTTCGGAGGCTAGTAAACTCTCTGTTGCTGGCAGTATTCAAGCATAGCAGACACAACTTAAAGGAATGTTGTAGAGAGCATTCAAGAACCAGATGGCTAAACTGGATAATTGTTAATGAATATTGTGACTGACTTTGTGATTTTATTAGTTTTTGATTAGTTATTAACTCTGACAATAAACCATGTGACCGCAACACATCACTGATGTTGCCACGCTTTTAATTCTTCCATTAAAGTTATGCTAAATGATCTCCATGCTTCTATCAAGTTCTATATATTTTTACTCAATTAAAAAACATACCAGTAATCTGTTTTGATATCTGATTTTCCTGCTTGGTCATAGACTGGGAGTCTCTTCATTATAGCCCATTGAAGTTTTCAAGAACTATTTCCAAAATATAGTAACTATTCAGATAAACAAAACTAAAAGGAAGTAATTTCCAATGTGTTTATTTTACGTTATGTAATAAAATAAGTTAAACTTTTGAACATCATATAGTTAGAATTTTCTATGGCAATTCTCAGTCTAAACATTTATTACACTATTAATCTGCTTACTTTTATTAATAAAAGGTACTTATGTTATTGTGAAAGCAATATATTATACATATCTTTCTTTAGATAATAAACAATATATAGGCTTACTATTAAGCTAGATTTAGAAAGAACGTTCTTATTAGGGGTGTGATTTTAAAAATTCACACATCATATTTCTATGTGTTATAAAATAAATAAATTTGTTCAAAACAATTTATTGGGTGTTATTTTGTGCTGGATATGACTATTTTATGGACTCATGATATAAAGTCAGATAAAACACAATCCCACTGGGTGAGTTTTATATGCAAATTACCCTCAAATAAAGCTGCTTAAACAACTGCTTCCACCAACCCCAACCTCAGGAAGGCCTTTACCAAGACCGGGAAAAGCTTGTGACAGCCAGTAGCCAACACCATGTGCCAAGTTCTCCAAAAGGGTTTGCGCAAGGGTTTTGAGGATGTGGAAGAGAAAGCTGTGAACTATACCTGGGGAGAAGGAAAAGCTTGCTAGAGGAGGTGGTGCTTCACTTACGTATTTAACTGTGGGTAGGTATATTTCCAATGACTGTATGGAAGCCAGGGATACCAGAAGAGGAAGCAGGATTCTTACAGAAGTGGAGATGAGAGAGAGTTCCCCTTTCTAAGCTGATTTCTGCCCCTAACATAACTGCATAACTGCAGTTTTTCATCACCAGTCCTGCCTTTACAAAGTAACTTTCTTGCTCCATATTTTTAAGATTGTTGTTACCTCATCTAATTCACTGAGTGATCCTCATTATATTCTACCAAATACTGAATGTTCTTGTGATTATTAAACTTCAAAATATGAATGCCCTGCACAAAATCACAAGAGATAGTAGTAAGAAGTTTCTGTGGCTCAGAAAGTTGAATAACTTTGCAAAGTCCCAAAGCAAAGTGTTACGCGCAGAAGATGCCACAGGGATGAGCAGTAACAATGCTAATGGTTTCAGTGACGGAGAAATCAGAGACAGACATGGTGAAAGCTTTCAGGTAAACCTACCACACATTGCTCAGACAGTTCTCCGTCTAGGTGGGCAGGAGCTGAGTCCTATCAGAGCTGCTCCTTAACGAAGCTAGGCTTTGGCCAGAGTCTCCCATGCTACTTTAACACCAGTCACCTCCAACAAGAAAACAACAAAATAACAGTAACAACAAAACAGTATTTATGAAGACTTACTAGATGCTGGACATTGTTTTAAGCAGGAACTGAAAATGCCCTGGGTTAAGCACTGTTATTAGCATTTTATGGGAAGGAGACAGAGGTTAACGGACCTGACAAAGCTCACACGGGCTTTGCAAGTGTGTTCCCTATCTTGTGCCTGGTGTTCCGTATTATCCGTATCTTGCATTGCACAGATAGCCTTTTACTCTGCTTGTTGGGGACTGCTGCCAAATGGGGACTGCTGCCAAATGGGTGACTGAGTGTTTACCATGTCTACCGTTTTTAGATTGTGTAGTGCGTCTCTTGATTGTGACCTCAGTTTTCATCACTCCATTGCAGATAGTTTTTTTTTTTTTTTCCAGTTTGGCCAGGAGTGGGTTTGAACCTGCCACTCTGGCATATGGGGCTGGTGCCCTACTCCTTTGAGCCACAGGCACCGCCCTGCAGATAGTTTTTTCAAGACCTCAAGAACACTCCTGGACCTCCCCTAAATGTCAGTGCCTCATATCTGAAACTTCTTTGCAAATTGAGTCCTGGTACGGTATTGACCTGCAATTCTCAAGGTAATGGACTGATCTTATTTGTCACTCTCCTGGTCCCTTCTCACTGGGGAATAGTTTCAGGTTCACAGATGTCCATTCATTTGAGTCTAAAAAAGACTCACCACAGGTCACAGGCATCTCCCCTGGTCCCACCCAAACTCCACAGAGACAAGCCCTCGAGGAATCTGATTCCACTCACCATGGATGCAGCCAGGGAAGGCTAGCATAATTTAGTTCTTTGCTCATATGGAATGTAGCAGTGGTGAGTAATTAAGTGTGGATTTCATTTGCAACATGAAATTAAACCCAGGAGATTGAAGCTCAGTGGAATTCTCCTGCATGGCAATTCTCACTCCCTTTGCTGAGCCTTGAATATTTAATGTCCTAAAAACACTATGCAGTTAATAAAAAAGTCAAAGGTATAAACACATGATGTAATCCCTCCCTTTTGTCCTTTTTGTCTTGAACTTTTAATCTTTCTCTTCATCTTTTCGTGTCCTTTGAATTTACCAATGGAGTTTATTCCTACACTGAACTCAAATATTAATTATGCAAACCAAAAGCAGTTTTTAAAAATTAGAATGCTTAGAATACACTTTATAAAGGTTCATTGTACACAAGAATTTGGCATCTCCTAAATATCTCCAACAAATGTCATAATTACCATAGCAACTAAAAAGATTAGGTTTATTTGGCAAGTCAGTTTTCACAGGTTATTTGAATATTCTCCAAATCTATGATGAATTTCCTGTCCCCAGTATTCTGTTATTCTGTACAGTCATAGCCATGTGACACTGTGATCATGTTTTAATAATATAAAGCTGCATCATGATTTGTAAACACTCATCCAAGAAGTTTCATCTCTTCAGTACGCTGGCATTGGGATAGTGAAGAAGAGTACACTTAAAGAGTTTTTATCAGCAGGGACATTAGCATTTTCTTCTAAATTCAATTAGTTCTGTGCCTGGGGGTGTTTAAGCAGATAGAGGCTTATTCACATAAGTGATATAGTTTACTTTTTTAGCAGATCTCCATTTAGGCTTTAACTAAATGGAACTCATTTCCTTAAGTCAGACTTTTCCTGTTATTCTAGGAGTCGGCATAGTACTATAAAGTACTGATTGAAGAAATGAGAAAAAGCTGTGAACTATGTAGGGAAATTGTCCATTCTGACCCTGGCTGCATTATAACATCAATTTCTCTGTTTGTTGGGGACTCAGCAGCCTCCATAAAAATTGAGGAATTAAACTATACATATGCACTCTGGTTCTAATAGACATGATCCCACACTGAGGGGTTCAGGGGTAGAGGTGAGGTGAGATCTGCAAGGAGGACCCCAGCCCTGGGATCAGGGAGAGGCTTTAATGAGAAGAGAAAAAGAGTGGAGTGGAGTGTGACCAAGTCAGCTGCCCTCACATAGTTCACCAGGCTCTTATTAACCTTATCACTGTAGTTGCAATATGGGAGTGATACAGGGTTCCCCCATTCAAAGGTAGACATGGGTCCCCAGTTTTCACAGGCTTGGGAAAATTCACGAGAACAGCTCTCAGTGCACTTTCTACAAATAAGTGAGCAGAGTTCGGATCTCTTCTTTTTCTATTCCACAGGAGACAGCCACTAAAAACCAGATCTTCTTCCACAGAAAGGACATACTAGTGTGCCATGGCACTCTCCCTCCAGGCATAAAACTAAACATACATTCTACCTACAATTCTGGACTCCCAGCACTCCCCTCCACTCCCACCCCAAGGTCTGGAAGCCTGTTCCCCGCAGAGTCCAGAATCTTGAACATTTTCTCAAGAGGTGTGGACAGGGTGTTGGCAAGTCTGTGCTGAATCAGTGGCACAGGTATAAAGAGGGTACTGTGGTGTGAGGGTGCCATACAGGAGAGGGAGAAATGGTGCCCCATGGCACAATGCAGCAGTGGCATTTGTGGTGGTGGGAGTAGTAGGGCTCACACCCGTGGTAATATTTTGGAGAAATACTTCCCGTCTCTCTTACCAATGAGAGGGAGCCAGGCCTCTACTCCAGTGGCAGCCACAGAAACACAGGGAGCAAAGGATATGTCTGAGGTGGTACCTGCCGGGGCGCAGTACAGTGGGATGGAGACTAGAATACTTGCGTGCAGAGGAGGCATACTCCCAGGGTGGGGCTGAGTCAGAATTACTGTTTTTGTGAACCCAAGATGCACCTGGCCCCCAGAGGAACATCGCTGGAACAAAAGCAGGTGTGGCAGTGGCCTAAGCTCAGGGAGGGGCAGTTTTTGAAAGCAGTTTCAGAGAGCCGTTTTTGAGCTCTAACCACACCCAACACAGAGTGCAGCAGAGACAGAGACACCAGCCTCATGAGAACTGGTGCAGGATCAGCAACACAGGGTGGGGCTGAGTCACAGTATCTGAGAACTCAAACAGCACCTGGCCCAGTGGAATGCAACTGGGACAGGAACACAAATTATGTGAGAATATAAGTGGCAGCAACATCAGTCGGGAGCAGGGCTGGAACTGAGTGACACTCCCAAGCTTCCATTAAGCCCCTGAAGTAGTCAGGCTTCAGATCTCCCTGCTGGCTGTTCACATAGTGTGGTGGCCTGGCTGAGGAGACATAGATCTCCCTGTGTCTCAGGCAGGTGCAAATCCCTGGTGCATCTGCTCATTGGAGGGAACTGGGCCAAAGTCCTGCAAGGTTACCAGTGTCTGGATGTGACAGAGGTGCAAGATGGGGAAGGAGGCATCAACCTCCCCAGACTAACTCATTTGCTGGGTGAGCCCTTCTGACTCCACAGAGCACTGGAGCGAGCCACATTCAAGCTGCCAACAGACCCCTGCTATCTAGTTGCTAGAGACCTTTTAAACTCTCCCACTTGAATCTTGGTGCTGAGTGGAAAAATTGATTTGGAACTCTTGACCTGGGCCAATCACCTGAAGACCATCCAAAGTGGTACCCTGGTTGTGTTGTTGTGGGAAGGTTTGATTTTCCTTTTTCAGTTGTTGCCCATGGGGGGTGGGTGTCTTAGTTGGTTGTATTTCTCCACAGCTGAGACTTCAACCCAGAGTTACGGACTCATTAAGATTGGACAGTGACCAGCTGAATACAAGATAGAGCCAACTAGCACCACCACACAAAGCAGGTACCCAGTGTCTCAGGGTACAGTACTGTATGGGTCTTTTGCAAAGCTGTAAGGGAAAAGCTGCAGTCACCATTCCCAGATTTTGGGCAAAGCACTGTCTAATCACTACTCCAGGAGCCCCCAATCCAATTTCACCTTACCTGCTCATCTAGCCAAACAGTGAAAAATAATCATGGGCTTGAATCAGTGCAAAAACTCTGGCAACATGAATAATCAGAGTAGATCAACTCCCCCAAGGAACAGCAAGGCGGACATGCCAGAAGATCTCATTCATAAACAAATAGCCGAGATGTCTGAAATCAATTTTAGAATTTGGATGGCAAATAAGATCAACAGAATAAAAGTAAAGTTGAAATTAAAAATTCTAGGAATAGGGGGGCGGAGCCAAGATGGCGAACTGCAGCCAGCTTTTTACAGAAGCTCCCGTCCAGAAGGAG
>NW_003852549.1:1247448-1249318 GCF_000181295.1 Otolemur garnettii
AGCAATAACTGAGAAAATGACATGAAGGCTGTGTTGACCAGTTGATGGAAGTATTTCAGATTGCATGTGAAAACCCCACACTGTACCCTAGAAGTTCATTAATGTACATAGTTACCGTTCAATAAAAAAAAGAAAAAAAAATTCTAGGAATAATTCAAAAGTTGTCTCAAGGATTCAAATAATTCAAAGACAAAAATCACCAAAGATTATGACATTGAGAAAAGAATTTGCAGCCCTCCAAGGTATGGGAAATATAGTAGCATCCCTCAGTAGCAGAATGGAACAGACAGAATACAGGGTTTCTGACATTGAAGAAAAACTTTTGAATGCTCCCAAACACTCAGAGAGGAAGAGAAGTGGAGAGCAAAAATGGATCATTCTCTCTCAGAGCTGTGGAATAATTAAAAAAACCCCACTAATATTCACCTTATAGGAATTCCTGAAGGTGACAAGGTGGCTTCAAAAGGCCAAAATGCTCTATTCCAAAAGATAATTGAGAAGAACTTTCCAAATATGGCAAGAGATTCTGGAATTCAGATATTACAGTTTCAGAACCCCAGCACAACTCAACCCAAGTAAAGCATCTCCCAGACACATTATAATTAACTTTGCCAAAGTTAATATGAAGGAGAAAAGTATGCGAACAGACAGACATAAGAAAACCATAACCTCAAAGGGGGAGAATATTAGAATGACTGCAGATCTTCCTGATGAAACTTTTCAAGGTAGAAGAGGATGATTTATCAACCTTTAACCTCTTAAAACAAAATAACTTTCAACCCAAAATCCTATATCCAGCTAAACTGAGTTTCATTTATGAGAGAAATTAAATACTTTAATGACATTCACATGTTGAAGAAATTTGTCATAACTAAACCAGCTATCCAGGATATTCTCAGACCTGTCCTCCATAATGACCAGCGTGATCCTCCACCACAAAAGTAAACTCACTCAGAAACTTTTGATCAAATTCCAACTTCCACAGTGGTGAAAGGACTAAAAATGTCCAGTGGACTTTTGAAAAACTCAATACTCAAAATATTACCAGACTTATCAATACTCTCAACTAATGTGAATGTCTTAAATTGTCCCTTAAGAGGTACATGCTGGCTGACTGGATACAAAAACTCAGGCCAGATATCCTTTGCATACAAGAATCTCATCTTACCTTAAAAGACAAACATAGACTCAGGGTGAAGGGATGGTCATCTATAATTCAGGCAAATGGAAATCAGAAAAAAGCAGGGATTACAATTTTATTCGCAGATACAATAGGCCTTAAATCAACAAAAGTAATGAAAGATAAGGATGGTCACTTCATATTTGGTAAGGGTAACACGCAACATATGAGATTACAATTAATATTTATGCACCCAACCAGAATGCGCCTCAATATATAAAAGAGATTCTAACAGACATGAGCAAATTGATTTCCTCCAGTACCACAATAATCAGAGATTTTAACATGCCTTTGGCAGTGTTGGATAGATCCTCCCATAAAAAACTAAGCAAAGATACTTTAGACTTAAACTCAACAATTCAACAATTGGATTGATAGATATCTACAGGACATTTCATCCTAACAAAACTGAATGCACATTCTTCTCATCAGCCCATGAAACATACTACAAAATTGATCACATCTTAGATCACAAGTCTGACCTCAGCAAATTTAAAAGAATAGAAATTATTCCTTGCATCTTCTCAGACCATCATGGAATAAAAGTTGAACTCAACAATAGTGGGAATCTGCATACTTATATAAAAACATGGAAACTAAATAACCTTATGCTGAATGATAGCTGAGTTACAGATGAGATTAAGAAGGAAATTATCAAATTTTTGGAACAAAACGATAATGAAGACATGA
>NW_003852549.1:1250289-1318992 GCF_000181295.1 Otolemur garnettii
GGTATAGAAGGGACATTTCTTAAACTGATAGAGGCCATCTACAGCAAACCCATAGCCAATATCATATTGAATGGAGTTAAATTGAAATCATTTCCACTCATATCAAGAACCAGGCAAGATTGCCCACTGTCTCTGTTGCTTTTAAACATTGTAATGGAAGTCTTAGCCATCTCAATGAGGCAAGAAAAGGATATCAAGGGTATCCATATAGGATCAAAGAAGATCAAACTTTCATTCCTCACAGATGATATGATTATATATCTGGAAACCCCCATTGATTCAACTACAAAACTCTTAGATGTGATCAAGGAATACAGCAGTGTCTTAGGTTACAAAATTAATACTCACAAATCTGTAGCCTTTATATATTCCAACAATAGTCAAGCTGAAAAAACAGTCAAAGACTCTATTCTGTTCACAGTAGTGCCAAAGAAGATGAAATATTTGGGAGTTTACCTAACAAAGGATGTGAAAGATCTCTATAAAGAGAGATCTATGAAACTCTGAGAAAGGAAATAGCTGAAGATGTTAACAAATGGAAAAACATGCCATGTTCATGGCTGGGAAGAATCAACATTGTCAAAATGCCCATACTACCCAAAGCAATATATAATTTTAATGCAATCCCCATTAAAGCACCCCTGTCATACTTTATAGACCTTGAAATAAATAATACTTTGTTTTATATGGAATCAGAAAAAACTTCGAATAGCCAAGACATTACTCAGAAATAAAAAAAAATCAGGATGAATTACAATACTTCACCTCAGACTATACTATAAATCGATAGTGATCAAAACAGCATGGTAATGACACAAAAACAGAGAGGTAGAGGTATGGAACAGAATAGAGAACCAAGAGATGAACCCAGCTACTTACCATCATTTGATCTTCAATAAGTCAATCAAAAACATTCAGAGGGAAAAGACTCCCTATTTAACAAATGGTTGGTAAACTGGCTGGTGACCTATAGAAGACTGAAACTGAACCCAGACCTTTCACTATTAAAAAAGAGACTCTCACTGAATAAAGATTTAAACTTAAGACATGAAACTATAAAAATACTAGAAGAAAGTGTAGGAAAAACACTTGAAGAAATCAATCTGGAAGACTATTTTATGAGGAGGACCCCCCCCCAGGCAATTGAAACAACACCAAAAATACATTATCGGGATCTGATCAAACTAAAAAGCTTCTGCACAGCCAAGAACACAGTATGTAAAGGAAGCAGACAGCCCTCAGAATGGGAGAAGCTATTTTCAGGTTATGTCTCTGACAACGTTTTGATAACCAGAATCCACAGATTACTCAAATGTATTAGCAAGAAAAGAACAAGTGATCCCATTTCAGGGTGGGCAAGGGACTTGAAGAGAAACTTCTCTGAAGAAGATAGGCACATGGCCTACAGACATATGAAAAAAATGCTCATCATCCTTAATCACCAGAGAAAAGCAAATCAAAACTACTTTGAGATATCATCTAACTCCAGTAAGATTAGCCCACATCACAAAATCCCAAAACCATATATGTTGGTGTACATGTGGAGAAAAGGGAACACTTCTACATTGCTGGTGGGAATGTAAACTAATACATTCCTTTTGGAAAGATGTTCGGAGATCACTTAGGGATCTAAAAATAGACCTGCCATTCAATCCTTCAATTCCTCTATTAGGTATATATCCAGAAGACCAAAAATCACTTTATAACAAAGATATTTGCACCAGAATGTTTATTACAGCCCAATTCATAATTGCTAAGTCAAGGAAGAAGCCCAAGTGCCACTGACCCATGAATGGATTAATAAATTGTGGTATATGTACACCATGGAATATTATGCAGCCTTAACAATGATGGAGACTTTACTTCTTTTACGTTTACATGGATGGAGATGGAACATATTCTTCTTAGCAAAGTATGTCAAGAAAGGAAGTAAAAAGTATCCAATGCACCCAGCCCTACTATGAAACCAATTTATAAGCACCCACACTTCCATATGAAAGCTATAACCCAACTACAGCCCAAGATGAAGGAGAAAGAGGAGGGGGTGGGGAGGGGAAGGAGTAGGGAGGGTAGTTGGTGGGACCACACCTATAGTGCATTTTACAAAGGTACATGTTAAATCTACTAAGTGCAGAATATAAATGTCTCACCACAATAACTAAGAAAATGGAGTGATGTCTATGTTAACCATATGATGAAAGTATTTAAAATTGTATATAAAATCAGCACATTGTACCCCATAATTGCATTAATGTACACAGCTATGATTTAATAAAAAAGAAAAAAGAAAGAAAAAGGCCTAATAGCCCTAGATAAAGAGCCCATGTAGAGACTCCCCATTAGAGTCTTTCCCTCTGCCAGAAGCTGTGATGCTTTTTAGTCCTCTGTATTCCTTTCCAATAATATCCTATCTTACCACTGATCTGTGGTCTGTGTGTTCATTCCTCAAATCTCCAAGACCATGGACTTACTGAAGAGAGAAATTCTGGTAACATATTTCAGGCGCATCATCCGGGATTGAATATCTGTGGTAAGCAATGGGACCCCAAGGTTAGCAAGGTAACACTAAACTCAGTAACAAAGCAGGGTTGAGAGACACTTTAAAATTTTTGCATTAGAAGGGGACTTAACTCTATCCTGTTTTTCTGTGTAATGATAGTAAATGGAGACTAATAATTTGGATGTCCATCAGTCCCTAAAAGCTCACAGTGTGACTGCTGACCTCCAGGTCATGGGCAAGAAGCTTTTGGGGAATGAACTTTCTAAGTCTTGGCTCCAAAAGAAAGGAGCCAAAGGGAATGTTAGAAGGTTTCTGAACCCATTCTGTGTTCACTCCTTTTCTCTGGTTGAGAGCTGAGCAAACAGAAGTAGCGCTCAGAGGTCCTGGGGTCCCCAGCAATAGTTCTGACCCCACGGCACTCTAGGGGCTTCTGAAAAAATGTGCTTTCCCAATTCTTTTACTATCTGCCCATGTCTTCTATGGTCCCAAACTTCTTCTACTGATCAAAACAGACCCCTGCCTCTTTCTCGCTCTCTGTCCTTGTGGTTTGTATGCTTTGTTTGAATGTTGGTAAAGGATTGTTCTATGTAGTTAGGTTGATACTGGCTCTGGATTCTTTTCCATATTTAGTTACGTTGGTACTGGCTTGTTCTGGTATTTTTTGGATGTTGTATGTGTGCTTCAGATGTTGTAGGTGTGTTTGTAAGGTCCTTTTTATTGCCTTCCATTGCAAAATTAAATTCAACTGGATTTTTGTGTATTTGAGAAACAAGCTGAACTATGTTAATAGTTAGAGGCCAAGAAGTCAGTTCCAAACAAAGGACAGAATGATTCCCCTGCACAGCTTTTCTGGGCAACCAGGAGCGTAGGAAGGGAAGCCCTGGACAACCCTCACCCCCAAGGCAAGAATGGTCTAAATTCTAGACTACAGTTTCTTCTTTAAAAGGAAAAAGGAAATAAAAAACCTTTAAAAATGAAGAATGGCAAAGAAAATGACCCTGGGTATTTGATTTTTTTTTTTTTCTAATCTATTGGTATAAATGGGAAAGTTTAAAATAATTCCACATTTCTCTACGACTTTGGCTAGTTGTACCTAATTCTAATGGAAAAATTTTAATTTGTCTCCCAACCCTGATTTGTTACTGAGTTTACTGTTACCTTGCTAACCTTGGGAGAGGAAAGGGAGGTTAGCAACATATTTAAGACCTACTCATGATAGAAAGCCTCTTTTCCTTTGTTACCGGAAATTTAGAAAAAGCTTATAAAATTTATCAACTCTGAGCATTGCAGCAGTTTTCTCCAGGGTGGGGTGCATCCCCACTTTGATTGACAGGCATATACTCAATGGCAGGCCTAGCAAGGGGCAGAACTTGCATCAGGTGGGACCAGGCTCCTGGATACCTGATTGCTCAGGCTGTGCTTATGGCAAATAATAAGCACAAGAGAGCTACACTATTAATTGTGGCTAAATCCAGACAAGTATGGAGGCTGTGGAGGCCACTCTTCTCAGGGATTTATCCCCAAGCATTGGAAGGACACTTCCTTTTGTTCAGCTGGAAGGCTTCCTGGGTTGGTTGGAGGATGCTTTGATAACCCAGAAATACAGGGTGGGATTGATTAAGACACAAGACATCTGTTCTTTCCCACAGATAGGTAACACATTCTCTCACCAAGGGAACACCCGCTGGGCTGTATTCTGAAGCACTGGGACATGTTTGATCCCCAGACACTGAAAAAGGAATGTATGTTTTCTTCTGCACCTAGGCAGATCTTTTTTTGTAAACAAGAAGACAAGTGGTCTGACGTTCTTTCGTGCAAGTTTTCTTTTTTCTCAGAGATAAACCCAACTGTGTAAAAGCTGTCAGACAGATCTGCTCTCCTGGCTGTAATAACTTCCCAAAGCTGTCAGAGATTTCTGAGACAGACACTGTCACCACCTACTTTAAACCCACCATCTACTTCTCCTACACCTTCCTCCATGCTTTTAGAAAACTCCAAGAATGAGTCTATTTAAAGAGTTTCTTCTGGTCCTATTGAAACCCTCAGAAAGCAACTGCATCCTTCTGTGTGTCCCTTGGTTGAGACTGCAGGTGGAGAGAGAGCAAACGCGTGAGTATTCACTCCATTTTCTCTGGCAGATTTAAAACAAAATTAAGGTAGATTTAGGAAAATTTTCTGATGACCCCAGTAGGTACACAGATGTTCTCCAAAGGTTAGGACAAACCTTTGATCTCTCTTTGAGAGATGTAATGCTACTACTAGATCAAACTTTAACTTTTAATGAAAAAAAAAATGAAGTCTTAGATGAAACTAGAAAGTGGGGTGATTTGTGGTTCATGTCCAATACTGATGGCAGTATGTCCTCTGAGGAAAGAGACAGATGCCCCATGGGAAGCCAGGCCATTCCCTTTGAGGATCCTGAACGGGACCCTGAGAAACAAGGTGACTGGTGGTGTAAACATTTTCTAACATGTATCCTGGGAGGTTTATGTCAATCCATGTAAAAGCCTATGAATTATTCTAAGTTGTCTACTACTTACCAGGAGCAAAATGAAAGCCCCTCAGCCTTTTCTGGGTGGCTTAAGGAGGCAATGAGAAAACACACTTAGTTGACAACCAACTCCTTAGAGAGCCAAATTATTAAAAAGATAAATTTATCATTCAGGCAGCCCTAGACATTCAAAGAAAACTCCAGAAATTGGTTCTAGGCATGAAACATAACCTGGAGAATCTTCTTAAAATGGCCACAACTGTCTTTTATAATCAAGATCAGGAGAAAGAGGAAAAAAAAGAAAGAAGGGATTAAAAAAAGAATGACAGCCACGGTAATGGCACTCCAACAAAAGGGCACCTTTCCAGGGCCACAGGAAGCCAGAGGAGCTAAGAACAAATGCTTCCAACATGGTCAGACTGCCCACTTCGAGAGATGCCCCTGGCAACACCACCTGTCTGGCAAACTACCAGGCCCCTGTCCAGAACGCAAGGGTGACCACTGGAGGGCAGCCTGTTTCCAGAGGCAAAGACCTCCTGGAGCAGTGAGCCCATTAACCCCCAAACTGGACTGAAGGGCAGATTCTCTGGCTCCAGCTTGTTACATCACCCCTCAAGAGCCCTGGGCCTGCTTTGCAGTGGAGGGCCAGGTGACAGAATTTCTTCTGGACACTGGAGCAACCTTTTCTGTACTCCTTTCCAAACCTGGTCTTTTATCCCCCCAGTCTGTAACTATACAGGGTGTCTGGAAAGCAGGTTACCAAATTCAGCCTTTAGCTACAATTGGGGTGACTGGATGTTCTCTCTTGCTTTCCTAATCTTGCCTGAAAGTCCTGCTCCCCTTTTGTGGAGTTACATACTAACTAAGGGGGGAACAATCTTCATATGAATATGGGACAAGAACCTATACTATATGCCTTCGTTTATTAGAGACAGAAGTTAACCCAGAAGTACGGGCTACTGAGGGACAGGTGGAAAGGGCAAAATATGCTCAACTCGTCCAAATTAAGTTAAAAAATCCCACCATCTATCCCAATCAAAAGCAATACCCTTTAAAAGCAGAAGCTAAGAATGGGCTAACACCCATAATATAGAATATTTAGTGAAATTGCTAGACTACTCTATTCCTTTGTTAAAAAATACTCAAAAGGAGTGCCTGGTCACTCTGGAACAGAAACTAGAAGCAGATAAGGCATTCCACCAGTTGAAAAACGCTCCTTTACAGGCTTCTGCTTTAAGCCTTCCTACTGGACAATTTAGTCTGTATGTTACAGAGTGGACTGGAATTGCCCTAGGAGTCTTGACCCAACACTGGGTTCCAGTTTTGCAAACTATAGCTTATCTTAGCAAAGAAATTGACACTGAGACCAAGGGATGGCCACATTGTCAGCAAGTTGTAACAGCTATGGTCCTCTTGAAACTAACTTTGAAAAGAGACCTAATTATTTAAACTTCTCATGACCTTACTGGACTTTCAAATTCAAAAGACAATATATGGCTATCAGATAACTGACTTCTTAAATATCAAGCCTTGTTCCTAGAAGGACCAGTGCTACAATTAAGCACTTGTGCTGCTCTGAATCCTGCCACTTTCCTCCCTGAATCCAATGAAGAAATAGGGCATGATTGCCAACAAATTATAGCACAGACCTATGCAGCTAGAGAAGATTTATAAGAACCCCCCTTATACAACCCTGACATGGTTTTCTATACAGATGGATACAGTTCTTTCATAGAACAAGGAACTTGCAAAGCAGGCTGTGCTTTAGTTACTCAGCATGCTGTATTTGCGAGTGGGTCTCTACCTTCAGGAACCAGCACACAATTAGCTGAGCTAATAGCTTTAACCTAGCACGTGCTTTAGAAATTGGGAGAGACAAGCGAGTCAATATATACACTGACTCAAAATATGCTTTCCTTACTTTACATGCCCATGCTGCCATTTGGAAGGAAGGACAATATTTAAGTTCCAATGGCTCCGTACAATGTATCATCATGAAATAGGTTGTTAGGAGCTCTTCACACTCCACAAGAAGTAGCTATTATTCACTGTAAGGGACACCAAAAAACCTTAGATGATATTTCTGAAGGTAACCAACTTGCCAATAAAGAGGCTAAAATGGCAGCACAGAAGGGAAGAATTCCTCTTGCGGCATCCCTTATTTGGGAGGGACCAGTTAAGAACCATGTACCTCAATATACCCCAAAGGAAAAGGAATGGGTTTTGTCCAGAAACTATTCACTACTTCCTTCAGGCTGGCTACAAAATAAAGTGAACTTTTGCTACTACCTTCTGCAAGTCAGGAAAATACTCTTTTCATTTTGGCACTGAACATACCTATCAAATAGCTAAAACTCTCTTAATGGAAAAAAAAAACTTATTTAAAACCATAAAACAGATAATAAGGACTTGTGAGGTATATCAGAGAAATAATCCTTGAAACCAGAATCCAGCTCTGCCAAGTATACAGAAACAAGGTAAATATCCACTAACTTTCTCATATCACTAACTTTGTTATTTCCAACCTGACACACTGACACTGTAATTCACCCCCTCCCCTCACTGTTCTACCCTTACCTTTTTATATGCTAATCAGATGTGTGTTTTCTAGAGATGATGTGATCAAGCCAGACACAGTAAAGATGGTTTCAGTTCAAGACCCAATTCTATTGTGGACCCCTGGCTCGCCTCCCTCCAGAGAAATCCTAACTGTCCCCATCTATCATCACCTGCTTCACAGGGAAGCAGTTAGACTGAGTCTTCATCATTTTCCCTAACAGCAGTTAGAGTTTCTAGTTGGAGAGGGAGAATTGATACAGGGTTCCCCATTCAAGGGTGGACAGGGGACCCCAGTTTTCTTGGCCTAGGCAATTTCATGAAGGGAATACCCTTACTTTTGCCCTGAGCTCGAGGGACTGTATTCATTCATCGATAATACTCATTAACATTGAAAATGTGTTTCCATTTGCCAATGTCCTGGCCAAGTGTAATTCTCAAGACCTAATAGACCTAGATAAAAAGCCCACGTAGAGACTCCCCACTTGAGTCTTTCCCTCTGCCAGAAGCTCTGGTGCTTTTTAGTCCTTCTGCATACCTTTCTAATAAAATCCTCTCTTACTACTGATCTGTGGTCTATGAGTTCATTCCTCGAATCCATGAGACCAAGGACCTACTGAAGAGAGATATTCCCATAACAAGAGGAGGTTGCTGGAGGGAGTCATCTTCTTCTGTAGAAGACCCGTTTTTTGCACTAAGGGCAAATTTTGGGAGTTACTCCCTTGACTGGCTGCCAGCAGGGCTGGGGTTGAAAGATGCAGTTCTGTTGTTTCCCAGGAACACTGGCCTTGAAGCCTTCCAGGACCATGGAGAGGGGGCTGCTGTGATCATGCGGTTTGGTTTCTGGGCTGTTTTCCTCGTATGGCTGCATGCCTTTCAGGGATGTGAAGATTCCTACACACACTACCTTATGTGAAAGAGACTATTAATTTTGTAAACAATTATAAATTAATTAATTTTGAAAACAATTTGGTTTTCAAATTAATTTTGAAAACGATTTTTGAAAATAACCTCTCAGGTATATGAGATTATTAATATTGAAAGCAATAAAATTATTGATGTATTAAATTATCATAGAATTATTCATTCCTCTGAGGAAGCTGATAGTTGATACTTTACTGGTGAATTTTTCATATTCCATTCAAAATTACAGTCCCAAAGTGTCATAATATTAAAAACCTCATTAGCCTCTCAGTATGCCTTAATGGTACATTTAGGTGACAAGTGAAAAAAATATGTCCATATATCCAAACAAATATTTTGTCTACATAGTATCAGGCATTGGGATATCTATAAATGTTTGATTTTCTTTTTCTTATGTTTAAATTTTATTTTATTTTTATATTTGATTTATGATGTATAATAGTTTTTTAAAACATAGATGAATTGCACAGTGATTAAATATTTGATTTTCTTACTGTCATAAAGAAATTGGCATCTTCTAATTATAGTCTGCTGAAACCAACAATGTAGTTGAAAGGAAAACAGTCACTATTATGCAAATTCCACATTTTACAAATACAATTGTGCTCATGGTAAGAAATAGAATACTAAAAATACACTTAATAAAAAATCAGTTTAAATATCCTCTTTGTGAATTATGTAAGGAGTGACCATATCAACAAAGAAGGTGAACTTGAGCTGTTTTCTTAGCATCTAGCAACATATGTGGAGCTTTAACTTGCTTTTTGCCAGTGTCAAGAAAGAGCTACCTTTTCTAGTTGTTATTTCTTTTTGTTCCTGCACTTTCTGTTGTCGCTTGTAAAATTCTCAAAATCCTTTTGACTATCTCCATTTTGCATTTTTGATGAACATAAGATTTGTAGTAGGCCAGAGCTGATTTGAATTCCTACTTTGGTCTAGGAAGTATTACTTTACTGAGAATTATGTTTCCTCATGTGTAAAATAGGGAAAATAGTATCTCAGAACCCTGCATTCAAGAATTACAATAAGATGTGTTAAGTGGACCCTGGCACTCATTCTCAGAACACACAAAATAAATGATTTTTCATTTTAAAAGCCCTGACCTCTTGTGTCTTGTAATTTAGTAAGTTCAGAAGTTTAATTAATTCAAAATTTACTGAAATCACATTGTAAAATCCAATATCTAAATTCACAACTTTTGATCTGAGAGATCTTAGGGAACCTTACCCTACTCACAATGATAAAATTTTAGAGCTTTACCACATTTAGCTTCTAAATTGACAGTGAAAAGTGTATTCATTTTTAAAGACAAAAATATTGGATTTTTGAAATCTCCTTCTGCCACTTTGCCTGAGGGCCATGATTCTTTGGAGAGTCTGTCTCTTTGTCAAAGTAGACAATGATATCCACAGCAGTGTTGGTGCTATACAGATGTGAGATGGTATATACAAAGTGGCTGATACATAGTATCAAAATGACGATACTTATTTTCATTGCATTTCTAAATATAAATTTAGGAAAATAATTTGTAAAAATGTTATTTATTTAAACTGAGTTTATAGTTCTTTAAATTGAGACAAGTGTAAATAGACTATTGTATTCCACAATAGATATATAAAAAATAAAATAAAATAAAGATTTATTTATTTACTTATTTGTTTGTTTGTTTGTTTATTTATTTAGAAACAGATCTCATTATGTTGTCCAGGCCAGAGTGCAGTGTCTATTCACAACGATGGTGGTCATCACATACCATACCCTGAACTCCTGGGCTCAAGCAATCCTCCCATCTCAGCCTTGTCAATAGCTGGAAATAGAGGTATGTGGCATTGCGCTTGACTTACAGTTTCATTTTTACTGCAAAAAATATTCAAGTTAATTTTATGTAATGAATTTTCTGATTATTAGAGAAATATCAGATCAGCTATGTTCATAAATTCCAAGAGGAACGATTTCTAATAATCTACTACCATCTCATGCACTTAATATTTAGTTCTTTCAGGCTTAGTTTTACAAAATTGAGAAAGTATAATGGTATCTCATAAAATCAATGGAAATATGAATATATCACAAAAATAGAGGTATTCTCCTAAATACTTATGTAGATAAGAGTAAGAGCAATTAATATAAAATATATAGATGTATGCAGAAGTGGATTTTTACCAAGCACCTAATATCTGAATTAAGTGAAACAGGATACTAAATAAAATAATGACTTTAATGTGAATCAATATAAACTGCAAAATTATTATGCAACACTGATACTGTAGACTTTGTGATATAAATTTATATGAATTTCATTATGGTGAAATTTCATTTTATTCAAGAGAAAAGTTCCACAAAAGTATTTCTCTTCTATTTGATGATTTGAATTTTTATGCTAAAAATGAGTAAAATATTTTTAAAAATAAACATTTTCAACACTTGTTATTATGGACTCTAACTTATAAAAAATTTCTAAAATTGTTTTTCCTGGATGGGGAGGATAATTTCATAATAGAAAATATTTTCAAAATAAGATCCCTCTGCTCTGATAGAGAATCTGTTTAGGTGACCCTGAAAGAGAGTCCAACGTTCTTCACCAAGTAGCCAGAACCAGAGAGTGGACAGCTGATGTTCTACTGTATCACCCTTCACTTCACCCTCCACTCTCCTCAGGCCACAGCTTAGAATCACAAGTGCGTAGTATCAAAGCACCTGTTCAACTTGGGTGAGATGGCAATCTCTTAATGTATATCAAATGAAATTTTATTAGGGATTCTGGTGAGCACACCAAAAAAGTCATGAATTTTTTTTTTCAGTATCATAATTATATAGGATAATCAAGTCAAATACAATGGCAATTTTAAATTTATTTTATCATTTATTAATTCACGAAAATATCATGAACATTTGCTGTCTTTGGGCACTAAACCGAGTCTCAAAAAATATAAAAAATATGGCTCTTCTTTCAAAAGTTTGTATTTTTAGATGTGAGAAAAACCACAGAAAGCATCAAGTATAATATCATGAATACTAAAGCAAAGATAGTTAAAAAACATATGAATGCTTGTAAGGTCTATATGTAATATAGGAGTGACATTTGAGCTGGATTTTGAACAATAAAAAATGTATCAGGCAGGGAGGAAAGATAGAAGTCATTTTGGAAGATGAAAACCACAGAAGAACAGAATCCTGAAAACTACATGTATACTTGAAGGAAGTGGTTTGAATAGAAGGCAGATTGGACTCACATATAAACAGTGGAGATAAATCTATAGCTGTGTTTAAAAAAAATTGCTATCTGGGTGGTGCCTATGGCTCAAGGATCCAAGGTGGTAGGTTCAAACCTAGCCCCAGCCAAAAACTGCAAAAAAAAAAAAAAAAAAAAATTGCTATTAGATATAGCAACTAATTCATTTACAAAGTTTTGTTGAACACTGAATCTATCCTAGGAACTGGATCTTTAACATTTCTGCTGTTTTCCTGAACTTCTTATTTTAAAGTGTTATAGATTTATGGAATTATTGCAAAGAAAGTACAGAGAGTTCCCTTATAGCTTTTAGCATCCTCTAATGTTCATATTTTACATAAACATGATGCTTTTTTCAAAAATAAGAAATTAACATCATAAATACTACTAAATTAATCATAGACTTGATTAGAATTTTGCCTTTTGGGGGTCTAAACTCTCATTCTCTTTGGGGATCCATCTCAGGATACACATGACATTTAGTCATCATGCCCTTTTAATGCTCTCCCAACTGTGGCAGTTTCTCAATCATTCCTCATCTGTCATGATCTTGACACTTTTACAGATTATAGGTCAGATATGTTATAAAATGCCCTCAATTTGCATCTGTTGGGTTTTTCTCATGATTAAACTGAGGTTATGGATTTGGGGAAAGCACGCCCCAGAGGTGGCATGGCTGCATCACTGAATCACGGCACAAGATCAATGTGACTTACTGCTGCTGACACTAACCCTGATCACTCAGTTACAGTCAGCCTGCCAGCTCTCTCCACAGGCTTTCATTTAATAGAAGCAAATGAACAAGTCCAGCCCTCAAGCAGG
Source organism: Otolemur garnettii (assembly GCF_000181295.1). Lineage (NCBI taxonomy): Eukaryota > Metazoa > Chordata > Mammalia > Primates > Galagidae > Otolemur > Otolemur garnettii. Next base: position 1,262,815 of record NW_003852549.1, read on the forward strand.
GGGGAATTAAGCTTCAACTGCTAGAGGGAGCATTATTAAAGAGTTTGGGGGCTTAAGTTAGAATCAGCAAAATAATTAATACACATTTTTGGGAAATATATTGAAGTAATGTGAATGTCCTTTTGCCCTTAAAGTTTTGCCCACTGATTTCAGCATCTGTGTGTGGATACCGTCTGCAGCAATTGTTACTGTGGTCCTTTTCTGTTTCCCTCATTCCTTCTACATTGATAACTTGGAACACTTAAGGGAAAGTTATCTCATTCCAACACTATTTATGTATCCAATCATTGATTATCTCATTATGGACTTATGGATATTTATTTTATTTTGAAATTCTGTTACTACTATTATTTCTTTTGTGGTTCAAACTGTTTCAACTTTTGCCACTGGGAGCTTTTTCGGGTTGGCACCTGTGTTCTTGTGACACACTCTCATCCATTTATTTTGTGTTTTCTTGAGCTCTTCCTTACTCTTTGGCACCACAAGATGCTCCAGGATTATGCTGTATTTTCTTTGCCCTCATTCTAGAAGCAAGCATTTTTCAAAAGGGCCTGAGCTCTTTTTAATGAAGCAAGGTATTTATTTATGTTTTGAGATAAGTCTCACTTTGTCACTCTGGATAGAGTGCCTTGGCATCATAGCTCACAGCAACCTCATTCCAACACTACTGTGCTCAAGTGATCCTCTTGCCTCAGCCTCTTGAATAGCTGAGTCTACAGGCACCCACCACAATGCCCTGCTGGTTTTCCTAATATTGGTAGGTCGGGTCTCACTCTTGCTCAGGCTGGTCTTGAACTCTGGAGCTCAGGACATGTACCTGCCTCCAACTCCCAGAAAGCCAGGATTATAGGGGTGAGTCCAGGCCTAGCCCAAGCATGGTATTTGGTAATCAATGTCTGGATAGCAGGTGTGCTTGTTGCCATTGGGATGTCACTGACCCTAGGCCCCCTCTGCAGACAGCACTAGGAAATACATGCATGTACACTAACCCACACTTACAGCACATTTGTTTTTCCATCTGTCTGTGCACACACATGTGCACTCACACACAATCATTCTTATTTTTAAACTCCAAGAACTACAGGGTAAAGAGTAAACATATAAACAGTTCATTTCCCCATTTATCCACTCAGGAAGTATTTATAGAATAATTAACAGATATAGTAGGTGGCTAATGCTGCAGTTCATGAATAAGTCAGATGTGGCTGCTCCTTCTATGGGGCTTATGTCTCATGAATAGAGGCAGAAAAGGAAAAAATTTAACAAGACAACTATGAAGCTCCATTACTGTGTTGGAAGCAGGGGCAGGGTGGGGAGGTAAGAGATCTCGGAATGATAAAAGAAATGAGCCATGAGAAGATCAGAGGGAGCCATAGCCCAGGCAAAGGAAGGAGGGACAGCCAGGGTTATGAGGCTGGAAGGAACTGGGCCCAGAATGAAGGTCCGTGGTGCTGGAGCCCTGGGAGAAACACCTGACCGTGTGTGTGTGGGCGGGGGAGCATTAAAAGGCCACCAAGGGCATGTCTTGCTGACACCGGATTGTCAGTGAGACGGCCATGCCACCTCTGGGGCATGCTTCCCCCAAATCCATGACCATAATCGCTTACTGGACTGACCTGTGCCTCCTAAGGTCTGCAGCCTAGAGGCCCAAAAGACAAAACTGTCTGGAAGGTTAAATCCAAATAGTGACGCCGTTGTTGGTCCAGATGCTTAAGAAACACTTTGTGTATTAGGGAGTGGGCACTATGCTGGAGGAGGAAACCGGGAAGAAACTTCAAGAATGGATCACAGTAGTGAAAGCTGATATTCAGTGGGTATGTAGTGTGTTCTAGGCAGTCTGCCCTAAACTTTAAATTAATTACCTAATTTTATTCTTACAAGCCCGGTGGGAGGTAACATTGTTAAACTGCTTTTTAACTAAGTCAAACACTGACCAACTAAGACATTCTCCTAAAGTCATAAACTACTAAGTGATAGAAGTAGGGAATCAATCAAGGTAGTCTGGCTCCAGAGTCTGCGTACTCTCCTCCTGTGCTATTTTGACTTCCAATCTGAAGTGAAAAGAACTATAGAAAGTGGCTTTCAATTCTTATAAAAATACTTAAAAAGATACTTATCACTTATTTATAAAGTGGCACTACTTGTATAGCAAAATTGTTTTAACTAAGAGGTTTATATTGTATTTCATAGGTCAGAAAGCATTTTTGCATTTCTTCACATTTCATTTTGTGAATGCATAATAAAAACAAAGTGCTTGGAGTATTTACAAGTGAATTATTAGTTTGGGTAATTTAAAAAAAATTCCGTGATAGACAAGGTAAAATAACAGATGCACATTCTAGCAATGTTTTACTCTTTCAAACTGTTTTCACATATGTGAATCCTAACAACCCCAGGAGCAAGTACAATATATCCATTTCAGAGGTGAGAAGACAGGTTTGGGAGTAATATTTCTATGTTATTTCACACCTAAAAACACACAAAAAAAGTTAATTAAAATATTTCTCCAAAAACATGTCTTAACAACTAAGAATTGTATTAGCAAACTGTAAGTGAGAAATTAATTATATATAATTGTTAATTAACAAAAATTGCTTTGATAGTCTCTAATGGTTGTTATTTTATTTTTATATAACAGATGATAATAAATAACATCATAAATAGATGTTAAAGTTTCAGATCTGGAAAGTGACATATTAATCCTTTCTCCATGTGTGAAGGAAGATAGATTCCTAACATAGCCCCCACTGAAGATGTTTCATACAGGCAGTCTCTGAGTTACAAGCATCCAACTTATACAACTTATACAACTTATCCAACTTATACATCACACTTAGAAACAGAGGCTATCACAGGTAATTCAATTTAAGAACAAACCTACAGGACCTATCTGATTCGTAACCCAAGGACTGCTTGTACTGTAGAATATTACTGGTTAATACTGTCTGTTCTATAGGCAGTTAAGTATTTTCTTTAGGTTGTTTAACTCAGACAAGATAAATTCTGGCAGTGTAAACGTGCCATAGACAACCTATCTCTATCAATGAAAAATTACATGACTGTTTATAAGATAAAGAAAACATGTCTTTATTGATGGCACCACATTGTATACACACCTTGTCTCCTTTCTGTAAATCCTTCACTCGGGAAGTCTTGCATTAGTGACCTCTATGCTTTTAAACGTGAGTCTATTTCCTTTCCATTTACAGTAAGGATGCTTCCATACAGAATGCTGCCAGCAGGCACAAGGTCTTAATGCTTGGACCTTGGCTGGAGAAGAACTTTTCTCTTGACGTTATCCAACTTGCTCTAATCCTTCTGAGGTTTTGTTCTTGCTATTTGTAGGATATGTTTCTTGCTATTTGGACGAATATATGCACTTTTTGGGCCAAGAGTGTGGAAAATAGTAAAACTTTTCATATTACTAAATACGTCCAAAATTCTGAAACCTGTGACTTAAAATTTGTTGTCAAGAGTCTTTCACTTTATATTGATCATGAAATTCATGATGGCAAGTCAGGAATGTCAGCTTGCCTGCTATCCAGTAAAATGCCCGAAGAGCGAAGTGTCTCAGCTCATTCCTATAGAAAGAGTTCTTGAGTTCCTTATTTGTGAGAAAGTATACTGTTTAAAAACTGCACTGTGTTACTGTGGAAAAAACCACATCTTTCTTGAGACCAAAGTAAATGTATTCCTAAACACAATTGGGACAAATCACAGATGTCACTGAAACAATACAGTGAGAATAAAGTAAAGTCAGAGAAAGAGTAAAATCAAAGCCTAACACTGGGAAACTGGACGTGTAATAGTAAGCAGGATGCCTCAGTTGATTCTGACGAGTTCAGAGCTAAGCCTGATGGACATTTTTGGGCAAAACATCTTTTAAATAGAAAACATAAAAAAGATTCTGGAGAAGGTACCGAGGAGTCATACAAAGTTGTCAGTATGTAAGAATCTCAAATAATTAAAATACCACATCTCAGAATTACCAGCACACTTTTTCATCCGCCTTCACTGTGACATACTGAACTGCTGCCACCAGAAATATTTTACACAGTATTATCTCCATTCACTTCAATTTTAGTGAAAACCAAAAGTAGTCCCTTGACAGTGATACAGGACATGTGACCCCCAGCCAACTCAGCCAAGCTGAGAGGTAGACCTGCCACCTCTGCCCTGGCCATGTTGGTGTGGTGGCAGCCGGCAGAGGAACCAGCGGGCTGGTGGGGAGGCACGGGGACCCTGGGAGGGGCCAGACAACTGCTGGGGAGACACCAGCACCTTAGGTCTCCCTCCCTTTGCACTTGGGCTGAAAGGGAACCCCCCATTTCCTAGGCCTGGTCAATTTCATGTACGTTTCCTAGACCTGGAAATGAAAGGGATTGTAGCCATTCGTTTGCTACGCAGTCCTGCTAAATGTAAGCACCGAGTCCCACTATGTAACCACAGAGGGAGGACCCATGCAACCATGTATACACCCCTGCACAAAGAGCCCTGAGAGAGAGAGGTTCTTTCTTCTGACTTGGGTTTTTTCTCTCTGCCAAGATCTTTGGTGTTTTTGTATTCTTTTCTATAAAATAAATCTTGTCTTACCACTGACCTGTGGTCCGTGGATCCATTATTCGAATCACGGAGACCAAGAACCCACTGAAGACGAAATTCTGGTATCAATAGTACTGTACAGAATGAGTGATTACCAAATCTATTTAAAGGCAAAAGAAAAAGTAAGCTAAAATCTGGTTTCTGTTCTTTCCCAGGGACCCCTTGAAACCTTGTCAAATCCTTATTGATACAGAGAAGCCAGTTTATACAATTGTAACCACATATGATGGGCATTCAGAACTCAAATAACCAATAACTGCATGGGTAACTGCAATGACATTAGGGTATCAGAAATTTCCTCTGCCTTTGTTAAATCCTCCAGTCAGTGCATAATAGACTAAAGTTAACTTGAGTGTTCTTCAAAGAAAAAGTGGGCAGTCAACAGGATAATTACAATCACAGTTCTCCCTGGTTTTACCTGAGTAATCAGGCAGAGGGGAGGAAGCCCCAAGTCTAACCTGGCTCCACAGCAGCCTCTGGCCCCTTGTCTGCAGCTCGCTGTGCTCTGTCAGCCTCTGTGACTCGGAAGCAGCAGGACATATGAGTTCACTACTCTGCTTTTCAAGAGGGCTGAGATTTTAAGTCTCTATCTCCAGATAACTGTCTAATGAAAGCTCCACATATAAAAATGTCCATGAAGAAATCTTAAGAAAATTTCTTAAATCAGTACATAGAAAATGATGTCTGGGGCATCTTATGAACTCAGACGGACTATGAAAACCTGAAATTACTCTATATTCCAACCTCTTTCCCTGCCCTTTCCCAGTATTTAATAAGGACTTAAAACTGAGTTGAACACCTCTCTCTCGTATGTAGTATATACATCAGTGATTTTCTTTTCTTTCTTTCTTTCTCTCTCTCTCTTTCTCGCTCTCTCTTTCTTTCTTTCTTTCTGTCTTTCTTTTTAGATAGAGTCTCACTTTGTCACCCTTGGTAGAGTGCTGTGGCATCACAGCTCACAGCAACCTCCAGCTCTTGGGTTTAGGCAATCCTCTTGCCTCAGCCTCCTGAGTAGCTGGGACTACAGGCACCCACCATAGTGCTCGGCTATTTCTGTTGTTGTTGTTGCAGTTTGGCCGAGTGAGTTTGAGCCCGCCACCCTTGGTATATAGGGCCGGCACCCTATTCATTGAGCCACAGGCACCGCTAGACATCAGTGATTTGCAACTGCTGTGCAGTGGAACACTGCTATGTTCTGAGAGGATTTTAGGTGTGATGGGAAAATTTAGTATTAAATTATTTTCAATAAAAGTTCAAAGCATAGTAAGTATATTCTTTTTTCACTCTTTTTTTTTTTTTTTTGGATCAATATAATTTAAGTGTGCCCCAGAAGTTTAACTATAGATTCAGGTGTGCTATGAGATAAAAAAAAAAAGGTTGAAAAACATTGATACCTAAAAATAAATAAAACATTCTATAATAGTTCTTCCTAGGCCCCTGGGAACCCTTCCTGATGGTCATCCATGCTCATAACTAGATCTTTCTCTATACATAAGAGTTGGCAATTCCTATTCAAACAAATGAGGTTGGAAAGTGGTCAAAAGAGAACAGTACCCTAAAAAGGGACATAAAGTGTCACCCTCAGTTTTCAGCCTCTGTCTCTGTCAGCAAAATAATAACTATGATATTAATAGAATAGTTACTGTGATTAGTTGAAAATTAAGAATCCCCCCTTTTACACCTGAGTCATAATCATAACCATGAATTTTAGCATGTTTTTAAAGATAAATATGAAACATTACAAAGTCTTTGAGGGTAAAACACACGGGTCCTTCTTCCTCTGTCACTCACACCTCCCTCTGCTCTGAACCCACCGTTAAGCAGAAAAGGAATAAATTAACTCCTTACAGTCCCCTGAATTGCCACATCCCAAGAGAAACTAACGGAGATTTAAAAATCTCTCCATCCTTCCAGGATGAGTCATGGACACTTATTGTTCTCATTTGTGTCACTTCTGTCTAAAATAAATGACAAACTGTTTTATAATAGGAAAAAAGCACCTAGCCTAAGGTGATTAATGGAAGGCTGAATAATCTCCTTAATGTCATACGTTGAGCTCTCCAATTAAATGATATAAATTCAACAAGGAAAATTATTAATTTCAAGTGGGATTTCCCTTATTTTCCGAAAGCAGATTTTGACACCCTTTTGGTTGGTGTCAGAAATTCTCTGGTTACAGACCTCTTTCAAGTCTGGAAGGTGCTAAAAGGCCTTGTTCCTCACATCTACCGCCTTTGTTCTCCTATGACTTATTTAGCAAACTTTATTTATGATCCTTCTCTCTTCAAAATTCAAGGAAAGAAATGAGCTATGAAGAAAATAATGTTCTATGCATTCAAAGCTTTCCTTCCAAATTATAATCTTGTGCTGCTTTTAAATGATCCACTGAAGCAACAAAAAGCCTTTAGAAGATGGTATTAAGACTGAAAGGAATATGAACACATGGGCAGATCTGTTACAGACAGGTACACTAATAGATGCTTTTTAAATCTTTGGGAGTGAGAGAAATGGTCCATGGTGCAATGGCTAATGTAAAAAAGACAAAGATTAAGACCTCATATTAGCAAATAACTCTGGACAGCTCCCTATAATTATAACTAAGAACTTGGGAAAGACATTCCTTTGGAACTGTGATGTACCACCCAGGTCTCCTTTTTGTGAAGACTATTAGCTCAGCTGCTGGCAGTGTGGACAGGACACAGTTTTGAGGTGATCTCTTTGGTGATTGTCTCAAGTACAGAGAACCCCCCTCACCCAAGGCTACCCCTGCTGGGGTGGGACACATCCAATGACTGGTTGATGCAGAAGTATAAAGTCCTGTCATTGTGCCCAAATCAGGAAAATATAAAGGGTCAAGCCACATTTTGCACCCTTATCGGATCAGCCAAGTTTACCCTGGGGTCAGCAGCACAATTCAATTTCCTGTTCTCACCAGTCCTTTCTCGCCTTTTCACAGGTAAGATTCCAAGGGCGCCCCTTCATAAAAACCTAGCATGCTCACCTCCATCTCAGAGTCTGGATAATAGAGAATCTGCAACAGCCTCCAGGTGGGGTGAAGGTCACATACACACTGTTAAGTTTTACAAAAGGATATCATTCACAGGTTTTCTTTTACAAAGAGGATTGACTTATCTTTTATAATTTACATAATTTTTCCTGAGACCTTGTAACAGATTTACTCAAATTTAATTAAAGACGCATAACAGGAAGCTGTTGCAAAGGTTTTAGTATTTTAGTACTGACTTTCCTCCAACTCTAAATGGTCGTCTGAAATAATCACACCAGCAGTATACACACCAGCAGTATACAAGGTTGGAAACAAGATTTGTATAGGATGATCTTTCAATCCTTAGAAGACTGAGACTAATTCTTATAAACAACTCAAGTAAATATCATATTTTTAATAATGAAAATGTGATAAAGAACAAATTCTTTAACATAGCTAACAGAAAAAACTCTTTCCCTAAGTTGTTACCTTTGTACTTATCATATCCTTATTTAGTAGTTCTTTTTTACTTTTTGCAATGAAGTTTTTTGACATTTTATTTTGGTGGAAAGAATCACCTCAAGGTTTAATTAGTAGTAAAGTCCCTGAGTTGTTTTGTTGTTAAACAAAACCAAATCACAGATTTTATGCTATTAAAATAAAAGCTATCACAATTATTCCACCTACCCCAAACTGCAGACACAAGATTAAAGGAGAAAGAACATGTTTCAAGGCAATGTAGACACGGGATGCTCAAGACAGAAGCTACTCATGACCCAAGTCAGAGTTTGAACAGGACTCCATTGAAAGACTAAGTAACTATATATAAAGGACTAATTTTTAATAAAAACAAGTACAAAGATGCAAGCCAAATTGATGAATAATAGCTCCAAATTGATGAATAAAAGTTTAGGAAAGTACATCTATTACGAATTTGGACTTAAATGGGAAAGTTATTATCTAGCCTGGATGAAATTCGACCTTGAAGGTTCACACTGGTCTACCAGGTTCAGGACTTTGGTCCCCAAAGTCCTGATATTCCAACTTTTACAGGCAAGGCTGGATCTTCCATACTTACAACTAAAAAATGACATGATTGGAAATTAATTAATGACTTCCATAATTTATGTGGATTTGAGGATTTTCTCAAAGACTTTCTATAATGCAAGCAAATCTCTTGACATAATTCTTCTACGACTTTTCCTAGAAAACATGTCATAAATGAAACAGATCTGATCAATTACTTGAGGCTGATACTGTTTTTCATTCTGATTTTTAAAATGAAGATGTGTAAAACTTAAAATCATGTTAGCAGTATTGCTGCTTTAATTAGTTGCAAATTAAGAATCCTGTCTTATTAAACCTGAGTATTTCAGTGAAGGTAAATACTTGAAAATTGTCTTCTAAATTAATACACAATCTTATTTGTTATCAGTCTAATAACATAGCAGGAATTTTATTAAAACTGTATGCATTAATTTTTCTTTTTTTATTGAGCAATAATAATAATAATGCAAAAAAAGTAACATTCACATTATCAAATAAGACTATGTCTATTATAGAATGCTTTGACTCTGAGGTTCAGTAGGAGTCAGCAGTTAACTTCTTTTTGTTTTTTTTCCAAAGTCTCAAAATATAGACAACTAATATTTATAAATAAAAATAAAAGATAACTTCAAAAAAACAGATCATGCCAAATCTTATAGACAAAAGAAAAAGGAGGAATACTTCAAAATCATTCTACTTCATCTGGATACACATGATATTAAAATTGAAAAAATATATTATTGTAAATGGAAATTACAAATGTAATTAATAATACATTAATTATTAATACATGCACTAATAATTTTTCTATAATCTTCTTGATATCTTAGAATTGACAGATTTTCAATAGAGCTAATAGCCATACATAATTAGGACACACAAGATCCATCTCATATTTTCTAAATATTATACTAAAAGGAGCAATTTTTTTTAATTTTTTAAAATGTTGGATTAATATGAGGGTACATTGTTTGCAATTGTAAGGCATCATCCAAGTTGTAGTTTTGCCCTTCACTGAGGAAATGCACCATATACCCCTACATTGTATCCATTGGGTGGGAACTTACCAATCCCCCTCGCCCTCCTCCCTTGCTGAATTTAACTGTGCTTTCCTCTCACATGGTTCTTAATCTACTAGTTTCAACTTAGTCTTGAGTACATGGATGCTTGATTTTCCATTCTTGTGATACTAGGAGAATGTCCTCCAAATCCTTCCTGGTAAATAATGAGAGACACTAAGACCATCATTTTTTAAGAGTGAATAGTATTCCATAGTATATATGTACTACAATTTATTAATCCATTCATGAGTTGATGGCCACCTGGGTTGTAATAGGACTGCTTTAAACACCAATAGTAGCTATAGATCAAAGCAAACCTTGAAAATATTATGTTAAATTAGACAAAAAAAGTCATGTTATATTATTCCATCTGTATGTTGTGAAATGTCTGGAGTAGGAAAATTCATGAGAAAAAAAGAAGATCCAGGGTCGCCAGGAGTTGGGGGTGGGGCAGTGGGAGTTGGAAGTGACAACTAATGAGCCTGGGATTTCCTTTGATGGTGATAAAAATACTCTGAAATTAGATTCCTGCACGAAGTTGTAAATATACCAAAAACTACTGAATTGTATGTATACTTTTAAAGGGTGATTTTATAGTTTGTGAATGATAATTTAACTTTTTAAAAGACAAAATAAACATATTTCATATACATAAATGCTTAAAGAATTCCTTTCCAGGAGTCTGCACCATAGAAATAATAAAGTCTTTCATATACAGACAAAAAACAAAAGCACATGGAAATATTGATCTATAGGAAGAAATTAAAGCACCAGAAATTGTTAAATACATGGATAAATATGTACTTTTTCTTATTATTTAAATTTTTTAAAAGATAATTGCCTGTTTAAACAAAAATAATTTTAAAAGCATTATAGTATACAAGCATAAAAATATATGGAAAAAATAGGATAAAGGCTAGGAAGGAGTGTGGGCTAGATCAGGTGAACAGGGAGGGTGTTCCAATGCACTTAGTGACTACAGTTGATAGACATTTCAAAACTGCAAAAAAAAAAAAAAGCAAATTTAAAAGGTCCCAACACAAAGAAAACTGTGTTGGGTGACAAATATGTTAATTAGCCTGTTTAGTCACTCTGTTTCTAACATCAAATTGTATCTCATAAATATATATGAGTAGTATTTGTCAATTAAAGAAAAATAAGTTTTACATTTATTTTTAATTTTTTAAACTTCAAATGTAAGTGGGGTACATGTGTTTGTGTCAGATGGACACCTTTCTGAGGCTTAAATCGGAGCTTTGGTAGGACCATCACCAGAATAGTGTGCATTATTCCCAATAGGGAATCGTTTTTATCCTTCAATCCCCCCACTTCCTAGTTCTTGTTTCTCAAATCCTTTCTATCACTTTGTGCCTATGTGTATTCATCGTTTAGCTTACATTTGTTAGTGAGCATACATGACATTTGGTTTTCCATTTCTAAGACACTTCCCTTAGGATAATGGTCTCCAGTTCTATCCACATTCTGCAAATGACATTGGTTCATTCTTTCTTATTGACTAAGTAAATTTCAAGATATATATGCCACATTTTCTTTATCTAGTCATGAATTGATGGTCACATAAACTGCTTCCACATCTTTGTGATTGTCAATTGTTTTGTAATAAACATTCAAGTGCAGGTGATTTTTTGATAAAATGAACTTTTTTTTTCTTGAGACATAGTCTCATTATGTCATCCTGGGCAGAGTGCTGTGGCATCACAGCTCACAGCAACCTCAAACTCTTGGGCTTCAGTGATTCTCTTGCCTCAGCCTCCCAAGTAGCTCAGACTACAGGAGCCTGCCACAGTGCCCTGCTAGATAAAATGAATTTTTGTTCCTTTGGGTAGATTCCCAGAAGTGGGTTGCTGGATTAATGATAGCTCTACATTTATTTCCTTGGAGACTAGTCCCACCAGCAGTGTATATGCATCCTTTCCTCTCTGCTTCCCCACCAGCATCTATTGTTTGTTGGCTTTTAGTAACAGCCACTCTGAGAGGAGTAAGGTGATACCTCCCTATAATTTCAGTTTGCATTTCCCTGGTGCTTAGTTATTTCAAGCATTTTCTTATATATTTCTTGGCCATTTGTTTTCTTTCAAAAAACTTCTGTTCTTCTGCCCACTCTTTGATAAGTTGTTTCATTTTCATCCTGCTGATTTGTGAGCTCTTTGTAGATTCTGGGTGTTAATCCTTTATTGTATGTGTGGTTTCTGCCACTCAGTAGATTGTCTATTCACTCTGTTGCTTATTTCCTATGCTGTGCAGAAGCTTGTTAATTCAATCAACCCCAGTTTATTTATTTTTGTTGTGGTGGTATCTGCCTTTGGGGTCTTACTCATAAATTCTTCACCTAAGCCATTGTCTAGAAGAATTTTCCTAAGTTTTCTCTAGAATTTTTATGACTTCATGCAACACATTCAAGTCTTTTATTCAGCTGTGCTTTTTTTTATGTGGTGTGAGCTAGGGGTCATGTTCCATTCTTCTGCGCGTGCCCGCCCAGTGTTCTCAGCACCACTGATTGAATAGGGCCTCCTTTCCCCAGTGTATGTGGTCATCTTCTTTGTCAAAGATCGGCTGGGTATAGATAAATGGTCTTATTTCTGGGTGGATGGTTTATTTCTGTAGGTAGCTCGTTCTCTATTCTGTTCCATTGGTCTGTGTCTCCACTTGTACACCATTATCATATAATTTGAAGTCAGGTATTGTGATAGCTCCAGATTTCTTCTTTTTGCTTAAGATTGTTTTAGCTATTCAGGCCCTTTTTGGTTCCAAATGAAGCTTAAGATTATTTTTTCTAAATCTATAAAATATGATGCAGAGATTTTGGTGGGTATACATTAAGTGCATAAATCTCCTTGGACAGTATGGACATTTTAATGATGTTGGTTCTTCCAACCCATAAAAAGATAATTTTCCATTTGTTTATGTCATTGTTGATTTCCTTCTTCAGTGTTTGTAGTTCTCTTGTTGAGAACCTCTTTAGTTAAATATATTCATAAATATTTTATTTCCTTTGCAGCAATGTAAATAGTATGGAGTCCAAGACTCTCAGCTTGACTGTTAGTAGTATATAGAAATGCTACTGATCTGTGTTCATTGATTTTGTAACCTGAGACTTTCCTCAATTTATTCATCAATTTCAAAAGTCTGTTGGATACAAAATTATATTGTCAGCAAACAAGTATTGTTTAACCTCTTGTTTCCCGATTCCCAATTTGGATGTCCTTTATTTCGTCCTCCTGACAGATGTTCTGGCTGGGATTCTCAATACTACATTGAACAGAAGTGGTGATTGGTGAGCAGCCTTGTCTTGTTCTAGTTCTTAGAGGGAATGCTTTAAACTTTTCTCTATTCTAGATGATATTGGCTGTGAGTGTCATATATGGCTGTGTGATTTTGAGATGTATTCCTTCTATGTCATTTTCTTGCAGATTCTTATTATGAAAGAGTGCTGGTTATATCAAATGCTTTTTCTGCATATTGAGATGGTTATATGATCTTTATTTTTGTTTCTCTATATGTGGATAATCATGATTATTGATTTGTGTAGAATGAGCCATTCTTGCATCTCTGGGATAAAACACACTTCATCATGGTAGATGATCTTTTCAGTGCAATGTTGAATTCAGTTTGCTACTATTTTCTTGAGGTTTTTGCATCTATGTTCATACAGGATATTGGTCTATAGTTCCCTCCCTCCCTCCCTCCCTCTCTCTCTGTCTTTCTTTGGTGTGTCCTTTCCTTCGTTATCAAGATGATACTGGCTTCTTAGAAGAAGTTAGGGATAATTCCCTCCTTCTTGATATTAGGGAGTAGTTTCTGTAGGATAGGTACCAAGTCTCCTTTGAAGGATTTGTAGAATTTGGTTGTGAATTCATGTGGTCTGGGCCCTTTTGCAGAGAGTTTTTTTATTACTGCTTAAGTCTCACTGCTCATTATTGGTCTGCTCAGGATTTCTATTTCTTCCTGATTCAGGGTTGGGAAGCTATATCCAGGTACTTATCCATTTTCTCTACATTTTCTAGTTTGTTAGAAGTTTTTGGTATTCATGCATGATGTCTTGTGTTTTCTGATATCAGTGGAAACGTCTCCTTTTTTATTTACATTTGAACTTATTTGAGTCCTTTCTGTTTCTGGTTAATCTGGCTAGTGTTCTATCGACTTGGCTTATCTTTTCAAAACAGTTACTTTTTAATTTATTGGTAACTATACATGTATGTGTTTGTGTGTCTGTGTAGACCCTGTACACAAAGGTCTGACAATTAAGTTCATCAACTCATCTGAGAAAAGAGCTACATACCTCATTGCTAAAAGTCACTATGGTCACTGTCAAAGTATTGCCCTTGGGAAGCTGTGCACTGACACTGGGACCTACTCCACCCTTCACAGGGATTTTGGAACTCTTCCTGGAATGACCATCACAGCTGTCATTGTACAACCCACAGAAACATGAAACTGTGATAGTGAACAATACTCAGCAAATAACACCACCACACATTGACAGGAACACCCAGGGCCCTGACCTACCAAAGTTAGGCAGCCTTCCTGAGCTGTCTGTACCATACTGCCAACATATGGGCGGCAAGTCCATGAACTTAATTGTCAGATCTTGTATTTTCATGTTTCTAAGGTGCTACTTTTCAAAAATTCAGATACACATAGATTTATAAACTTGGATAGGACCGTCACTGATGCTGTAATATGAGTCTATGCCAATAGTTTTTCTTTCCTAGAAAATCACCAAATATTTTGCCCAAAAGATAAAAATGATTCATATGTGTTCTACATAGCTACCTGATTTTCATGACTCTGAGGACAATAACAACAAAACATTTACTTCTGTTACCCATCCTCCAAATTCTTATTGTTTCCTATCCTGAATTAGGTGTTGTTGTTAAATACTTTGAGTCAGTTTTATTTTCTGTTAACTACTTTTATGGTTTTATTTAAGAAACATCTGTGCTTAGTACATTGAAAAATCAAAACTCTTCCCACTTATGAATTATGTTACTGAGAGTGAGTCAAAAAATGATAGGCCTTTTCAAGGAAATTATCTGTCACCCTGAAACACTGTCACCCAGAATAGATGGCTTTCCTTCTCATTTCCCAGTGAAATGCCATCATATGCATGACTAGATTGCTGTCATAGTTCCTGTGTTAGGTTTTCTGCCTCTGCCGTCCTCTCATAGACATAGTTTCAGGGACAGCATCTCAGGTAAGTGCAGTAACCGGGAATGCTCTCATTTCTCTGCCATGCTTGGCTCAAACCTGTAGAAGCTCTGCTCTATTATTTTTATCTTATATGTCCTGTTTATTGTTAACAGAGGAAAAACAGTTGAAAACAAAACACAAAATACATGGGGATATTTACCAAAATGAAATCTTTTACTTCCTCAGTTGTCTGACCTTCCCATTCTCTTCAGTGGCTCTTAAACATTTTTAATTTTTACTTCACAACTTCTGAATAATTACTGCTCCTTCTTTATCAAGAAGCAAATATTCCTTCTAGTTCACAGTCAAATATGGTCCATGACGGTTCGTTGTCCTAACATTTCTCCCTCCAGTTAGGCATGTTTCTGTCTGCTAAGGCAAAGTTTCTCCTGTGCTCTTGTCCACACCTCTTCACTAGCATCCTCCTTGCTCTTGCGTCTCTGTGATGTGGGGCAACACTATAGATTCCTTATCCTTGCATACTCTGTGTTATGATTTTCTCTACCTCTTGCTAGCTATTGATAACATGCATAATACTGGTAGGAGAAGCAGAGAAAGGCAGACATATGCAGTCAGTGATTACAGCAGAATTCAGTGGATAATTTGGCTTACAGTGATAGGGAAAGATAAAAGGTCTAGGTTCATAGCCAAACAAAGTAGAAGATAACTTAAATGTTGTGTGGCCCTGCTACTTTCAGTCTTATGTTCAGGATCACTACATAAGATGAATGACATTCACATGCACAGTATGTCCCTATGCACAATTCCCAGGGCAATGGTTTCTATGTCAGGAAGGATATTCTAAGAAAAAATACAAATATGCTGTCATGCTTAGTTAAATCTTTTCTCCAGACTATGACATTATATTTAAGGTGAATTATTTGCATCCAGCCACAAAGGAATGGTACCACTGATCTGGGCCAGTGGTCAGCAGCCTCAAGATCACCTGGGAACTTTTTTGGAATGAACATTTGCATGTCTTATCCTAGACCCACTGAGTCAAATTCTGGGACATCCCCCAACAAACTGATGACCTCTAAAATTTGACAACCACTGAGTTTGAGTCTAAACTTTAAAAAACAAACAAACATAACATACTGAATTCAAAGTCATAGAGGCAGAATTAAAGTAAGATTAGGATGTCTTTTTTCTAAGTGATCTTGCTTTACACAATATAGATAAAAACTGTCTTAGACGTCATAATTACTCAAAAAGAGTCAGTTAAATAAAATAACTCACATGGTTTGATCCTTCTTTTTTCTAATAACTAAAAATTTCGAATTTTCACCTATTTGAGAAAAGCAAGCATCAAAATGATTCAGTTGCGCTCTACCTACCTTTACTTGCCTTGACACAAACATATACACAATATCCACTTCCCGATGGACCACATTTTAAGTATACACTTAACTCTTGTAGAGAGAAGCATTAAAAGAAAAATAAAATCTGTACACCTAGAATCGCATTCTACATTTGCACATACTTGCTTTGCTATGTGGTCTGGAAGCTTACTTAAGTATCCATGCCTTTGTCCATGATTAAAATTACCTCCCTATTTACAAAGAAGAAACAGTTTTCAAGGCATTAGGTAATTTATCCAAGGTGATACAGCTAGTGAGAGACAGATGGAAACCTTGGTATTATTGTTAAGATATTAGCAGAACTTATCTCATAAAGCTAGTCTGAGAATTAAGGTAATATGCAAAAAGGTTTCAATAGATTGCACACAAACTGTGTGCTTAATAAATATTAAACACTAGTAATGTAACTTCTGGACCATTCTTATCTGGCCACACTGTTGATAACAGAACGTCTAATTATTTTTCAGGCTCAGTGCTAAGAAGTTGCAAATTATGCAGCCAAAGCATGCACAGAAAAAAAACAAAAACAAAAACAAAACAACTCTGACCTCAAATAAAATCCAGAACTAATGTCTGAACTCACACTGCTCTTTGTACACCCATTCTTTCCAGAACTAAAGTACTAGCATACATTTATGGCCACAAACCCAGTACCTGAACACTTTCAAAACCAGAGGTCTGTTGTCAACAAATGTCCAGAGATGAGACCCTCTCCATGCCTTGCCATAAGTAGTCTTGTTTAAAATATTCCCAATAAAAAATTGTTTTATAGCGCTTCTACATACCAACCTGTCCTCTCTATCCCATAAAATTTTCCCCAAACCTCAAATGAGTGAGAAAGATTTCAGAGAGCCTGGTATCTCCTTGTTCAGCTGCCTTGCAATAAACCTTTCTCTGCAAAAGACTGGTATTCAGTGTTTGGCTTTCTGATGCATGCAGGCAAATGATCTCAACTCAGTTTGGTAACATTATCACTAGGGCAGTACCAAGAAGAATCCCCAGAGATTCCCACTAACAAGATGCCTTGAAGCCATCATGTGCCTGCTTTTTCTTTGTTTTCCCCATTTGTGAAGCCCTTGCTCTACTCTGAAACTGGTGGAAAGAACAATTGCAGAGGCCATAATGTCATGGCCTCCAAAATTGTGCTAGGATCACATCTCTGTCTCAGAGTCAAGGGAATTACTTATTTTATGATGCAGGCTGTAACCATTAGAGAGAAGACAATTTCAATGAAAAGGTTACAATCAATCAACAAAAATCACCTGTGAGCTATAACTCAATTTCCAAAATTGTTTCAATAATAAATCATTAGCTATAATCCTGGCACTAAATAAGGCATTATTACATGCCAGGGACTGAAATATATATATTATATGTCTTACCACTGCACTGTTGACTTATTTATTCTTGGTTTACAGATGAGAATCCTGAGATATCAGAGATATTATGTAATTTATACTACCTTGCCCAGTTAGTAAATGTAAGAGTGAGGATTCAAGCTGGAATCCATGTAACATTAAAATTGATGCCTTCAATCACTTCTTCCCAGAGAAGTGGGGTGATTTCAAACAATTCAAATAACACACTTGGTGAAACATGTAAATATGCTATCATTTTTCTCAAATGCTGTCAAACCTAATATTCCACTAACAACAGTGTCCCACACTCCTATGGAAATTTACTGTGAAAACAGTCACATTTCAGTCTGAAATAAGATCATTTTCATTAGTTAGATCATCAATAGTTAATATTCAGACACAAATTTTACCTTAAGCAGATTTTTTATAAGCATAAAATAATATACACTTTCTTACATTTCAACATTTATGTTTTCCTCTGAAACTTTGCTTACAGGTCATATCAATGAGAACTCCAGGAAGATAAATAAAATTAATAAGATAGAGGTTGATACCAGAAAAACTACTTCAGACTTTTAATTCTGTGTCTTTACTGTTTTTTTGTTAATTATCTGTTATTATAGGTAAAAAAATATTTGTCCTTTTTCAGTCAATAGACCCTAAAAAGACAGTGTTGCCAATGAAAATGGAAATTAAAAGTGAGTAGAGGCAGATATTTCTCAGACTTCAGAAGTGCTCATTTAAGAATATTTAGAGTTACAAATATTAAAGTTAATAAAAAAGATAAATTTTATTGAAAAACAATTTTAGAACCGTTCTCTACTGATGTCCTGCTAGAATCGTCAGGGCCGAGTTCACTGAAACCATCTCTTCTCATCCTTCTCCACTTCTTTCCTCCCATGCTGATACTTATTTTAACATTCAATTGAATCCCATGAAGTCATAGTTTTTGTAGGCAAAAATGATCAAATATAGGCAGTTTTTTATTGCTTAACTACTACATATTTTAGAATATTATTTTAATAACACTTATAATTTTATATTTAATATTCTCTTCTCATTTTACCTGCCACTTCTCAGCTTTAGTGAACTATAAATTTACTGATATTTCCAAGTTTATGACATTTTCAGTGTGTTCAACCACCCAAATGTGGCCTTCCATCTTTTGTCTAAAGTTTTATTCCACAGTTGAAACTATTAAAATTTATTTTCAGTAAAATTAACCGTATGGATCCTCTCACTGGAGAGCCAGGTACTGCTCTGGGAATCTATTTTCTTTTCTACAAATCCAGTAATGATCCTAATTAGATTATTTTTGCTATTTGAGGAGCTAATTCATTTTAAATCTGGAATTCAAGATAAACCTACCTAATTCTAATCAACACAAACCAAAGATTTTATATCTTTAGTTAGAGAAGATTCATTGTAAATACTTTTGAAATGATATAGTATAAAATAAAAGTAATTGAAATTGTGTGTAATTGTGTGTAATGACAGATGATTTACAGAGGATCCTAAGAAGCCAGTATGCACTTAATCAAGAATATGCAAGAAATCATTTTTATTTTATGCTGCACCTATATGTCAAGAGAAATGAAAACAGTGTGGGGCAAACAGGAAAAGGATGAATGCCATCTAGAACACTATTACTAGAAACAAGCGATGAAGGCCAAAAATTGGTTTTCTTTGGGGCAATGATTTAAGTAAATCCCTATTTTCTCTGTGCCTTAATTTTTTCTTTTTAAATATAAAGATTATGTAAAAGAAAAAAGTCAGTAAGTTAGATTTTATCAAAATTTAACACCTGTTCTGCAAACGATCCTGTTAGGATAAAATGACAAGTTGTAGATGGGAAGAAAGTACCTGCAGACCCTGTGTCTTTCTCTCTATATACACATATCTGTATGTACATATCAGTTACATAAATAGCTAGTATATAGAATACACAAAGAACCTCAGACCTCAACACTAACATTAAAAGGTAGAAAATGTGCAAAGGACAATGAGACAGAGATAATATATGGTGACAGGTGAGTACAGGAGATGTTCATCCTTAGCCCTTAGACAAACACAAACCAATGCCATGATGAGCTACTACTACTAGAAAAATGGCTAAAATAAAAAAATAGTAATGACAGTCAGTGATGGTAAGGATATGGAAAAACTTGATCATCCATGTATTGCTAGTGAGAATATAAGATGGTATAGCTACTCCAGAAAATAAGCTAATATCCTTATAAAACTAAACATGTGTCCATCACCATCATATGACCCAATAATTACACTCAGGGCAGGTATTTCAGAGAAATGAAAATTTAAATGTAAGGAGTGAATAGCTAACCAACGAGAATTCCATACACACCATGTAAAAAGTAATAATCTATTGACACCCCACAACTTGGACAAACCTTCAAGGCATTATGCTGAGAGAGAGAAGCCATTCACGAAAGGACACATAGAGTATGACTTCATTTACATTCCATTCTCAAAATGAAAAAAAGCATATATATACACACAGAAAAATGAAAAAGAAATAAGTCGTCTTTAGAAATTAAGAATGGGGCCTGGAGGAAAAATTTGATATATGTAATATATATACTACATATGTATAAATTAGGAGGCAAACCTCAGAATAATCATGCTTAAAAGAAAGACTTAGTGATTCTTCCTTACATCACACAGCTGCTATACCAAATATGCACTATAAACT
This sequence comes from Otolemur garnettii, assembly GCF_000181295.1. Classification (NCBI taxonomy): domain Eukaryota; kingdom Metazoa; phylum Chordata; class Mammalia; order Primates; family Galagidae; genus Otolemur; species Otolemur garnettii. The sequence goes on from NW_003852549.1 coordinate 1,283,151, forward strand.
AGATGGCTTGTAATAATAAAAATTTATTTCTCACACATCTGGAAGTCAGAAAGTCCAAGGTCAAAATGCTGGAAAAAAAATTTGACGTCTGGCAAGTGTCCATGTCTGGTTCATAAATACTCCTTCCTGCTAGGTCTCCACATGGAATAATGGACAGACTGATGCATTTTTTAGAAGGGCACTAATCCCATGGGGACAGAGTTTCATGACATAATCACCTTCCATAGGCCCTTTCTGCTAATACCATCATCTTGAGGGTTAGTATTTCACATATGAATTAGGAGTGAGAGGCCATTCAGATCATAGCACTTCTTAAAACCAGACATTGATAAATAAGTATAAAAAGTGAAAAAGGAAGGAATGAGGGCATTTTATTTTTCTAGACATTATATAACTGGATTAAATCTAGCTCTTCTAAGTTAATACTTTAGTAATTGTGATAAAGCCTTTAAAAGCTTGGAAATATAGTGTCACCCTGCTAAGACTAATAAACAAGAAAACCAGAGGCTGCTTGGTCATTCAGATGAGCATGTGGAGAAGATGCCTCAGGTTTCAAACTTGCTTTAAAACGTAATGGTTAAGAGGTTTGCCTTTGGAATTTGTTAGGTTTGGGGGTTAATTTAGGGCTGTACCACGTACTATGTGTCCTTAGAAAGGTACTTATCCAGTTTAGCCTTTAGTCGCCTTATCTGCCAAGAAGGAATGAGGATAGGTATTGTGAGGCTGATAATATGAGATAATGCAAGTAAATCCTTCAGCACAAGACATGCCATAGACTAATCAGTTAAATGTTAACTCTTTTATTTTGCTACCATTTTCAGAAGATAGAAAAGTTAATTTTAGCAGTTATCAGAGTTTCTTTTTTTTTTTTTTTTTTTGTGGTTTTTGGCCAGGGCTGGATTTGAACCTGCCACCTCCGGCATATGGGACCAGCGCCTTACTCCTCTGAGCCACAGGCACTGCCTAGTTATCAGAGTTTCTTAAGCTTCCATACTCTTTGCTGCATGAAATCCCAGAATAATTAAAAGCCTGTTAGCCAATATAACCATATATTTGGAGGAAAATAATGTAACTTTAAGTGTCAATGTAATACCACAAAATAAGGGACTAGAAAGTTTGCATAAAAGATATTACAATGAGTGTGTGGCTTTTTACAAACCACTCAAGAATATTGGACTCAATAGAGTTAAAGGCCTAGTTACTTACTGAATCAAAGAGGATTTCAGTTCTGAGGTTTGTAATTACATTTTACAGAATTATGTCTTGATATTGATGTTTATTTAAAAAAAATGTACATATGAGTTATGTCAGCAAGGTAGCAGAACAGTTCTCCAGCTTTATTTCTTGCTGTAGAAATCTAACTAGCAATAGATCATTCTGAATATCCACGACTTGAGAGTGAGTAGCGACACCCGCCGTGGACCATGAACCAATAATAGCCAAGATACAGTAGTAAGAGAAATCCTCGCCCCCTTTGGTTACACTATCTCTTTCCCAAGCTGGCACAGTTCTATACACAGAGCTTCCCCCTGGACTCAGTTTCGACAGGGGGAAAAGCAAGTTGGAATCAGGCACTCAGCTTCCCCACAATTCTGTGACCCTACATAAAATACTCACTCTTTTGTTTCCTCAGGGGAAACCTTGGAAGTACTGGAGGGGGTTAGAGTACCTGGGGTCAGTTAGAAACAAAAGAAAGGGCTGGGGGTTGCAGAGATCAGCACACAAACCTTGGTGTTTCCCCGGCACTCCAGCCAGTGAAGGTGTTGCAACAGAGACCCCCTGACAGCATCATGCTGCAGGAAACGTGGTTCACAGTCTTCCAGGCTTGAATCCTTATCCAGCTTCCCCACACAGCCCTGGTGTTCTCCCCAAGTCTTCTTCAGGGCGAGAGGTAACTGCAGGTCAGCCGCTGCCTGTAGAGGGAACATCTGGCCCTACTCAGCCCTAGCCCCGAAGAGGAAACTTAACTAAGTTTTGCTGCTCACATTAAGTCTTCCTCAGACCAGAAGAGGACTGCAGGTCAGTGATTACCTGTGGAAGGAGCATCTGGTCCTGCTCAACTCCAACTACCAAGTGGTATTTCCAGTAAACTTGGTGTTCTGCTTCAGCCTTCCTTAGGCCACGAGGTAAGTGCAAGTTCATACATATCTGTAAAGCATGGACTCTTGGCAGTGTAACCAAGCAGCCACCCCAGAGATCTTACCAGCCTTGGAGACCAGCCCGTAGCCTGCCCAACTGCAGATGCCACACAATACTATTTCCCAGCCAATAGTGATGACTTGTAAGCACACCTGATCAGAGACAACCACAGAGCCCAGCTGGTAGCTCCACCTAATGGCAGAGTCCAACAAGCAGACTCTCTGAACCACACAGAACAGTCAGACGTACCATTCAACCTCAGAGCACAAGAATCAGGGTTGTAACCTATGTAACAGGGCATGTAGCAACCTACGTAATGACCTTTGTAACAAATTATGTTGCAACCTATGCAGAAAGATATGTAGGAACCAGGATAGAAGGTTTAAAGAGACAAAATGGCAGTTACTGGACATTAATGAACAGACATTGGCAGTTGGAAATTGATCAGCTGTGGAAACCCAGGGAAGGGGCGGATGGGGCTCCGGGGAGGGGCATATTTTCTCAATAAGTAGAAGCAGCAGAGGTTGCTTGGGGCCTTTTCCCTGACATGTATGGGAAGGCCCACCTCCTGAAAACTTCAAGTTTACAATCCAGTCCAGATTGACCAACGGATAATGTATCCTTTGGCCACGATAGGTACCTACCAAGGGGGTAATGTCACTTAAAATGAGAACCTTGGCAATTCGTAGGCACCTGCCAAAGGGATATTAAGATCTTCGGCAAATAATAAGCCACTCCCTGTCTATCCTACCAAGGGGAATGACAACCGTAGTGAGAGAGAGCTTTTTAAGTAGCAAAATGATTTACAGGAAAGCAATGGGTGGCTCCTGGTCTGTGGAGTTGCAAAAGTTTCAGACTGATAAAGATGGTCATGGTGGTGCAGCAGGTTCAATTAGAACAGGATGTGGAAGAATCCAAGTCTGTGGGCTCTGTGACCTCCCATCCATTGCCACTTTCACACCTCAATAAAGCTAAGCCAAATCAAGCCCCAAAAGTCAGGGAGTGAGAAACTTGTGAGAGTTCTAGTCCTTCCTCAGACGAGGAAGTATTTGCCAAATGGGAGACTCTACTTTGGAAGATACTTTGGGGCTCTTTCCTGTCACTATTGGACGGGCCCAACTCGGAGCCCATGGACAAAAAATACAGGTACAGGGATTTCCCCACTCACCAGCAACTTCAGCCCGTCCAATCCCTTTTATACATCACCCCAGGAACTGCTGCTTTAGATTTACCAGCATGTGGTAATGTTCTTTTACTTCCCAACATGGGAGTAAAAAAATTAAGAACAGGAATATTCAGTCCTATTCCCCCAGACTCCGTTGGGCTTTTGCTGGGAAAAGTGATTTAACATCTCATGGGGTGCTGGTCCACACAAGTGTTGTCAATAGTGACTTTGTAGGGAAATACAAATCCTGATCTCAGTAAACCAACCCACTCAAATTTTAGCCAGACAAAAAATCACCCAGTTGCTGCTTCTGTCTTGCATTAAACTAACTGGTAATAAACATACCAACAATCTTGGCAGTACAAACAGTATTTTTGGCAAACATCTATTGGTAAGAATAGGCCTCAATTAACACTCACCCTGAAAGATAAACTTTTTAGTGGCCTGTTAGATACTGGTGCAGATGTTTCTGTTATGGCTTTAAATCAATGGCCTAAACAAATAGTTGATGTTACTTTTAGAGGTATAGGAACTTCAAATCCAGTTTTTCAAAGTCCGTTGCCTACAACCATACATAGCTGATATAGCCATTAACCTATGGGGGTGTGACTTACTCCAACAATGGAAAGCTATGGCAACTATACCCCTCCTGCAAATTCTTTCCACATGTCAAATTTAGCTTAGAGGCCACTGCCCGAAAATATGCTCTCAGGTTATCTTGGAAAAGCTATAGTCCAGCATGGGTGGAGCAGTGGCCATCAACAAAAGAAAAACTGGATGCTTTACAAGTTTTAATTCAGGAACAGATAGAACAAGGACATATTGAACTCTCCTCCATCCCCTGGAATTCCCCCATCTTTACTATAAAAAAGAAATCAGGCAAATGGAGACTGCTCACTGATCTCTGCAAAGTCAATGAAACTATTATCCCATAGGTCCCTTGCAAACTGGCCTTCTTTTGCCCTCTATGATTCCTTCTAATTGGTATTTGTATATAATTGATTTAAAAGATTGTTTTTTCACTATATATTTACATCCTGAGGATCAACCCTATTTCACCTTTTCTGTCCCTTCCTATAATCAGCAGAGACCTGACCAACGCTTTCAGTGGAAGGTTCTGCCAAAAGGTATGTTGAATAGCCCCACATTGTGTCAGCATTTTGTGGATCAACCATTACAGCCCATCAGAAAGAAATATCCTACAGCTTATATCATTCATTACATGGATATTTTAATTGTACACCAAAATTTGGCCGTTTTATAAGACATGTTTAAACAAGCCATATTTGCTTTAAAATCTCATGGCCTTCAAATTAAACAGATAGAGGCCATCTACAGCAAACCCACGGCCAATATCATATTGAATGGAGTTAAATTGAAAATATTTCTACTCAGATCAGGAATGAAGCAAGGATGCCCACCATCTCCACTGCTATTCAACATAGTAATGGAAGTCTTAGCCTCACAATCAGGCAAAAAAAGGTGATCAAGTGTATCCAAATAGGGTCAGAGGAGATCAAATTCTCACTCTTCACTGATGATATGATTCTATACCTAGAAAATCCCAAGGACTCAACATCAAAACTCTTAGAAGGGATCAAGGAATACAGCAGCATCTCAGGATACAAAATCAATACTTACAAATCACTAGCTTTTATATACGCCAATGACAGAGAAGATGAAAATATAGTTAAGGACTCTATTCCTTTAACAATAATGCCAAAGAAAATGATGTATCTTGGAATTTACCTAACAAAGGACATGAAAGATGTTAATAAGAAAACTATGAAACTCTGAGAAAAGGAATAGCTGAAGATGTTAACAAATGGAAAAACATACCATGCCCATGGCTGGGAAGAATCAACATTGTTAAAATGTCCATACTACCCAAAGCAATCTATAGATTTAGTGCAATCCCGATTAAAGCACCATTGTCATACTCTAAAGAGTAGAAAAAATAGTACTTTGTTTTATATGGAATCAGATAAAAATCTCAAATAGCAAATACATTACTCAGAAATAAGAACAAATCAGGAGGTATCACATTACCAGACTTCAGGCTATACTATAAATCTATGGTCATCAAAACAGCATGGTACAGGATGGTGCCTGGGCTCAAAGGGGTAGGGCGCCAGCCTCATATGCCAGAGGTGGCAAGTTCAAACCCAGCCCCGGCCAAACAACAACAACAACAACAACAACAACAACAACAACAAAAACCAACATGGTACTGGCACAAAAACAAAGCAGTAGATTTATGGAACAGAATAGAGAACCAAGAGATGAACCCAAATATTTATTGTCATTTGATCTTCAACAAACCTATCAAAAATATTCAGTTGGGGAGAGACTCCCTATTTAACAAACGGTGCTGGGTGAACTGGATGGTGACCTGTAGAAGACTGAAACTGGACCTTTCACCATTGACAAAATTGATTCTTACTGGATAAAAAAATTTAAACTTAAGACATGAAGCTGTAAAAATACTAGGAGAGAATGCAAGGAAAACACTTGAAGAAATTGGCCTGGGAGAATATTTTATGAGGAGGATCCCTCAGGCAATTGAAGCAACACCAAAAATACATTATTGGGATCTGATCAAACTAAAAAGCTTTTGCACAGCCAAGAGCACAGTAAGTAAACCAAACAGACAACCTTCAGAATGGGAGAAGATTTTTGCAGGTTATGCTTCTGACAAAGGTCTGATAACTAGAATCCACAGAGAACTCAAACTATCAATTAGAACAGAATAAATAACCCCATTTCTATGTGGGCAAGAGACTTTAACAGAAATTTCTCTGATGAAGACAGGCACATGGCCTACAAACATATGAAAAAATGCTCATCATCCTTAATCATCAGAGAAATGCAAATCAAAACCACTTTGAGATATCATCTAACTCCAGTAAGATTAGCTTAACCACAGAATCCCAAAACTACAGATGTTGGTGTGAATGCAGAGAGAAGGAAGCACTTCTACACTGCTGGTGGGAATGCAAGCTAATACGACCTTTTTGGAAAGAAGTTTGGAGAACATTAAAGGCACTAAAAGTAGACTTACCATTAGATCCTGCAATTCCTCTACTAGGTATATATACCCAGATGATCACAAATTATTTTACAACAAAGACATTTGCACCAGAATGTTTGTTGCAGCCCAATTCATAATAGCCAAGACATGGAAACAGCCAAAGTGCCCATCGACCCATGAATGGATTAACAAATTGTGATATATGTACACCATGGAATACTAGGCAGCCATAAGAAAGGATAGAGACCTCACATCTCTTATGTTTACCTGGATGGAGCTGGAACATATTCTTCTTAGTATAGTACCTCAAGAATGAAAAAAAAGTATCCAATTGTACTCAATACTATAATGAAATCAATATATAATCACCTACACACTCATATGAATGGCACAACATAACTATAGTCCAGAAAGTAGAAGGGAAAAGGAGAGAGAGGGGAGGGGAGGGGAAATATGGTAGGAGGGAGGGTATCTGGGGGGACCTCACCTAATGTGCATGATGTGATGGTACATTTCAAAACTATTAAGAAATGAGTATAATTGTGATGGAAGCATTACTTAGTTCAATGTAAGCGTTTCACATTGTATATCAAAGCAGTACACCAAACTCCACAAATTCATCAGTATACAAAGTTATGATTTAAAGAAAAATAATAATTAAGAAAATTCAAATTACATCCACTTATACTTATTTGGGTTACAAATTAACTCACACCAAAATTCTCCCACAACATGTTAATTTTTGGTTAGATTCCTTATCTACTTTGAATGACTTTCAAAAATTGTTGGGCCATATTAATTGGTTACATCCTACTTTAGGGATACTAACTTATGCTTTAACTAATCCCTTTAAATATCCTCACTAGAGCCCTGTTCATGCTTAACTTTTAAAATTTCAACAATGATGGAAATGCAGCTGCTGAACATCACTGGATGTCTCTCAACCATCTGCCACTTTGCCAAGTGCAGCAACCTATTTTCTATAAGAAACCTGATATGTATGAATGGAAACCTGGTTATGTGCTACATTGGGGTCGAGGGTTTGCTCATATCATTACAGAACAACAAGGAAAGCAGTGGCTGCCTGCTGGATTAAACCTTGACATGAGCAGAGACCTTGCCAACACCTTGATGAATTTATCTTCTGCAACTCCTTCTATAGATATTACGTTCCTTCATTTCAGCCTGAATAAGGAACCTCAATTTTTTAGGCCTGAAATTTCATGAAAACATTGTATTCCAAACTATCCACCCCAATGGTCATTTACTGTGAACTCTTTTTTTTTTTTTTATTAAATCATAGCTGTGTACATTAATACTATCATGGAGTACAGTGTGCTGTTTTTATATTCAATTTGAAATATTTTCATCAAACTGGTTAACATAGCCTTCATGTCATTTTCTTAATTATTGTGTTAAGACATTTATATTCTACATTTAGAGAGATTCACATGTACCCTTATAAGATGAACCATAGGTATGATCCCACCAATCACCCTCCCTCCACCCATCCTCCCCTCTCCCCTCCCTTCCCTCTCCCCTTTCCCCATATTCTTGGGCTATAATTGGGTTATAGCTTTCCTATGAAAGCTATAAATTAGTTTCATAGTAGGGCTGAGTACATTGGATACTTTTTCTTCCATTCTTGAGATACTTTGCTAAGAAGAATATTTTCCAGTCCATCTATGTAAACATAAAGGAGGGAAAGTCTCCATCTTTCTTTAGGGCTGCATAGTATTCCACTGTGACTGTGAACTCTCAATCAACTTCCTCTGAGAAACCTCTAACTGCCTCCCAAATCATCGTCCATCCTTAGCAGGAAGTAGCTAGGGGCAGTCAGCACCCTTTTTCCCATCAGCAGTTAGAGCTTCTGAGAGGAAGGATCCATATAAGGTTCCATCACTTAAGAACCTTCCCAATCTCTAGGCCTGGATAAGCTCATTCCACACCTTCTATGTTCTAATAAGGTTCTGAACAAAGCAGTTGGCTTTGGTAATGGAAATTTGAAGTCATAGTAAACTTCTTGTATCAGCAAAGGTGAGAGAATCTTTATTGGATATATATCCTTAACCATTCCCATACTGCTTCTTTAGATTGACACTTCCCCACCTGTCAATCCAGTCTGCACTATGCCTATTGCTTCTCATTTAATGGGTGCAATAGATAATGTGCAAAAGTAGGAAACTTTGGGCATTGATTAATACTTCCTATGGAAGCGTCAAGAACCATATGGGTGAGCCCAAAAAACAGTTAGATGATGAAATATGTAAAATTAATATTACCCTTATTTGTTTAGAAGAATACAATGTAACATAGGTCCCTTTTCTTTGGTGAAGGCCCTCACTGACTCCTCTGATGTAGTTTTGTTAATTATTCTGTGCTTTTTGTTCTTTTTCTTTCTTTCTCTTCTCTGCCTAGCCAGAAGCAGAGCTATCTGACAAGAAGAGCAAATGAAATAAACAACTACAGGTTTTTCCTTCACCCTGTACAAGAATGTCTTAATTGAAAAGGGGGGATATGTAGCCATCTATGTAATAAGATATTTAACAACCTATGTAACAACTTATGTAGCAACCTATGTAGAAAGATATGTAGGAATGGGGACAGAGACAAAGTGGCAGTTACTGGACATTAACCAACAGACTTTGGCAGTTGGAAATTGAGCAGCTATGGAACTCCAGTGAATGGGGCTGTGCTTGAGGGGAGGGGTATATGTTCTCAATAAATAATAGCAGCTGCAGAGGTTGCTTGGGGCCTTTTCCCTGACTTGTATGGGAAGGCCCACCTCCTGGAAGCTTTGAGTTTACAATCTTTTGTCCAGCCTGTTTCCTTGGTGACAGCTCCAACAAAACAGCCCAGCCTAACTAGAGAACCCAACACTAAGGTTTGGCTGTCTAAAGTTGCTACCAGCTGGACCATGTAGAATCTCAGGCAAGAGGACATAGCAAAGGTCTATCAACACCAAAATAGATTTGCAAAGGTCAGAAGAATTAGATGCCTCTTTAAATGCACAGGCATAAATGTAAAGCTATATGGATCATAAAAATCAAGGAAATATGACATCAGAAAAAGAAACTAATAAAGCAACAAAGGACTCAGAAGATATGGAGATCTATGAGGTGACTGAAAATAATTAGGGAACTCCAAGAAAATATGGATGGAAAATCAAATGAAATTTGGGAAAAAAATTCATGGACAAAATGGTAAGTTTGATAAACAAAGAAAAAAAAAGAAAAAGAAATCCTAGCGATGTAGATTCAGATTACAGTTTTTCCACCTTCTTCTTCTAGAATGCTTATAGTTTCATGTCTTAAGTTTAGATCTGTTAATTATCCTGAGATAACTTTCACAAATGGTGAGAGGTACAGGTGCAGATTCAGTCTTCTATTGTGGTTATCCAATTTTCCCAGCACTAGTTATTGAACAAGAGTTCTTTTCCCTAGTATGTTTTCCATTAGCTTTGTCAGATATCAGATAACAATATGAAGATGGTTTTATAACTGGGTCCTCTGTTCTGATCCTTTGCTCTGTGTCTCTGTTCTTAATGCTAGTATCCTGCTGGAAAACCCCTTAAAGATTTCAGCCTAGCCAAATAATTTATGAAAAAGACCCCCAAATCAGTCAAAGCAACAACCAAAATAAACTGAACTTGATCAAATTTAAAAAGCTACTGCAAAGTCAAGACAACAATCATTAGAGCAAATAGACAACCTACAGAACAGGGAAAATATTTGCATGATTGATTATACAACTGATAAAGGGCTAATAAACAGAAGCTACAAAGAAATCAAGCATATCAGCAAGAAAAAAACAAACAATCCTATTTAAAAGTGGAAAAATGGAAGGAAAACCTGGCCTGCTTAACCAGGAAGTCTGAAGGGCCCATAAGAATGTGGGCATGAAATAACCTAGGTAACCAATGGCCAATAGAAAGAAACAATCAATGGCCAATAGAAAATGGCAATACTGCCTGGAGGCACAGAGAGGACAATGAAAGACTTGCAGCCAATTTCAAAAAGAAAGAGGGTATTTACACTCCTGCAGGCCTTTGTGTCTTATTTTTCTCACCTTTTCTCCTCCATAAGAGGGACCAACTTCCAATTCCCTTTGGAAGTACTCTAAACTGTCTCTTTGTTCTTCCTCAATAAAGTCTCTTTGTCACCCTGAAAAAAATAAAGAATAAAAGTGGGCAAAAGACACTAACAGAAGTTTTTCAAAAGGAGATAGATTAATGCCCAAGAAACAGAGGGGAAAAAATGCTCAACATCTCTAATCATCAGGGAAGAGCAAATTAAACCCTCAGTGAGGTATCACTTAATTCCAGTGAGAACTGCTTTTATCAAAAGTCCCCAAGCAACAGATGCTAGCATGGATGTGGGGAGAGTAGGATGCTTAAATAATGTTGGTCGTACTGCAAATTAGTACAACCTCTATGGAAAAAGTATTACGGAGATGCCTCAAAGAACTAAAAGTAGATCTACAATCTGATCCAGCAACATCACTACTGGATATTTACCCAAAAGGAAAAGACAAATTTTATTAAAAAGACACCTGCACTCAAACATTTATAGCAGCATAATTCACAACTGCAAAGATTTGGAACCAACCCAAGTGCCCATGAGTGGATGAACAAAATGTGCCATATGTATAACATGAAGTAGTACTCAGCCATCAAAAAAGGAAATAGCAAACTAATACCTTTTATAAAAACTTAGATGGAACTGGAAACCATTCTTCTACATGAGATATCACAAGAATGGAAAAACAAACACCAAATGTACTCACTGTTAAGCTGGAACGAATCAATTGACACTTAATGTTCATATATGGAAATAGCACTCATCAAATTCAAATAGGTGGGATGGGTAAATTCACATCTAATGGGTACAATCCCCACTGTCTGGGTGATGGGTACCCTTATAACTTTGACTCAAATGTTACGAAAACATTTTAAGTCACCAAAACCTTTATACCCTCATAATATTATGAAAATTTGAAACTATAAAAATTGAAAAAAAATGTAATAAGAGGGCTGAGAATTTTGATAGAAAGCTTTAATTATAGACTTGATTAAATGGAAGAATCAGATAGGCCATTCGATATTATCCAATCAAAGGAGCAAAAGGAAATTGGGATGAAAAAGAATGAAGAAGGCCTGTGGGAATAACAGAATCATAAACCAAACCAACTTTGGTATAATAAGAATTTATGAGAAATAACAGGGAGAAAAAGCCCTAAAAAGCATATTTAAGAAAATAATTATTGAAAATGTCCCAACCTGAGGAAATATGAAAGCATTTAGGAACAGGAATCTCAGAGGTTGCCAATTCAATTCAATTCAAAGACAACGTCACAGCCTCTTTGCCTACTTGCCTGGCAATGGAGGCTCATTCACTATCTATGGCAAATATATCCTGCTCTATTAGCCTATCTCTTGTTCTTACTCTGCAAATATATCTTTTTCTTTCTCAATAAACTTAATTTCATGCTTGCCTAAAAAAAAAAAAAAAAAGAAGACATCACCAAGGTACATCATAATCAAATTATCAAAAGCCAAAGCCAAAGGAAAAAAATACTGAATGCAGCAAGAGGTAAGAAACATGTCACATCCAAGGGACTCCCAGTATGGCTTTCAGCAGATTTCTCAGCAGAAACACTGTAATTCAGGACAGAATGGAATGATATATTCAAATTGCTGAAGGAAGAAAATTGCTAACCAAGGAAACTTTACCTAAAATGATCTATCCTTCAGAAATAAGTAAGAATAAAAAAATCTCCAAGCAACAGCTACAGGGTTTCATCACTACTAGGCCTGCCTCACAGGAAGTGAAGGTAGTTATTTAAGCTGAAATGAAAAGCTGTTAATTAATAAAAATTGAAAGTAAAAAACTCAATAGTGAAAATAGAAAACCCAATAGTGAAAGTAACACGTAGCAGTACTCAGAAAGCTCTAATACTGTAATAGTGGCACGTAAAGAAATTGTATTCCTACTGGGAGGGTTAAAAGATAAAAATATTTTTTAAACACCCATAGCTATAACAGATCATTAAGAGAGCGATTTTTCAACCAGCGTGCCATGGCACACTGCTGTGCTGTGAGAGGATCTTAGGTGTGCTGCGAAAATTTTTAAAGATCATTAATTAGATTATTTTCAAAAGAAGTTCAAAGCACAGTAAGTGTATTCTTTTTTTTTTAACTATTTTTTTGGGGGGGGGTTCAAACCATTTTATTGAATGGACTTGGGGGCAGGGAAAAAATAAGCACATGAGACAATGAGATCTGATGTCTTTGGCCAGGCCAGGCCAGGACCTTGTTAGCTTTGCAACTGTGGAAAGAAACCTTAACTCTTTTTTTAATCAACATAATTTTAGTGTGCCAAGACATTAAAAAGGTTGAAGAACACTATGTTAAGAGACACAAATTATAAAAACAGATGTAAATTTTGATATAAAATTCATTAAAAGTAGGGAGAGGAAGTGAAAATATAGAATTTTTGTATGCAGTTAAAGGCAAGTTATAATCAGCTTAAAGTAGCTGTTATGTAATATTATATGTAAACCCCATAGTAACCACTAGGCAAAAACCTACAGTAGTTGCACAAAATGTGAAAAGAATTGTGGCATACCACCACAGAACACCATCAAACCACAGAGGATGACAGCAGGAGAGGAAAAAGGAATGTCCAGAATGACCAGAAAACAAATTTTAAAATGGCAGTGGCATCACTTGATGTTTTCTGATACAAAAAATAAAAATAATTTTTAAAATGACAGTCCCGTGTTCTTACCTATGAATCATTACCCTAAAAGAAAAAAAATGGTTCAATCATATGTTGCCTACAAAAGTGAAGGGATGGAAAATGGAAAATATTATTCCACACAAATGGAAAACAAAAGAAAGCAGAAGTAATTATACAGATATCAGACAAAATAGACCTTACATCAAAAATTATAAGAAGGTAACATGATGATAAAGGGGTTAATTCACCAAAAAGACGTAATAATTGCAAATATATTCACTCATCAGAGTACCTAATTGCATAAAACAATCACTAAATAATTTAAATGAAGAAATATGTATATCATTTTGAGATGGGCTGTGTTATGGTTCATTTCACTTCCAAGAAACACAGGTGACAGCATCCTTTCTGATTCACCAGTATAAGTTTCAACTTGCCCTGCTTATCTGTGGTGCTGGGGTGTATTTCCATCCATGCTTTTTGTGTATAGCCACATAGACTTCAGTACTGTAATGTAGGGGACCTCAGTCTCCCACTTTCAAATCTTAGGTGTGCTGTGAAAATTTAGACAGAAGATAAATAAGAAAACTATAAATCTGAATTACATTTTAGATTGAATGTCCCTAACAGATATATACGGAAGATTCCATCCAACAGCAATGGAATACACATTCCTCTCAAGTGCCGATGGGACATTCTCTAGGAGAGACTATGTTAGCCCACAATACAAATTCTAACAAATTTAAGACCATTTAAATCATATAAAGTATTTTTTTTAGATTACAATGGCATGGAACTAGAAATCAATAATAGGAGAAATCTAGGAAAATACACAAATATGTATAAATTAAATAGCATGTTTTTAAAAAACCAAAGGGTAACATAAGAAGTCAAAAAGGAAATAAAAAACACCTGAGACTAATGGAAGCATAAACATAACACACCAGAGTTTATGGGATGCAGCAAAAGCACTCCTACAGTGACAAATGTGTTACTTTCCCTGCTTTGATCAATACACAATTTGTACATGTATCAAAACATCATGTTGTACCCCACAAATGTGAATAATTATGTTTCTGTCATAAAATAAAATAAAATAAATTTTAAAAGAGGGTCAAAACCTGTTATTTGCAAGGACGAGTTTGAGTCCGGAGAACATTATTCTAAGTGAAATAAGCCAGGCACAGAAAGACAAATACTGCATGATCTCACATAAAGCGGACTTTACAAAGTCCACTAACATATAAAGTAGAGTAATAAACTTGAACTCACAGAAGTAGAGAGTAAAATGATGTTTACTAGAGGCTGGGGGACGGAGAGGAAGTAAATAGGGGAACTGCTGATAAAAGGACACAGAATTTCAGATAGACTGAGGTGTATGTTTGAGGTCTATTGCACAGCAAGGTGACTATAGTCAATAATATTATACATACTATTATATATTTCAAGATACATATGGTACTCAATTTCTGATGATTTGACTTGTAATATTTTTATTTTATGAAGAGTTTATTGTGGTATTAAATGTAATTTAGGCTTATACAATTTTCTACTTATGATTAGCTTGTCAGGATTACCCTATCATAAGTTGAGAGTAAATTTCATATGTCTCACATAAAAATGACAGGTAAGTAAGGTGATGCATATGTTAATTAGTTTGATTTACACATGCTACATTGTATACATATATCAAAACATCACACTGTATGCCATAAATGTATATAATTTTGATTTTTCAATCAAAAATAATATTAATAACTTAAAACATTCTGTACTTTTTTGTTCATCAGAAAATCTTTAATATAAAAATAATGATTTATAAACTGTAATCACAGTATCATCCATAGAGCATTCTGACACATAGAAATGGCACAAAGTGAAGATGGGGAAAACTAGAATATGTCAACAGGGAAAGACATTCAGATGCCAGAATTCTTCCTTAGTTTATAATTGTTCTTGATGTCCAAAAAAGCACATGGTCTTAGTAGAGGGCAAGTCAAATACAGTAGGCATTACACAAATACATACACACACCCTCATCTCATCATCTGGAGAGACACATCCATTTAGGAGGTAACTGAAAAGTTGTTGAAGTTATTATCCAAGAAAGGCTTTAAAGCAGACCAGGGAGGTCTGTGAGGTCGTACTCCTGGCCATTAATACCACTGAGAGAAAATTAATATAATGGTTTTCTGTCAAATCTATGAGAAGTGTAGAGAAGAAAGAAAACACTTAAGTCAGAAAGAATTAAAGAATTAAGTACAAAAGTATCTGCTTTATATAGATTCATGGAGTAGAAATGAGGTGATTGCTTGGGGTGGGGTTACGAGATTCTCAATATTGCCTCTTTCCTCAAGGACTATCCTGGGTACAGGTGATAGCTCCAAATTTCCCCCACCATGGCCCCCTATAATTCTTGAGTTGGTCTGGTTACCTTCCTCCAGAAGAGCCGGGAGACTGGCTGAGGTCCCACTGTAGCCCTAGCCAGGACCTGGATTCCCAGTTAGATGAAATCCACGAGCTTCCTGAGAAGGAGGCTCCATGTAGTGGTGGAGGCTCAGGCTCTTAGTAGGAACGTAGCTTGGGGGTGAAGTGAGATCACTATGCTTTTTATTTGTCCATGTCATCATCCCAGCTGATGTAAAAACTGTGGTTCATCCACCCACACCATAGGATTCTACTAAGCAATAAATGAGAATAAGTTATTGATGAATCCTGAAGATTATAGTAAAGATGTTTCATTGTAAAGAAAGTCTGGTTGCAAGGTAGAGTCTTCTGAAGCTCAGAGATAGTGTACTTTTTATTGGCCATACAACAAACTCTTTCTCTTGGCAGTCAATGTAGTCTTGAGGACTATAGTCAGAACCATGATATCTGACTTCCAGCTTAGGGACAGGTTAGGAGTATCAGCCCACAGGACAAATGAGGATCTCTCTACTGGCACATAAGCGACCAGCACTGAGTAGAATGTGACCTCCTCTTAACTGTCTTCTGAGAAAATTTAAATGATTTTCCATCGAGCCTCCTCTAGGGCTCACTGTAATTATAAGGATCTTAAACTGGAAAGAAGTGGGGAAAAACTTGAACTCCCCAGCCCTGGAATGCTCAGCACTGAAAACAGTACTCTCACTTCATCAGGCTGGAGCTGAGACCATGCTGTGTTGGGATCTAATCATGGTCAAGTCTGTACTGGGAAGATAGCATTCCCCTCATTTACTCCTGCATTTCCTTGGCACATATTAAAACTACAATGTAAATTGAAAACAAACAAACACAAAAGACAAATATTCCATTTCTCACACAAATAAAATCATATTCACATGGCACAGTAGGGTCTGCTTTCAATTATACAAAAAATCACAAAATTTACAATAAGCAGATATTTACAATAAGCAGATACCATAAGCTGCAATTATACTATTGGTCAATATGGAGACAATGTCTGATATACAAGTTTGAATTATGTCTCAAATTATATACTCTGGGCATAATATAGTGTTTGACATATCTGCAGAACATTCTTAAAAAAGTATGTTCTATCAAGCATTAGGCAATTTTAGCAGTAACAGTGGTAAATGTAAGACAGATAGTAGTGAACTATCCCACTTTCCCACCCTTCTATAATGTATTTTGAGTAAGAGAATTGAGGACTACTAAACCAGAGGCCTGAAAAATTTCACCTCAATGAGAAACAGGTCAAATTACTATTACCTTACAGTGCTTACAGTGCTTGTACTATAAGGCACTATAGTACAGTTTTTTGATCAGTTAAAGATGTGTTTGCTATTCAAGAAAGAGCTATTAGTTGGAACTTAACTAAAAGTGATTTGTGTCAAATTAATATGGTCTTATTTAGAATTTATTATTTTATACCACATAGCTGTGAAATGATTGTTTAGTTCCTAATGAAAAAGACTTGACAATTTTGCAAGAATAATATTACTTCTGTGGCAAAAAAAAAAAAAAAAAAAATCCACAGGTTAAATATTATAAAACTCTTTTACAGTTGCTGTATTTATCTTTCTGTGATTACAATTATTTATCTGCACTATAACATATGATTATGATTTCTTTGTTTTAAACATTTTAACTAAAAGTTTAGAGATTAAATTTAAAAGAAGGGCTTATGTCGTTGACTATGATAGAATGACATGTAGTGGACTAACATTCCTTCTGAAATCAATTACAAAATCTGGGGAAATATTAGTATAAACAAATATGAAAATAAACCCGTGTCTATCTAAAGAAGAGTTGGGGAATAGTTAGGACGTGAGGAGCCAAGATCCCAGATAGAGAGAGACAACTCAGAGATAAATCATCCTTGTACAATTCACATTTGCTCTCAAGGCATTTGCCAAGGTAACTAGAACACAAGGTTCCCATGTCCTGGTGGGAAGTTAAGTTTTGCAAAGAAAGAAGATACTTTTCAGTCTCCAGTCATCCCAGTTTGTGATTGGGTTAGATGATTTATTCTCATTCTATCTACCTCCCAAAGAATAGGGTATGTCCTCTCTAAAAAAGGATGATAAAGCTTCTACAATTTTTGATAGACATTTTTCATCTTCAAATATTAAAATGAGGCATTCCAAGAACAAAAATTACAAAAAAAAAAAAATGAAAACATAGCCCAGTTATCTAAGTTACCAGCCCTAGATTTTTAAAAATGTGATGTTCCAAAATATTCAGAAATTAGATAGGAAAATGTAAAATTTTGTAAAGGTTCTAAAATCTTAGAAAAGGAATAAAATGGGAATACCTGAAGTAAAAAAATGCAATAGTTGAAACTAGTAACTCAAGAAGTTAATTTAACAGCAGATAGGATATGGAAGAAAAAAGAGGCTATAAACAAAATATCCAAATTATGGCACAGAGAGCAATATAGGTCAAAAATACATTGAAAGAAGAATTACCATCAAGACTATGGGGCATGGAATAAAAAGGGACAGACATGGTTAATTGGAGGCCATAAGAAAGAAGAAAGGAAAATATAAAACTATATCTAAAAAGGTAGTGATGATGAATATTCTAAAACTAAGAAAAGATATCAAGCTATATCTAAGAAATGCTCCAAATGTCAACCAGTAGAAGTTCAAAGCACACCATCCAGGGTGACTATTGAAAATAAAATACTAAAAGAAAACATAAAAATGAAAAAAATTGAAGAGCACATTATCTTCAAAGAGCAATACTCAGACTTACAGCAGACTTCCTCAATGAAATGATGGATGCCACAAGTCAATTAAATGATATATTTAAAGTTCTAAAAGAAAATGAATTTGCAACCTAGAATACTCTAACCGGTGAAAGTAACTTTCAAATGAGGTCAACATAAAAGCATTTTAATCAAACAAAAACAGGAAATTCATTGCCAACATACACTAAAAGATATGCTAAAGAGAACTGTTAATCCCCTCCAGAGACCTGGTGCTGCTTAAGGACTAGAGGACATCTGAAAGGACCACGAGGGGTATCAACAAGTATAAAAAAGAAAGATAAAATAGAAAATAAAACATATAATTATCTTTTCAAAACTTTAAAAATAAATCTGTCCAACTCAGTCTCCCCATCATGCGTGGGTGGTGGTATGCATAAATAGTATCTTTGAAAAGATAAAGATATATCCTTTCAATTGATTTTGACCTACTCTGGGTTAAGAAGTAAAGAGAAAAGTAGCTTATCAAACATACTGATAAATATTTTGTATGGCTTGGTTTCACACTTGTATTTCAAATAAATGGCAAATTCTTGCAAAAGCTATACTGCTAAGAGTTTAAGAAAAATAAACTAAAAGTACTTATTACATGAATTAAAATTAAAGTGTTAAACTATTTGGAAATAAACTTTATGATTAATGACATCAACAATGTATCTTAAGTATTTTTATATTTTGGATAAAACACTGGAAAATGTTCAGGTAGTGAATACTTTTTAGTATTTTTGTGTAAAACTTAATATTGGCTAGAAACATCAGTACCAACCATGTAATGATGTCCCCTTCACACTAGAGTTGAGGAAATACGGATCATTTTTGTTAAGCATAAGAGACTTAACACATTGTGTCATTGTAAGCTGAACTCTCCTTCCTTAAAACTTTCTTATTCTCTTCTCATGTGACATTTTCTTAAGTATATTAGGAAGAAATTTCTATCTACAACCTGAAGAAAATAAGAAACTAATAATGAGATTTAATAAAATTCAGTAGAGGCTGTAATTACATTTCACCATGAAAGCATGATCGTACCCCAGTTTCATAAATGCTCATCAATGTGGATGGCATCACATTCACCATCTACATGAGGTGTGCTGCTGGCAGCAGGGACTGTGCATTTCTACATGGCAACTTCTCTGTCATCAGTCTCTAATCTAGGAGGGAGCATACTTAGCTTCAGGATCAATTAGGAAACTGAAAACTCCCATCTGCAGGTAGAGGATTGAGGGAGCACAACCAGCTGGTGATATTGAAATGAGCCAAAGAGTACAATGAAATACTCATAGCAGGTTTACTTTTGTTACCTATTTCATTATTTTAAAACAATCACAATAAAGTCTGGCAGACACTGGAACACTTGTAAAATCAATTGATTTCCAGTATAAGTAGCTAGAGAATCTCATTTATCACATTAACTATTTGACATGAATCCTTTTATATATTAAAGATGGGAAGGTCTTATTTTGAGCAGAAGTATGATAAGAAAGTAGCTCAGCTCTCAAAATTTTTCATTAAACAAAACTCATTATATATGTCTGATATATTTAGGTTATTTAACAATCGAGTGCCTCAAATGTTGAATTTCTTTCCTTTCTCTCCTTTTTGCTATATTAACTTCATAGATATTTATTTTGTTGTTGTTGTTGTTGTTGCAGTTTTTGGCTGGGGCCAGGTTTGAACCCACCACCTCTGGTATTTGGGGCTGGTGCCCTACTCCTTTGAGACACTGGCACCACCCAGATAGTTAATTTTTTTAATTAGAGGCTAAAACACTATACTTCAAAGACAAATATTCTTCACTTTGTGTTGCCAATAATTAGTACCATTAACCCTTAGTCTAAAAGGGGTAAACAGTCAATACTGAATCACACCCAGTATTTCAAGTATAGCAATGTAGTATTGATTAAGGAAGTCCTGAAGTGTGTTAGCAAGTTATGCTTCAAATTGTGTTTTTAGTGGCTCTTTGCTATGTACAATATAAAGCAAAGCAGTTCTTATTCTTCAAGTTAAAGTTGTTGATATTTTATAAAATGGAAAAATATTTATCGTAAGTATATTATCATGAAATTTTTTTCCCCTGAAGCTTCTTTTATTCATGAAAGAGCAAAATCATTTGCTGGTTCACTTTGTTCCCAGTGCTGCAGTGCTAAATGAAAATGTGCAGGGCAGCTCCAAGTAGCTTGCACATTACAAATGAGAATGTTAAGCTGTGAGGTTAAAATGAACCAGATAAGCAAATAAGTCTTCCCCCGCTGCCAACATTTCTTTTTATGCAGAAAATACAAAGGGATATATCTTTAAATGTCCTTTCTTCTCAATTCTGGCTCTCAGAGATTATTTGGCATAACGACTCTCAATAGTAAAAAGTTTGGCAAAAGTGGGTACTCCTAAAAGTGTAGATCCTAATAATGTAATAATGTTTTTAAAAAGATGAATGAGCTAGTCCAGTCCCTGTTTTGTTTCCAAGCTCAAAGAATATGAGAAAGATGGACTATTTCTAGGCTTTCAGTATACTTTCTGCTATAGACAGCAGAGCCTGTAAGAAACGCTAACAGTGGACACTGAGCACTGCTGGGTGACTCTGAGTGGACCCTGTCTTCCAAGGGTCTCCTGAGCCATGGTCTCACTGCCCCACGGTGAGTGGCTAGATCCTCACAGCTCTAGCTCTAAAATCGGTTCCTGCTTTTATGGTGGCTTCACTGGCTGGGGGTGGGGGGTGGGATGAGGCAGGATGGGGATGTAGGATGGGGATGTAGCACCGGAAATCCATCTAGTCCTTGGGAAACACCTCACCTAAACACACAGCCTCTGAATAACAGAGCAGTGTCTGTGGAGGGGAGGAAAGCATTGCTCTTGATCCTCTCAGCAGTGCCATTGACACTGATCATGGGTTCACAGTTGGAAATTTAAGTTTTATTCCTGTGTAAAATAGCAATTTGTGGGAAAGAGGATGCACTGGATTTCTCCAGTATGACCCAAGATTTTTGTCTATTTGTTTGGTTTTTGTTTTAAAGCCCAAGGATAGGCTCTACTCATTTTAATATAGTCTCTATTATTTCTTTAATGAGTTCTCAATTTTCATGAGAAAAGATCAGAAGAAAATAGTTAGATGTTTGTAAAATAATATAGAGAATGTAATGTAACAGGTTTGCGATCAACATTTACTTGAAATATTAAAAAAAAAAAGAAAGTATATGTCCTATTTCTCTCTGTATTCTCAGAATCCAGCAGCGCTTGTCATGTAGTAGGTGCTCAGTAAGTGTGTTGGTAGGCACACATTGTGCATTTACAATATACACACAAGTCCCATCAATGAATCCCATGTACATAATGGTGCTTCCATAAGAAGATAATACTGTACTTTACTGTATCTTTTACAGTACAATAATGGTGCTTCCATAAGATGATAATACTGTACTTTACTGTATCTTTCCTCTGTTTAGATCTGTCTAGATGTACAAATGCTTACAACTGTGTTACAACTGCCTGCAGCATTCAGTCAGGTAACGTGCCGTACAGGCTTGTAGCCATGGGAACAACAGGCCACAGCAATTCAGTGCAGGTGTGCCGTCGGCTGCACCGCCCAGGTCTGTGCAAGTGCAACAACAAAATTAGCTGATGGTGCATTTTTCAGAATGGTATATGACAGGCGATTGCATAATCATTTAACAAGATATGGGAGACCTGCTTAGAAACATACTTTTGAATTAGATAGCATTCTGACAATCCTCTGTTACATATCTAAGCACTCCACAGGGACTCTAATATGTTGGCAAACAGATCCCATCATCCTTCGTGGGTTACTCTGTGCTCTGTGCTAGCAATTTGTATCTCATACTTGAGCAGTCTCGTACTCTTTATTTGTTGTTTTACGCTAATATATGTGTCCATGTGTAAATGTATGCGTATATATATATCTCCTAATGAACTCAGGAAAGTCTCAAATATGCTACAACCACCACAAAGGAACACTGAGTAATCTTCAGGGTGTACAGCTTCATGCCACCTCAGCATGAAAGAGATATTTACATAAAAAAGCTCCTCATGCTGTCATAAATGGTGACAATGACTTTATATAAAACATGATGGATTCTTCGTTCTTCACTTACTGCATGCTACACCTGTCCTCTCAGCATTCTGTTGTACTTTTAGGGACTCATACTGAAGTGTGATCAGTTACATGAATGGCAAGGGTATTAAATTAAAGCGTCAGTATAACAGCTGAAAACAGACCTATTCCATCATCTACACAGTCATTTATTCCATTTATCGATTCCAAACACATATAGTCAGCACTAGTTATACTAATTCTGAAATGGAAATCATGATCAATACACAATGGGCTGTAATGCGGGTGTGCACGGGGGACAAGCTTCCCCATTTGCCTGGTTTCTCCACTACCATTCGTAGGTGAGATGTACCCAATGCAGCAGACTGTCTGAGTACTTTTCGTGAACCTTGATTTATGAAAACTCAACTCTCAATGAAGTATTAATTGAATTAAAAGACTTAAAACTCCTCATCCACCCACAATGGGGCATCACATACTGTCATGCCTTCAAATGAACTAACACCTTAATTTGTAAAATATAATCACTCTATAAAGGTCTATGGCTTTCTTGAGTTCAGTAGCAGACCTTCCTAAGGAAATAATTGTCTCTGTCCTCTTCCAACTTTAACCTCTTATGGTGTAATAGGACAAAAAGAACTGCATGATACCACTTAAAGTACATCAACAATTGGTTCTATAAATTCTATATAAATGAGCATTATAAAGTAACCAGCTGACTGGAAATTTCATCTATTGAAAATGGAGAAATTATGTTTGTAACATGGGAAAAAATATGGTACTTAATATTTCACATACATGCATCATTATTATAACTGGTGCCTTTATATAAATAAAAATGCTCAAAAATTAGCCAAGTGCAGTATAAAAGTAATTAATATGCTCAATTACAGATGCATAATATTTATGGCAATCTAATTTAGTTATAACTTCATACATTTTTGAACTTCCTGAGTTTCTTAAAGGAGTTTCCTGTCTGGATCTGGAGACAGACCTTTAACCACCTGCAAGGCAGACTGTAACAAGACTGTAACTTTGCTCACAGGTATTTATACCTGGGACATCTGGAGACACTGAAAGAAACTTTCAAGGAGACAGTAATATGAGCTTCAGCTAGGCACCAACTAGGCTTTTGTGCTTGAAAGACATTTTGACAGAAAGAAAAAACTTAAAGGTTTTCTAGACAGAAGGTGCCTTGCCAGAAAATGCAACAAAAATGAAGAGCTTACCCACAGTGCCGCTCATCTAGCTATTTATTCATTTACTAATATTCAACAAATACCTGCCGAATGGATACAGTGCTAATTTTTGTAACATTATTACATATATTCAAAGAAATTTATTCCCCTAACTTCAAAGTCAGTATGTTTTAGAAATAAGTATGTCAGTTTCAAATGCATGGGTATACATAGTAATTAAAGAATATTATAGATGTATTACAGGATGTATGAATGAGGTGCCTCTAAAATATCTAGGGGCACTAAATTAATTAGATAATTAAAATTTCAGGTAAAATTAAGACAGAAAGACTGTCTAGAAATTTAATGTAACATTAATATGATGCAGTATAAACCTGACATAGCCTAACGTGACTGTTTTTTAATAAACAAAAGCATTTTATTACCAGCCTACAGATGTAAAGATTTGAATGAAAACATTTTATTGAAAAAGTATAATCTCTTGAATATTTGAAGAAACAATGGGTCCACTATGAATTATGCCCATGAAAACAAACCTGTTTTTTCCATATGTTACATTTATATTTCAGAATGAGAAGAAAGTGATTCTAAGAACAAACCAAGAGTATCTTTTCTCATCTGTTTCAAAACCAGTGGAACTTTAATTAACAGACTATTGTTTAAAATTCTGTCCACACAATGGGAGCAGTTGTTTATGTCCCAATGTTACAATGTTTGAAAAATTCAAGATATAAATGGCTTTAAAATGGAATTAATTTATGAATCTTGTTAAAATACTGCTAATTTTGGCCAAGCACAGTGGCTCATGCCTATAATCATAGCACTCTGGGAGGCCAAGGAGGATGGATTGTTCAAGCTTGGAAGTTCAAGACCAGTCTGAAGAAGAGCAAGACCACATCTCTAAAAAAACTAAATTAAACTACAATAATAGCCGGTGTTATTGAGGGCACCTATATATAGTCCCAGCTACTTGGGAGGCTGAGGCAAGATGACCTCTTGAGCTCACAGGTTTGAGGTTGCTGTGAGCTATGATGCCAGAGTGACAGAGTGACAAACTGAGACTGTCTCCACAAAAAAAAAACCCCAAAACTAAAAAACTAATTTTATTTTAGAAACCACAGGAACTAAGTAAAAAGAGTATAGGTTTTAGAATCAAATAAACATAGTTTCAAGTCCTGGGTTTACCACAAAGCAGCTTTTGTAATTTTTGGAAATTTAGTCTTAGTCTTTCTGACATTGTTAAAATGTGAAAATAATCCTTCACTTTCAAGGTGGATGTGAAGATACCAAGAAAAAAGCTTTTATAAAAGATTTTTAGCACAGTGCCTGGCATACATTAAATTCTCATAAATACTGGTCCCCTTCCTTCCTTATTTGCCCTTTCTCTTTTTTCATAATAGTTCCTCTTTTCTGTCTTAAGTAAATTTCAAGTATTGATAGTACTTTTTCAAATAAATTATTTACAGTATCCAGAATATAATTAATGCACATGTGATTCATTTCATTGCACTTGTCACTTCTCAAGAAGACTGCAGTGTGCTAAAGCTATCAATGCATATTTTTAAATTAATGTTTTAATTAATATTTCTAATATTATGTGTATAATTGTGTGCATATGTACCTTTTATCTCTCAAGAAGTCATTATTCTATGACATTGATGTATTTCAACAAGACAAAACATGTATTAATATTAATGAGAAATCATTTACAGTTTAGTTATAATAGTAGATCAACTTCTGCAAGTACTCCCTTTCTTTTATATTCAAATTAAACATCTTTGAGAAGGGTCATTCATTTAGGTTTTTTTTTCTTTTTACCATTTTTTTTTTTTTTTTTGAGACAAGAGCCTCATGCTGTCCCCCTGGGTAGAGTATCATGGCATCACAGCTCACAGCAACCTCCAACTCCTGGGCTCAAGCGAATCTCCCGCCTCAGCCTCCCAAGTAGCTGGGACCACAGGTGCCCGCCACAACGCCTGGCTATTTTTTGGTTGCAGCCGTCATTGTCATTTGGCAGGCATGAGCTGGATTCAAATCTGCCACGTTGGGTGTATGTGGCTGGTGCCTTAGCCACTTGAGCCACAGGCGCTAAGCCAGGTTTTTAAAAAATTAAAATAGACACATTAGTTTGCCAAATAGTTTGTGGAACAATGTGGTTTAAAATTAATATATTTTCAATGTGTGTGTGTATTAATTTTGCTTCCCCAATAAATGATTTTTTCCTAAATATATATTTTTCTTCACAAAGTTATTTCCATAGTACTACTGTTCTCAGAGATCTGGTCTTTATCTTGTGTGCTGATTTTATGCTGATTTTTGAAAAGGCACAGCCATGACATTATATCCCTGATCAAAATAGTCTCAACTCTCTTAAAATACTGAGGTCTCGACACATCTGGAAGGGTTAGAAGTAGAAAACACAGGGAGAAAGAAGAGAGCTCTAAATCAGTCCTTCATTATAACTAGACAGAAACCAAAGCCCAATTTCAGTTATGTTGAATTGAACCAGTTTTAATGTTTACTTGAGGAAGAGGAACAGGGCATAAGTTAGGTGAAAAGCCAAGAATATTATTTGCACTGTCTCCGCAACCTCATTTTAAAGCAGAACCAAGTGATCATGGTAGGTTTTTCATAGGTAACCAAGAGGTCAGAGACACTGATTTCAACAGAGCCCAGACAATACAATTTAGAAAGTCAAAATGCCCATTAGAATTTGATTTCATAAAATGTTTGGCAATGATTTAGAATAAATAAAATTTAATAGTTTATTATGTTTCCCTTCACGTAGCTTATTATTTTCAAAAATAAAACAATCACATTTTCACAAGAAAAAATTCTGACCACAGTTGTCAAGTCCTAGCTACAGTTTGGTATTTTTCATATGCCTATATTTACTTACAAAAATCTCTTTTCTCTTTGAGCACTGATATTTACCATATTTACCCCTGAACAAACATATCTTTATTTTTGTAGCTACACATGCATTAATTAGAAAAGGGACATTATTTCAATTTTTAGCTGCTACATAGAATGTTGGTTATCTGAATTGCTATAAATTATCTTGGCAATTAAACATGCAAGTATAAAATATAATAGAACATTTCCAAAAATATATTTTTAAATGTATTTTTTAGTTCAATGTGGTTAAAATCAGCACATTTTAAGTGGCATTATTATACTTTGTAGAATTTAATCATATTTAGAATAGGATAGGTTGATATCATTTGACCAGATGATCAAAAATAAAAATAATATTTTTATTATTTTGATACAATAAAGGAAAAAAATGATTGCATACTTTGCTATCTTTCATCTACCTTTCCTGGACAGTAATCTTTTTAAGCCTACTTATTACAATTAGAGATGTTTTAATAGCGTATAGTTTATGCGAATTTTGATAGAACCATATCAAATATTGCAAGATAGTCCGTCTAATCCATATTTCTCATGGGTTGAAATGATGTAATCATTTATAAAACATAAGTTATTGTTTTTAAATTTATTTAGCATCAGGTTCCTGAAAGAAGATGTTGAACCAGATAAATTTTAGTTCTTTAGATGGCTGTTGCTCTCCATGGAGTTTAAGGGAGAAAGGAAGTTTGAAATGCGTATACTGTGCAAGATGGTCGGATTTCTCCTCATCAGAAAGAAAACCAGCATTGCTTCTGTTATTTACTAGCTATGTAAAGTATGACTTGATTAAGGTTTCATCATATGGAAAGTTATTTGATCTCTTAATATTTTAATAATTCAATTGACCACAAAATTCATATAAAACCTTTGAAGCTTGTCTTAGTCTTCATTATGCATTTTGATCTTGACTTTCTGGAGGTAAGTGCAACAATAAATTGAAATCTCATTTTTCAAAGTCACAAATCTTCAGACATTGTCAACGTTTGATAGGTTGTACTAGAGAGACACGTTTGTTATCTGTCTGGCTTGGCTGCATTATGCTCTGGGGAGTGTTCAAGGTCTCATTGAGGATGAAGAACTTTTGTAAAATTGCAATCACAAGTCTTTTCATCATGATTTATCTAATTATAAATGTATTCACCCACTGTATATTAGGTACCTCCTGTGTATCAGTATCATAAACATGTTAGAATTCCTCTTTGTGCCTTTTGTGGCATAAATCACCTTCAGTCCAACCTCAAGTGCAGCACAGTATTGAAAGTACTTAATTTTTTTTTTTTTTGGTGCCCCATCTGAAGTTTGAACTCAGGTAATTTAGTTCTGATCAAACTCCCCTGAAAGGCAGCCAATCGCCAGCTGGTTGCTCTCTTATTTATCAACAATGAAGTGCCTTCTTTCTTTCCACCTGTGCTAATCTTTATTAATCCAAGGTATTTGCATAAAATACTTGGATAAAACCCATTTAACTTCTACTGATGGGAAGATTTACATTAACAACTGTATGAATTAATAAATATAGTTTTGAAAGTGCTTCTTTCACAATGTCTTACTGAGTTTTGACTTTAGTTTTGAGTTTTTGATAGTTACCCCTATATCTTATTGCTTTTCCCCCCTTTAATATTGAAGAAAGGTGTTTCCAGGTCTCCCCTCCAGCTGAACAGAAGTGGGAATTACAAATGTAAGTTTAAGTACCAAGCCCTAACACAGGCATGAAGATTTCCACGTTTTCACATCTCCACCCATTTTTACTCTCACTATCTAATTCAGAGTTTTACCTGAAAGAACCCTTCCAGAAAACCATTTTTCTTAAAGGATTTATAATTGTTTTTTGTTGTGATTATTCACTATAGAAGAAACATTAGGAATATGTGAGCCCCAAGAAAGTTTTCTTTTTTTCAATTTTACAAGTCTGTTTTTCTGTTCTATTTTTTTTTTAATAAGACAACTAAAGCTTGCCTCTATCTCCTCCCACTCCTTTGGCTTGGTGCTTACTCCTTAAGCAACTTGCTGCATTTTACAGCTGTGGAATTTCACTGGGAAGGGCCTCCCCAAGAAACCATGTGAGCCAGGACACGCCACAGTGGATGTCCACCGTGAGCGCAGCAGACGAGATAAGAGGACCCTTCCTCAGCTCTTTCAAACCCTCCACGCGTTTCCTGTATGCTCTAGTTTCTAGTCACAAAAGGCAGCTGGGTTCACAGCTGGAACAACAAGTTGTGCAGTGAATCTCAGCAATTCACCCAAGTAGCAAATAGGGTCATAGGCTTACTTGGAATCTCGTCGTCAGGCGAACTAGGAATCACTAGAGTAGGGCCAGCACCACCGGTGAAAGTGTCTCTGTTTCTTGACAGCGGATGGAAATGACGCAGAGAGTAATCGAGCGACAGGGTATCGATCACTTTTCTTGCTTCCTTCCCCCATTTAGGTGCCAGAAAGGTAAGAGTTTACGCACAAATGCCCAGGGATTCCCAGGATCCCTATTTTCCCGAAATACACAAAAGGCTAAAAAGGCAGCCACATTACCCCCGCACCATCGTGTGGCTGCGGCTCCTTTGTTTACCGTAGATGTCACACGGGGATCCCTCCTCGCCCTCTCCCCCGAGCTGTGAAAGCCTGAGAAGCACCCCCAAACTCGCCGGCTCAGGCCAAGCACGGAAACCTTCACTCGTCTCTTGCAGAGCCGTAAAGAGAAACCGAGCAGCCAGAGCCTTTTGAACTCGTAACCCTCCAGGGATATCCGCCTCCCAGGAGCGAGCCAGCTTCCCAGGCAGCTTAAGAAACTTAATTGAGATCCCCAAAAGGAGGCGAAGTGGAGCTCCAGGCAAATGGAGCTCCAGGCGACATCCTTATTTACCTGCAAAGTTGCAATCTTCTGGCTGAAGTGATGGGATCCAACGACGGACAGCACCAGCGAAGTGCCTGGTGAGAGCACGCCGGACAAATTCCGAAGGGATTTCCTTAGTCGCTGCAGAGTTTTGGAGCATTCCAAGGAAAACGCACGAAGCCGGAGCCCACGCAGTTGGCACCGAACTGGGCGGAGTGAGGATGCTCTGAAGGCGAAGCCATTGGAAGCAGGGGGAGGGCGGTCCGGGAGGGGGTGGTCAGCACCACGGGAGGAGAACCCTCCTCCACCGATCCTTCTGGATAAAGTTAAGAGTTCCTACGGCTGATAGCGGCTGAGCCCAGAGGAAGGCACTGGCCCTCAGTCCCTAGCGGCTGCTGGGTTCGGGGTCCGCACAGACCGCTCTGGAAAGGCACAGTCAGGCAAGACGAGCCTCCCCCGCACCACTCTGCGTGGCATCCACGCGCCGGAGGAGCAGGCACTCAGTCCCAGATCTGCAGCCCTCGAAATCCTCCACCTCCCTGGGTCAAATGCTTGAGGTCAGCCAGTGGGCAGAGGCGCTCACCGCAAGCCAGCTGTCACCCAGCCAAGTCAGTGGTGAGAGAACCCACTCTGGTCCCAGATGCAGGCCAGACGCACCTCCAGACTCCGGGCGGGCTCTGCGGGACCGGGGCCGGACTTGGGTTGGGGCGGGGAGCCCGCTTCTGAACGCCCTGCTCCCGCTCCGGTAACCAAACACGCAGAAGGCTGGTAGCCGGGTCGCCCGACAGGAAAAAAGTAACCCCGGCAACTCTCAAAGCTTCTTCCCTCTCTCCGGCTCGTCTGGGGTTGGTAACCCCTGTCCCGGCCTCAAGATGTCAGACTTTCCCAGCGAGAGCCGGAGGAGCGGCTGCCACCCGCTTCAACAAGCGAGCCGATTGCAATGAGTAAATGATGAGCCGCAGGAGTACCAACCACCCCCATCCAGCACACAGAGGAAACCGGCAAGTTTCCAAATACTAAAACCCAAGACGCGGGCCAGCCTGAGAGCCGGCGGTGGGGCGGCTGCAGGAGCGGCGTGCGCGCGCGCGTGTGTGTGTGTGACTCGCATTCGCGCGCCGGATTGCTGTTTCAATATACAGGTTATCTCTTGGCCCATCTCTTTGGTGTTCACACACAAAAATAAGACTAAAATGCAGATAGGAAATATAGACAGTATTGGCAAAGTTGACAATAACTTACTTGCTATAACTGCGACGCGGTGATCCCCACCCAGCTTGTCACTCACCAAGGCTTGCTGGGTCCCGGCTCCAGGACCAGGGGAAGGACTGAGAGGACAGTGGTAAAGCAGAGCTGCGCTCTGTGGAAGCTTAGCTGATGATTCTTAGCGCCTCACGACTCTCCCTCTCTCCTTGATTCCCTCTATTTCTCGCAAACTCTGGAGTAATCTGCTGTCGCCGCCGATGGCATCCCAGCAGATACCTGCTTCGCCCTGTGCAACAGATGAGTGGCGACCTCCGTCCCCATCCCGCGTCGCGCTGCAGGTCTGGAGTGCTGCGCTGTGCCCGCTGCAAAGAAGTCCAGCTCCATCCCGTGGAGTATCCCCCACGGAATGTAAACCAAACCGGCACCCAAAGCACAAAATTAACGAATGTCCTTCTTTGTTATCTTTCCCTACCCCTTTGTAGTTCACGTGAGTTGAGTTTTCCAAAAACAGCTTTTACAGGAGTAAAGGGTATCTCTAGAGATCGCACCCTGGCGCAGTGGAACACGCTGAGGCTTTTTCCTTTTAAATCACTTTTCGTGTATTTTACCTCTCTCCTTTGCTAGCTGCCCTTCTCAGGAATTTTATCCACAGCTTCACCCTTACTCTAAATTCCTAGGAGCACTAACTAAATACTGCTGTGCCCATGATGCCTCTCCAGAAAACAAAGGGCGGATCAGAACAACAAAAGAATTTCTTTTCTTCCCTGAGTCTCTTTTTACCCTTCATTACAAAATGCATTAGCATCACAGTTTTTTTGCATTAAACAATGGCTTTTTTAAACTATGCAAACCGTATCCATCAGTAATAGGCTTGGTAATAAATTCAAGTCTACTTTCTATAATGAGGAGGGAGCGGAGACTACGCAGTTGTGTGCATATACATATGGACATATATTTTAAATAATGTAACTAAGTAGTTTTGTATTTTGTCATAAAATAACCTATTTTCTCATTAATGAGCAATAAATAAGAAACGAAAATGAAACTGAAATTTATTGATAATGTTCTTTCTCAGTCTGAAAAATAAAATTCTGCATATTGTGTTGGAATGCTATGTATTGTGGTGGAAAGTGTATGCACATAAGCATCCACAGTGTGTACAGAAAATCACATACTGTGATGCGTGTAAGTCCTTATAATACATTTTAAAAATATGTGCTAAAGGAAAGTGGACCAGTGCCAGCATAATACCCATTGTTTAGAGATGATTAACTTGACTTTGAAACCTTACCACCTGCACCAAATTAAACACTCCTCCTTCCCCTCTTAGCATCTGTTCTTTAGAGCAAATGTCATATCTACCATGTCAGTGGAGAGATATTTTACCAGGATCTCCTGATTTGTTATTTTTCCCTTAAGAAAGATACCCAAGAATCCACAATAAATATGAAATAGAACAGAACACCAAGGCCAGCATTGTACTGGTCAGCCATCGAAGCAGGCTGTGTTCCCATGGAAAGAACTTCTATTGATCTCTAAGCTTCCTTTTCAACAGTTTCATGTGATTATTGATCGCTGATCTCACATCACCTCTAAAATGATTAGTAATTACAGAAAAATTATTTGAAATCCATTCAAACAATCCAGTGAACTGCACATACTGCAAATATTAGTAGTGCAAAGAGATGTTTGTTTATTCTTAACAATTAAAAAAATACAAAGTGGGTAACATTCCACAAGTCTGCACTCCACTTAAAATGTAATTCATTGAAGTCTAAGCAATTTACGATAAAATATTACATGCTATCTGGGATTTATTTTTAGCACCTGTTAAAGAAAACAAGAAATCACTCTTATTTTGAAATTAGCAAGAGGCAGTGACCCAAGAAGACAGCAGTAAAACAATTCTCTCCAATATCTATTCACAGCTAAAATATATCATAGCATTCACACTTGTTTTAGGAACACAACTTTCAACTTACTTATACCAATTATTCTTCCATTTGAAATTGACATGTAAGATGTAAAATACTTTTTCCAAAGATATTATATCTCATACTCAGAACAGACAATATTACTTGGAAAATTTAATTATGTACATACACCACTAGCAGCATTTTATGGGATGGTAATGCATCTAGGTATAATGCTATCATTAAGTAGATGATAATGGGCTTTTTTGATTTTAGGCAAAATTGGGAAATAGTTGAGCATTGTCTTTGAAGTTCCTGTGACCTGTCTTCTAGCTTGGGTCAGGACTTTCCATCACTTTGAACAAGAGCTCATCAGAGGCCCTGAATGAAGGGCCTCCACCTCTGTCTACCTTCTGATGTGTAGCTCCTACTCCAGGCTTCTGCCTACCCTGTGCCGCCATCAACTATACCTGGGCTTTGCTCAGTCTGAGTGGACCTTGTTACACACATGGCTTTGAACTTACATTTATTGTCGCCAAATTTTCTTCAAAAATGTTAATTTTATTGAATCATCATACGCATCTATGAAATATTTATTTTTAAGTTTTGAAAATGGGACAATTTTTATACTATTAGTCTCTGTTGGAAGACTTTGTAGAAAGGCTTTGCATACACATTTTTGTCTGTACATCTGATTGCATCCTCAGAATAGATCCCTAGAATTAGAGCCACGTGTCAAGATGCAGGAATTTTTGAACGTACATGATGTGTGTTACAAGGGCACTTGTTTTATTAAACTCTCATCAACACAGAGAATACTTAATGTTTTCTAGCTCTTTTCTTTACTTTTGCTGACTTGCTTTTTGGAAAAAAAAATGGCACCTCAATTTAATGAATTATATTAGCTTTTCAGGTGACTGGGTTTATTTGCTATGCCAATTGCTTCTTTGTTGTGAGTTTATATACTTTTTCTTTTCTTTTTTTTTTTTTTTTTGAGACAGAGCCTCAAGCTATCCCCCTGGGTAGAGTGCCATGGCATCACGCTCACAGCAACCTCCAACTCCTGGGCTCAAGCGAGTCTCCTGCCTCAGCCTCCCAAGTAGCTGGGACTACAGGCGCCCGCCACAACCCCTGGCCATTTTTTGGTTGCAGCCATCATTGTTGTTTGGTGGGCCCGGGCTGGGGATGCGAACCCGCCACCTTAGGTGTATGTGGCTGGCACCTTAGCCGCTTGAGCCACAGGCGCCGAGCCTATATACTTTTTCAATACTTATAAATATTTTAGTGTTCTTTCCCTTATTTGGTTTATAATAGCTATTAACATATTAACATTAATACCTTTCCACATCTATGGAAGGTATTTAATTGTTTTTGCTGATTGTTAAATTTTGGGTTAACGCCAACTTTTTAAAAGAAGTTTTAATCTTACAAATATTAAACTATCATAATTTTCCTACATGAGTTCTTTTAGTAGTCTAATGTTACTGAAGTCTTTCCTCCTTTTATCTTTATTTATTTTTTGAGGTTTATTTGTAATGATTTCATTTTCTAATGGAACTGCTTAGTCGTTAATGTCATGGACCCTAGAGTCATGTTACCTACGTTTGAAATTTCAGTCTCAACATTCAATCAATAAATACTCATGGAATTTGTTTAAATATTTATGTAGTCTATGTTTAAATGGTCAGTGGAGTGCAGAGTGTTCTGCTATGCGCTCAGTGTACATCAGCGAGCGAAGTGGGTAAAGCTACTGTAGGGACTTATTTTGAGGAAGATATAAAACATACATATATTAAAGTTATTTGTAATATTAGAGGGTGGTTAAAAGAACAGGGTATGGAGATTGGAAGTGCTGGTGGGGGCCAATGATCAACATGATACCTGAGTTTCCGAGTTCTTGGTCTCAGTGATTGGAAGAATGAATTTGGACCACAGATCAGTGGTGAGACAGGATTTATTTATAGAAACAAAGAATACAAAAATGCCAAAGTTCCTGGCAGAGAGAACCCAGGTCGGGGAACAAGCTCTCCGGCTCCCTCTGTCTGTCTGTCTGCGGGCACTCTGCTCAGGGGTATATATAGTTGCAGGGAGTTATTTTGCTGGAACTCAAGGGTTACATTTAGGTGTGGGTCATCTGAAGGCGACAGTCAGCCTTACATGTAGCAGCAAGGGGCTGGAAGTGGTGGCGCAGGTGTCTCTCCCTCAGTTGTCTGGGCCCTCTGGCTACTGGGGCGACCTAGAGTCCGCCTGTCTACCCTCCAGCTGGCTGGTTCCTCGGCTGCCTGCCGCTGCACCAACACCACTAGGGTTAAGGCGGCAGGTCCTGGCGCCACCTATCCTGTGTCAAAGGGTTGCAATTTTAACAATTTGTCAGGGTACCCTTCATTAATCTGGAGACTTAGGGAAAGAATTGGGGGTTAGGGAGCTGGCTATAAGGTTATCTGGGGGAGAAGTGTTCTCGTGGAGGAGGGACATGAGCTGACTTTTTACAAGGCAGAATTAGAGAGACCAGTCAGTGGGCTACTAAAAGCAACCAGGATATACAGCATTGACCAATTTGTAGAAAGTGTAGACAAATTCAGGGTCTAGTTTTAAAATAAATCCAACACATTTATCAAAATGTTTGTCTGTAGGCTCTGAGTAAGGCAAATTAAGGATGCTATGAAATTTGGGGGTTAAGCATGAAGATGACCCTAAGTAAAAGATGCTCTGTATGGGAAAGATAAGGGATAGCATATATTCTTATGGAAAAGGCTAAGAATTCAGTGACTGACATGTTAAGTCCGAAATGGGTATCAGAATACTCCTAAGCTGACGACTTTGGATAAACAGCAGCACCATAATTTCAGGGGACTTCAACACCCCATCAACAGAGCAGGATTAGATCCTCCAAACAGAAAATGAGCTTTTGATTCAGCAACACCACTACTATGTATTTACCCAAAGGAAAATAAAAAGTCATTTTATAAAAAATATACTCCTCACTCAAATGTTTGTAGCTGCACAAGCACAATTCATAGTTGCAAAGATGTGGAAACAGCCCAAGTGCCCATCAATACATGACTGGATCAAAACAATGTGGTATGTATACACAATGGAGCACTACTCAGTGAAAAAAATGTACACTGCGGAGCAGTACTCAGTAAAAAAAAATGTACACTATGGAGCAGTACTCAGTAAAAAAATGTACACCAAGGAGCACTACTCAGAAAAAAAAATGTACATCATGGAGCACTACTCTGTAAAAATATGTACACCATGGAGCAGTACTCCTGCAAAAAAATGTACACCATGGAGCACTACTCAGTAAAAAAATGTACACCATGAAGCACTACTCAGTGAAAAAATGTACACTGTGAAGCAGTACTCCTGCAAAAAAATGTACACCATGGAGGACTATTCAGTGAAAAAATGTACACTGTGGAGCAGTACTCAGT
>NW_003852549.1:1321444-1324257 GCF_000181295.1 Otolemur garnettii
ATGGAACACTACTCAGTGAAAAAATGTACACCATGGAGCACTACTCAGCAAAAAAATGTACACCATGGAACACTACTCAGTGAAAAAAATGTACACCATGGAGCACTACTTAGCAAAAAAATGTACACCATGGAGCAGTACTCAGTGAAAAATGTACACCATGGAGCACTACTTAGCAAAAAAATGTACACCATGGAGCACTATTCAGTGAAAAAATGTACACTGTGGAGCAGTACTCAGTAAAAAAAATGTACACTATGGAGCAGTACTCAGTAAAAAAATGTACACCGTGGAGCAGTACTCAGTAAAAAAATGTACACCATGGAGCACTACTCAGTAAAAAAATGTACACCATGGAGCAGTGCTCAGTAAAAAAATGTACACCATGGAGCACTACTCAGTAAAAAAAAAAAAAAAAATGGTGGTCTAGTATCTTTAGTAACAACCTGGATGGAACTGGAGCACATTCTTCTCAGTAAAGTATCATAACAATGGAAAAACAAATATCACATGTATTTAATTCTGAATTGGAGCTAGTTGATCAACATATATGTGCACCTGTGGAAGTAAAACTCCATGGGAATCAAGTAGGTGGGAGCGAGGGGTGTTGGGTTAATTCACACCTAACAGGTACAATGGGATACGGTGCACACATTCTTGCTGAAGGACACCCATCCTATGACTTTGACCTGAAATGTGCAAAAGCAAATTATGTAACCAACACATGTGTACCCCTGTGATATTCTGATTTTAAACAAATAAATAAAATGCAGGAACAGTGGAGGTAAAGAAGATCATTTTCCCACTCCATATTTAATAATACTAATGTATACTAATATTTAAAATGGAAAGAAATAATGCAGATAGTCAAAGAGCCTTTCTACTGATCATCGGAAAGCAGTTTCACATAATTCCTAAAACAATGCAGTGATGTGACATCAATTTTGTTTTTTGATTCATGTGGTATTATGATTGCACTTTGTGGAAATCCTTCCCCATTCAGGTGATACACTAACAGTTTGACTTACAACATATGAATGCAATCTCCGTTTTTTTTCTGACATGAATTTTGTGGAAATTTAAGAGACATTGCAAAAGGGCTTTTAGTCAGATGCCATTGGAGGACGGAACATTTTCCCTAATTTTAAAAATCAGGTGATTCTTGAAAAAGTAAAAAGTTTAATATTATTGTTTAGAGACAGTTCTTCTTACCAATTATATGTCTTGATTTATCTGAGTCTCCATTTATAAAAAAAAAAAAAGGATAATAAGATTGTGAAGAAATAAATAAATGTTAAATGGAATGGCTCTCACCTACCTCACAGTGTCAAATAAAATAATATTTCAGGAAATTAAATGCTGTTTACCTAACACATAACAGATCTCAATTACTGCTGAGCCTTTAGTTTCCAATTCATTGATCAAGCACACATCGACTGATTAAATTACTTATAAAGCAAGTGACATGGGCAATAGCATGGTGAGGGAACAATTCTACACCTAGACTGCCTGGGGTGGAATTCAAGCCTGTGACTTTGGCCACGTCACTTAACAGCTCAGTTTATTCATTTCTAAAATAGAAATTTAATAGTACCTCTGTCATTAGATTGGCATAGAAATGTGTGTAAAAAAATGTAAATTAATAAATGTCAGCTGCTTCCAATAAATGTTGCTTTATTTGTTTTTTCCACTTTTATGTCAAAATATATTTGTATTCTGATTTTCCCAGAGGGTGAAGATGGTTCCTCAAATATTAATATAAACATGGTCTATTCAAGACAGTAAAGGTTTATTTTGATTGAATCCTTGCAATGTATCAGTTCAGAACACAGTACAGTAGAGATTTGCAATGTACCAGTGTATTTAAGCAGAGATAAGAGCAAATTCAAAGAGCTCAGACCTGCAAGACTACTTCGGAACTAGACTATCTGGATTGTTTATCCTTCCAAACCCTGCTCAGACAAACCTGCAGCCACTGTGTACACATAGCACAAAACAGGGGAAGTTATAATCACAGCATGAGATTTGAAGTCTTAATTCAGTCTTGCGGAATAAAACACAGATACACGTTTGTCCTCAGATGTGAGAAATTTGAGTGTCTTATCTTTTATGAGTTCTCCCTCGTGTAAAGATTAACATTTTTCACTTTCTCTCCAGCTACTTGATATTGTTTGGGATCTACATGTGCAGCTCCAGAGGCGGAACAGCCAAGTTCAAGTGCTGTCTTTACCCATTTCCAAAAAACTGATCTTGGGCAAGAGTAACATAACCATTCTGTGACTCAGATTCTTCATTTGGACGTGAGAATGGTATTTTATTTCTATAGTTACATGCATTAAATGTGGGAGTATTTACCAAAAGTAAGAGTTAAATAAGTATAAGACATTTTATTCCTTCCTCTCAATACAGACACATTCTTGAAGAGCTTCTGAAAGGACAATACACAGAGCGTAACGTGTGAACCCAGATGCCACAGTTTACATGTGAGCATAAATTACCTTTGAGAGAACCAGAGGAGATGGAATCAGCTCTGCCCGTATGAGAGACACAAATGTTTCTCTGTAACATACATCATCGGGACTTGGGGAGTTCAACTGTTCACAGTGGCTCAGCCACAATCACCAGATATTTGTCATTGAAACTCACTGTGGCACGTGGCCTGGTGATATCTGGTGTGCGTGTGTGTGTGTGTGTGTTATCAGCCCGCACATGGCCTGGTGATATCTGGTGTGCGTGTGTGTGCGTGTGTGTTATCAGCCCGCACGTGGCCTGGTGATATCTGGTGTGTGTGTGTGTGTGTGTGTGTGTGTGTT
>NW_003852549.1:1324326-1393763 GCF_000181295.1 Otolemur garnettii
CCCGCACGTGGCCTGGTGATATCTGGTGTGCGTGTGCGTGTGTGTGTGTTATCAGCCCGCACATGGCCTGGTGATATCTGGTGTGTGTGTGTGTGTGTTATCAGCCCGCACGTGGCCTGGTGATATCTGGTGCGTGTGTGTGTGTGTGTTATCAGCCCGCACGTGGCCTGGTGATATCTGGTGTGCGTGTGTGTGTGTGTTATCAGCCTGCTTCCCTCACTGCAATCTGGGTGTCCTTAGTTGCTTTATTCCTTCTGGTCCAAAAGCAATGAATGACATTCTTCCCTGACATGCCATTAACAAATACACGCTCTTCTTAGTATGTATCCTAATCAGGCACAGACTTCTGTTTTCCTTTACCTAGAAGGAGCTGACATTCTTCTTGCTGAGTTAACCATGACCCAGTGTGATGTCAGTTCTTTGGAGAACAATCAGTTCCACTTTTCCCTGGGTTTTCCTGACATTCCTGATGTTAGCACTGAAATTCCCACATCAGGTGGAAGGTCTCAGTCTATGTAAATCAGGACTGTAGCCACCAAACTTCCTTGTTGACAACTTGTGAAAAGTGATTATACCGAATAGAGTCATTTTTGTCATACACACCATTTTGGAGTTGGGGTGGGGGGACATAGAGAAAAATAGTCAGGTCACAGCAACCTGTTCTGGGAACTTTCTTGCAAAGTAACAAAAACTACAAATACAAAACTACGGAAGCCTACTATGCCTTTAATATTATACATTTTTAATTGAAGGACTCTTTCTGTTTCATGAAAATAATTTACATTTTTCCTTTAAAATTAGATCAATACCTTTTTTTAATTTTATAAATTGCTTATTTACTTCAGGCCAAAAAAACACATGCAAAGAAAGACTCCCAGCATCTCTAATCATCAGGGAAATGCCAATCAAAACCACAGTGAGATATCACCTAACACAAGACACAAGGGCTAGTATCAAAAAGCCCCAGAGCAACAGAGGCCAGCATGGATGTGGAGAGAAAGGAACACTCACTCAGTGCTGGGGGCGCTGAAGATTCATTCTGCATCTATGGAAAGTAGTAGAGAGATGCCTTAATGAACTCCAGGTAGACTTGCCTTTTGATCCAGCAGTTCAACCACTATTCACCCAAAGGAAAAAAATGCATTTTATAAAAAGACACTGGAACTGCACGGTATTGCAGCACAAGTCACAATTACAAAGACAGCCTGACAACCCACATGCCTATGGACACATGAATGGATTGATAAAATGTGGTATGTGCACACCAAGGAGTAGTACTCAGCCATGAAAAGTAACAGTGACTTATTATCATTTGTAACAACCTGGATGGAACTGGAGAAGCCATTGGAACAGCTCATATCAAAGTATTGCAAGAATGGGAGAACAAACCCCACATGTACTCAATTCTAAATTACAACTAGCTGATCGACACTTGTGTGCACATATGGAAGTGAAACTCCACAGGGACCAAGTAGGTGGGAGGAGGCGAGGTAGGGAAATCACACCTAAATGGAGCAATGCACATATTCTTTGGGAAGGGCACACTTAGAACTTTGGCTTAAAATGTATCAAAGCAAAGTAGGTAACCAAGATGTGTGTACCCCTGTAATACTCTGACCTGTACTAGTCTGCAGCCCCACCAGCAGTGTGTGCTCCTTTCTCTCCTTATCCACGCTGGCCTCTGTTGCTTTGGGACTTTTTGATATGAGCTGTTCCAATAGTGTTAGGAGATATCTCATTTCTGGTTTTGGTTTGTATTTCCCCAATGATGAGGGATGTTGGGCATCTTTGTATGTGTTTTCAATCTAAAATAGAAGGATTATGAATTTTACCTAATAACTGCGGCCGCTCACCCATTGGAACTCACCAGCTCCTGTAAGACACTGCAGCATCAATACACTGTTTTTCAAAACAATTTAATTAATCTTCTCTTTCCCCCCAATAAAACGCCAGCCTTATTTTTATTTTCCTTTAAACTCTTAGAGACACGATGCCCTTTCTGAACACACGAGGTGCTCTGTGTGGTACTGTCACTGGAGGGCTTACCTTGTGCCTCAATAGTCCCTCACACGGCATTCCAAGTCTCTCATTCTTTCATCCTGTATTGCTGATCTCTGCAAAACAGACAAAAACTCATAAGGCTTTTTAGCCAAGACTTTCTAAAATTTGCTAGATATCAGACACAGTGTTATCACTTAAGTTATGGACACAGTTATCAAAATAATTATTCTATCTGTATTCTATTTTTTTTTTACATCATTCTCTGTCATGTAAAAAAAAAACAATTACTGATGACTTTTTAACTGGTAAACTCCAGAGCATTCATAACCTGTATTGACTGAGGATTTTTAAGATAAATTCTTACTTCTTAGATTTTTTTTTAAATCAAAATGAGGTCATTGATAAAAACTCCAATCCTATCCATCTTAGTTTCTTTTCTGCTGCTATAACAGAGCACCTGATACTGGGTAATTTATAAAAAACAACAATTTATTTCTCACAGTTCTGGAGACCAAGAAGTTCACAATCAAGGT
The DNA here is from genome assembly GCF_000181295.1 of Otolemur garnettii. Classification (NCBI taxonomy): domain Eukaryota; kingdom Metazoa; phylum Chordata; class Mammalia; order Primates; family Galagidae; genus Otolemur; species Otolemur garnettii. Next base: position 1,326,861 of record NW_003852549.1, read on the forward strand.
GCCAGCAGGTTAGGGCCTTGACTCCTGCTGCATTGACCCACTCATGAGCCTCCCTGACCTAAAGACCTCCCAACACTGTTTGTTGCATTGAGGATTAAGTTTACAGCACAAACATTTAGGGGGCTCACATTTAGACCATGGCAGGACCACTGGCCACTGTCAAAAGCTGTTAATAGACTGAGAGAGGTTATTGTACTTTCTCAGTTATGAATTGAGGACACAAACTAAAGACAAAGCAAGATTTAATTGGGCTGCATGGAATACGTAGTCATGCTGAAAATAACATTAAATGTCAAGGCAGCTGCTCCAGATACTAGTGTGAGTTATTCTGATTGCACCAGTCTACTGATTCATTTGGGGGGGGAAATACAGTAGTTATTTGTTGCCATTTATAAAAATAAAAATGGGGGAAGAGACAGAAAGAGAGAGAGTGAGAGCAGGAGAGAGGATGACAGAGAAGGGACAGGAAAAGATCTGCTCTGTACTCTCCTCCTAGAGTAGTTTACCCCCCAGTGAGCCAAATGTCCCAAAAACACTATGAGAACATAACAGTAAAAACATATTTTTATCTTTCCCTGAATTGATGCATTTTACTATTCTTTGACCAGCTCAATAGCCATTTGTTAACAAGACCCTCTTTGAGTAAAATTCCAGTTGACAGTTGTAAACTCGGCCTCTGCAATGTCTTGTCACAACCTGGAGCTAGTGATGAAGTCCTTGTTGCCAAGATATAAATTATGATGTGTTAAAATGTAATAAGTCTCTTTAGAAAGTTGTTTGTTTCTTTTGAAGCACCTTTCCCTTTCATGAGAAAATATAATTTTGGTTGTGTGCATTAAAAGACGAGAGTTTTGCTGGTTCTGTTTGGGAGGGAGTGGAGTACGCATATGAGTAGCCAGAAGAGCTGGCCTTCCCCAGGAGGGAGCCTGTCATCCTCCACGTGAATTTAATGCTGTCCACAGTTCTGCATCAGCATGTTCTCATTACTTTACTTCAAATGTTTTGAATTTCAGGAAAATAGTTGATTTTCTAAAGAATGTTAATATGTGTTAAATAACTAAAAATATATTTGAAAAGGAAAGGGGTAATTTCTATAAAGTTCATTGGTATGAACCGAGTTTGATTATGGTAAGCATACTTAGGGTAAGCCTTTGTAATCTTGGCCTTTTTTTTACATTAACTAAATCTCAGGCTTCTCATCTACAAGTTGAAATTTATAGCATCTTGGCAATAACCTAACAAAATTTTGATTAAGTGAAATATTCTTATAAAAATATATAAATATATTATATCATACATTGAAATAATTTTACATATTATTTAAGCACCTGAAATTTTTATTATACTAAATTTTATTTTAGAGGTTGTAGAAAAAGGCTTGTTGTTTAGATGGAACACCTTCTATAGTGTTGTTCTTTAATTCCTTTTTGTGAAAGAAAAAGAAAACATAAAATTTATATTGAAGAATGCACATTTGGCAAAGGTTTGGAAACTTCTCTTTAATAAATTTTCTGAGGGAAGAGAGTGGGTCATTATGAACCTTAATGGTTTACATAGAAATCCAGGCCATAAAGCTGGGAAATGAAGGAAAGAAAGTACAGGCCTCCTCTAGAACCTTCCAGTTCCCCGGGAGGAAGGCATTGATTATGTTACAGGCCACAGAAGGAAAAGATTACGCTGAATTTCTAGCCCAGAAGACGGAAAGCAGCACAGCTCAGAGCTCCAACCAGAACACTTAGAGGTGAATGTGACCTTAGTACCGAGCCCCCAGCTGTGCCGTGGGATCCCTCAGTTATCAGTGACTCTGCACGGGGCATGTAACTTGTGCTCTGTATTGAATTCTGGAATCCCTTTCCTCTGTTTTAATGACTTTCATTGCCTCTTCCCAGTGTGACCTAAAACTTCATTTTTTCTCAGCTCTGAGCTATCTTTTCACAGATAATGTTAACATGTGGAAACAAACATTATGAAAATACATTTAATACTTTAAGTTTGCTAAAATATCACATCTAACACTTTCAATTGTCCTTTCTGCACTGTAATTGCAATTTTTGAGCCGTTCTTTGGCTATATGATTGTACATTAGTCAAGCAAAATAATTTCTAATGGGAAGTTACTAAGTCAGATCATGCAGTATACAGATATGAAAATGTTTTCACACTAAATGTTAAGATGTTATTGTAAGTAAAATCTGGTAAAGAAAAATGCTGTAAATTGCAAGTAATAAGAGGAAAAGAGAGAACATTGTTCGTTTAGCACAAATTACACCCCGAAAGGCAGAAAAATGAATAATTTTTGAGAGTAAATAAACTCAGATTTAAGAATTAAAGTTATTTTGATTCTATAACTGAGTAATCTTATTTTAAAATAGCTTGGCATTGTTTATGAAGATGCACAATTTAGGGCACACACGTTTTTGTATACCTGACTCTTTCATGATAGTTCTTGAGTAATAAATGTCAGTTTCCTAACTGGAGAAGTTCAATCCATGTCATTATTATGGAGGCCAATTGCTTATTAAGTTTTAGGGTTTAAAATAAGAAAATGATAACGGCAAACAACAAATGGCCCTTTCAGTGAAGTAACACTGAGTGAAAGCAGTGGAATGGTCTGACTGGAGAATCAGCTCAATGATCCTACAGACAGAGCTATGGAGAAAATTTCTAAGTTTGCACCTTGGTGTCCAGACACCACATTTCCATGCTAGCATGAAAGGAGACAGAAATGACTAAATTGAAATAATCCATCAGCTATAACTAGCTCTGAGCTACTTAACTTCATGTGTAGGTTTTATGGACAAGGAACTGTGAAGAAATAACTTGTTGGCCCTGATGCCTGTGGTCCAAGCTGGAGGAAAAGTCATTGCTAAGTGTGGAACGGAAGGGCACCTGTGAGCAAATGTAGCAAGGCTGGCTGGGTGAGTGACTGCTCTGAAATATTAGATCACAGAATACAATTAATAGAAGAGAGAGTTAGAAGTGGTTGAAATAGAATCATTTTCAGCCCAGGTGGATCCCAATGACACTTTCAACAAGAAGTTATTCTAAATAAGAACAAGAGAAATGAAAGGAACGTCGTGTGCTCACTGGGATGATTATAAGTTGTTCTCTCCCTCCTTTTCTCCTTCCCTCCGCCAACAAATGCTTCTAGAAATGCTTCAAGGGAGACATGTTGGCTTTATAGAATAATACATGCAACTAACAAACAATTCAATGATACTAATTTGCCTATTAACACAATTACATCTTTCTTATTACATTTGCTGCTTTCCATTTATGCTCAATGTGGTCTATCTTATTTTTTCATTAGCATGATAATCATAAGTACATGAGGTTATCCTGAAGGAGAAATCTCTAGTAAATTATGTTCTATTCCACTTAAGGAAACACTAGACCCTCTCTGCCCCATACTATGTCTAGATTTTTACTGTTCTTCAAAATAATTTTGTTCCTTGTTTTTCTTCTTATAAATGAGCTCTTTTCAGCATGAAAATCATAAAGACAATAAAAGATAACAAATCATTATTTATCTAGGTCTGGAACATGTATTTCTGTTCCCCTAAGAAGTCAGATAATTATAAAGACTTCTCTTAGAATCTAGATTTACATTTCATAAAAAGTATCATTGTCACCCATTGCGGCACAGACAACTTCCTCATTATTAATTAGCTAGGATAAAGCATAAGAGCCACTAAAGCAATCCAGGTGTCATAGGAGGAAGATGAGAAAAGAGCTCTTAGTCAGAAGCCTTCGTATCTCGTAAGGCACACCTCTCTCCACTCACTCACACCCACTCTCACTGACTGCACATAACCAAATGTTCACTTCCATAGCTGGAGATTTTTCCTCTGGTGAACAAGTTTTACATTCTGGACACAGGTCTGCAAAACAAAATGCTAAAACCCAGTGGTGAATTTTTCCTCCTTAGCAGAGTTTCAGCAAAACTCTAGTTTTTCCCAGAGTAGGACGTGACTTGGTGCACGTCTACTGTACTTCCCAGAGCATTGCCAAATGTTTGGATGCTGGACTTACAAAGCCATATCTTACAGTTATTTTTTTAAAAATAGAACATGAATTCTGTCTTTGGCTCTAGTGATTTAAATGAAAATTAAAGAGTAAGGTCAACAACTGTTCTTTTCTGCCTTTTCAGCTTATCTTTCCCTTACAAACAAAGCCACTCTTCTCTTTTTTGAGCTCTAGAAACTCACCCAAACCCACCACTAACATCATAAAGAAGACCATGGAGCACCTGATCTTAAAGACTGGACCATGGGATGGGCCCTGACCCACGGTGGGCCGTTTATTCCCTGAATAGGATAGGAAATAAAAATGAGGCTCTCCCTGAAGCTTCAGGGCTAAGATCATCTACAGTTAGAGCTGCTGATGGCCACAGCTTGTACCTTGTGGAAAAAGCTTTGGATTGTTTAGCAGAGTTAATGGACTCCATAATCAGGGGAAGAGATTGAGGGCGACATCCAGAGAAGACAGATGGAGAGAGATGGAAGTGACAGTGACAGACGAAGGTGAAGATGAAGAGAGATGTGGAGACGGCCCCTGAGGTTTCTGGAGCCAGCTGAGCCCGAGGGCGGCTCCCCACCTGTCCCTCCTGGGGGTGACTCAACGCATCACCTAGGTGTTGGGTGACTTATTTGGGTTTTGTTTTCTGTTAAACCAGTCTGAGCTGAGGTCCCGTCACTTAAAAAATATAGAGTCCTGATTAGCCGAAGGACAAAAGTATGGAGACAGAAGGAGTGCGAGGACTCTGACGAACATGAGAATACCCTCCGTTCTAACATTACTCCTGCTGTTCTCCCTCTCACATGTTGGGGCAGTGGCTTATTCTGTCTCAACACCAGGCCATTGATTAGTAAATGGAGATATGAAACGTAATTGCACATAATCTCTGCAAAAATCATATATAATTTTGGGGGGAATATCTAATTGTTCTGAACAGAACCGCAAAGTCTACCTACATCCAAGATGTCAGAGAACTAAGTGAGAAATGGAGGAGGCACTTTGGAGGACAGAGAGAGAATGAACACACTGCTAAGATGCTGCTGGCCACCCACTTTAGAAAGCTTCGTGGTCCGACTCAAGGAGCCTTTGGCAGAATGGTCACTCTGTAACAGGAAGCCCTGCTGCCCAGACCATCCCCACAATCTCTTACAGAAATGCGGCCCAGTCTTCCCCAAATAATCCTTTACTCTTCTGCTTTTCTAAGTCCTACCCACCTTTATAAAATCAACAAACCTACAATATCTTCTCACTAACTTGTATTCCTTGTTTGCCTGCTTTTCAGGTTTTTATCTGGAAATGAGCCTTGAGACCCACTTCTATGACCAGGAAAGCTTGGCCTTTTCATTCATTTTCTTTTGTATTCTGATCCACACCATTTGGTGACATTTAATGTGGAATATAACCTTTAATATAGAATATAAAACTTTCCTCTGTTTATTTATTTGGGTTATTATTAAAATGATTTCTAGTAAATTCAATCCTCTAAGTGAATAAAGTCGGCAGGCGTTTGTCACGCGTTTCCGGGTGTGGGCCATAAACCAAGTGTCAGAGTGCTTTCTGAGCCCAGAGTAAAGACAGTGCTGCTGACACTCAGGAAGGGTGTTTCACCTAAATTATTTATCTCACTGCTAATGGTTTCCTAACAGCAATACAGTAGAACAGCAGTGAACACCAGCCTCTGCATCAGCGTGGCTGTCCTTCTCCTTTATCTGCTCTAACACTTTTGAGAAGAGGCAATTGTTTTGCCTTTTCAGTCTCACTGAAAGGGAAGGACAAAGGACAGTGGGAAGAAAGGGGGGATGAGGATCCGGGCAGGTGCTCTCCCTCAGATTACCCACTTTCCATTTACTAGTTCTCCACGTTCCAGAGCTGTCTTTCACTACCCGCTGCATGTCCTGAGGTCTGATATCCACAGTACAAGGTAAATCAAAGTGTGTCAACTCAGGAAGGCTGGGAATAGGATCCTAAGATTACATTTCTAAAACAACTCATCTGGATGAATTATTTCACATCACATCAGTTCTTAAATGCTCCCTACTTGTGAAACCTTCATATAAGGAGAAGTTAATGAGAAAAGCAGGAAACCTCTTATAAACTCGAAAGGTAGAATTCTGTTGAATAAGAAAATGTTTATGAATTTTCAGGAGTCTAAGGCTAAAGCAAGTTTCCACAGGCAGGAAAGCAAACCCCCAAAGTTGCAATAACCACAGAAGTAAGCAATTGTAGCTTATACCCAGTAGCTTAAATCCATCAAAGCAGATAAGCATGGTCTTGTCTGTCACCTGATTTAAAGACCATTTCTCTGTGTATTTTTATTATTACTGTTCCTATTTCACCTGTTGGATAACTGCCTAAATTATCTTCATTTTAAGCGTTTTTTGGTATTTTTATTATTACTGTTCCCATTTCACCTGTTGGAAACTGCCTAAATTATCTTAGTTTTACGTTCCTTATGTGCAGAGGGTGTTATGTCCTCTTTATCTCATTCAGTACCTCCTATGTAGCAGTAAAGACAGAGAAAGAACTATGGCTCCTACTAACTTTGAGGAGGAAACTGAAGTGTCTTAAAGTCGCCCTACTTGTTATTAATAAAATCAGGATCTCTTACCCTCTAATTTTGTGATCATGCTCAATCATTACCGATGTGGATGTAAATCTCGTTTGCCTTTGTATCTGGGAAAACAAAACAAAACAAAACAACAAAACCAAACCTCCCTTTCCTCCAACTTCCTCAATTATCTCAGCAGTCTGAGTTATGGAAATTTAGTTCTCAGGTCTAGAATATTAAGGAAAGTCACTTTATAGAAAATATTTGTTGCAGATTAACTGGAAGGACCTTTTCATCTCAGGAGATTTGTCTCTTTCCTACATAAGCCCAGGATTCCATCTGGAAAGGCTTGGGAAGACTTACTGATATTCACAATTCCCCACCAACTGTATACATATTATCAATGTGAAAGCTAAGAACAGCCCCACAGGGAGGGGCTCCCATTCCCACCTTCAGGAGGATTCAGACAACTCAGAATCAGAGGTTTCAAGTTTAAGCTTAATGCTTCAGAGCAGCACAGCACTCAGTGAAGACTTTCTAATTCCAAACCTTCTGCTTGTTGGTCCCTCTGGGCTACCTCCACCCAGATAAATAGATCTCAGGCTCCACTGCACATCAGAATCACTCAGGGATCTTAAAATATAAGAGGGGAAAATCCCCACTCCCAACATGACCCTACCCATAACCAATTAAATTGAATCTCTGTGGAAGCCTGAGATTGAAAGCTCAGCGTGTGATACTTGTGTAACCTTGGGGTTGAGAACCTTTGTTCTAGAAGATCTCCAGGAGAAGCATTTGCTGGAGAACAGAAAGAGTCATAAAACCAATTCCTCAGAGTCACAGATGCCCACAGATGCCCACAGATGCCCACAGATGTGGGCTCCTGATTTACCAGCCAAACCAGGAAAGAGTAAGAGTGTAAGGGGAGTGGTCTTTTTTTCTTTCTTTTTTTTTATTAAATCGTATTTGTGCACATTAATACTATCATGGGATACAGTGTATTGCTTCCATATACAATTCGAAATACTTTCATCCAATTGGCCAACATAGCCATCATGTCATTCTCATAATTGTTGTGTTAAGACATTTATATTCGACATTTAGAAAGATTCACATGTACCCTTATAGGATAAATCTTAGGCATGATCCCAGCAATCACCCTCCCTTCACCCATCCTCCCACCTCCTCTCCCCTCCCTCTCCCCTTGATCCATTCATGGGTCGATGGGCACTTGGGCTTCTTCCATGACCTAGCAATTGTGAAGTGGGCTTCAATGAACATTCAGGTACAAATATCTGTACTGTAGTATGATTTTTGGTCTTCTTGATATATACCTAGCAGAGGAATTATAGGATCAAATGGCAGACCTATATTTAGTTCTCTAAGTGTTCTCCATATGATTTTCCAAAAGGGACATATTAGTTTGCAATCCCACCAGCAGTGTAGAAGTGTTCCCTTTTCTCCACAACTCCACCAACATCTGTGATTTTGTGATATGGGCTAATCTTACTGGTGTTAGATGATATCTCAAAGTAGTTTTGATTAGGGATTATGAGCATTTTTTCATATATCTGTAGGCCATGCATCTGTCTTGTTCAGAGAAGTTTCTCTTTAAGTCTCTTGCCAACCCTGAGATGGGATCACTTGTTCTCTTCTTGCTAATACGTTTGAGTCCTCTGTGGATTCTGGTTATTAGACCTTTGTTGGAAGCATAACCAGCAAATATCTTTTCCCATTCTGAGGTTTGTCTGCTTGCTTTTCCAACTGTGTTCTTGGCTGTGCAGAAGCTTTTCAATTTGAGGAGGTCCCAGTAGTATATTTTTGATGTCACTTCAATTGCTTGGGGGGATCCTCCTCATAAAATATTTGCCCAGGCCCATTTCTTCAAGAGTTTTCCTTATACTTTCTTCTAGTGTTTTTATAGTTTCATGTCTTACATTTAAGTCTTTAATCCAGTGAGAGTTTATCTTAGTGGTGACAGATGTGAGCCCAGTTTCAGTTTTCTGCGGGTCACCAGCATCATTTGTTAAATAGGGAATTTTTCCCCCACTCAATGTTTTTAATTGGCTTCTCAAACATAATATAGCGGTAAGTAGCTGGGTTTATCTCTTGGTTCTCTATTCTGTTCCATACATCTACCTCTCTGTTTTTGTGCCAGTACCATGCTGTTTTGATCTCAACGGATTCAAAACAAACAAACAAAAAACCAGAACAGAAACATAAGGCAGATCCTTCTGTCCTGGGCTGACGGATCAGTATTTTCACCCTCTGTGTGACCTCAGACTGACTCCCAGTGTGAATCATGAATCCAGCAGTAAGGACTGCTCTGTTTAACTCTGTGTCTCCATTACGATCCAAGCAGTATTTGCACAGTGAATACATTCAGGGTTGTTTTCCCTTCTCTGTTTCACAGAATGTCATTCATTCATCTTCTGCTTAAAGTAATTGCTAAAACTCTATGAGCAAGATAAACATAAATGCCTATAGTTTCCAAAAACAGACCCCAAAGCTGAAACAACCTATGTTTTGTGAAATAGCTTTCTTTACTGGTGACAGTCACACGCTCCACTAACTGCTTCATTCAGTAGAATACATCGTTTACTCTGAGAATTTTTAAAATTATTCCCTCCACCCCCATTTCTTAATCTGGATTTGCAATGAAAATAAATAGACCTGTGAGTAGTACTTTACACAAGGTGAGACAATTAAGTTCATGGACTCATTCTAGAAAAGGGCTGTGTATTTCATTGCTGAATATCCCTATGGTCGCCTTCAAAGTACTTCCTTGGTCATCTGGGGACCATGGAGATATCCAGGAATGAGATACGTAGCACTTTCTCTAGGATGAGTTTGTGAACTTCTTTGTCCTTCCTCACATATTTTATTGGCAGCATAATTACATTTACACTGAAAGAGAGAGAGTTGGTTTGGCATAAATAGCAATTCTAGGCAAAGTACATAGGAAACAAGGAAAAAAGTCTAGGTTGGATAATGGCCTAGTTCTTGTCACACAAAGTGATGGTCCTTGTCTGATCTCCAGCCTCTAAATAGCAATTCAAAAGCAACAGCCACAGCAGTAATATGACCAATATAATTGTCTTGAGATCGTCTAATTCACCATAAGTAAGTTTCATAACATAAGATTTACAGCAAACTATTTATTTTGAATAAAAACATCAGAACATTTAAATGGCAAAGATTTACTATGCACTAATGTACACTTAAAAGAAGCCCTGGGGTATCCACTCACTGGAGTCTTTTTTAATCTTTCGGTTTATAGTTTACACTGCTAAGTGAATAGAAGCAAATGAACTTTTCCTGTATACCATGCAGAATAAATAGATCCTAAGGCCTTCCAGAGCAGGTAGTTCTGAAACACATATTTAATTCAAGGCTCTTTCCAATCATAAAAGCTGATTAACTCTCAATTGGAAACATAATTCTTTCCACAGTAATGCTAAGGTCCAGCATTTTGTTCAGCATATTCCACAAACACTTCTACCCATGGTTATTGGACAGTGAGATTATTACAATCTTTTTTTAAAAAATTACTTTATACAAAGTGCTGGGTTATTCAAGACACTAACTGATGGAACAGGTTAGAGAAGGAGCATGCAAGAGACCGAAAAATTATGTATTGAAAAGAGAGATATAAATTATTCATGTGTATTATAAAATAAGAGTAAAAACTGAGAAATAATTAAAAAATTACGTAATTCCAGTCTCCTGCAGATTTCAGCTTTCATTTGTCTTTATGTTTCTTTTCCTTCCTTCCACTAAACCTGCATTTCTGAAGGTTTAGCCCTCAAACCTCTTTACTGTCCAGAGAACCAGAAGCTTCACCTCCTCCCACAAGCAGATGGCTCCCCAGTTGTCCCGTGGTAATGTCACAAAACGCACCTAGAAGTGAACCTTTCATTAACATCAGAGATAAACACAAAGGTCCTTGGTGATCCACCCCACATCATGCGTGCTGCCCCTTTGGAGATTTAACAAACTTATTCTTTCAGAGTCTGCTTCATCCTTCTTTGTTACACTGATTTCTTAACCTCATGGATTCCCTTCTTTTTTAGCCCCTGAACCAGGGATTTTTCGCCCAAACACACCCTAGAAACTCACCCTTGGGCCATGGGGAATATTCCAGATTCTCCTGCATGACCGGAGCTATGACTTCCTCGATTTTAGTGATGACGCCTTTACTGCAGTTGTCACTCTTGTCTCAGCTGGAAAAATTGCTGTCTCCTAAAACAACAACAGCTAAACTGTGCTGAGCTCTACCTCGGTTTAAAAATTTCTCCTGAGTTCCCGAAACAATAAGTAAGACATTGTTTATATTTGGAAATTTGCCTTTGAACTGTAGCCATGAGGTTTAACATGCTCTCTCGGCCCTGTTTCTATTATGGTGGAAAATCTGTCTTATTATTTTTTCCTTAAGAAATAAGGGCTACTTCATTCCAATGCATCTAAATATCATTTTAAACCAGATTTTACTTTATTATTTTGAGTGATCTTATAAGATGAGAGCCAAATCCACCAGGGGTAAAGAATAAAATTGAAAGCAGAATAATGCAATTCCCTATGGGGAAAGGAAAAAATAGTTTCTTTTTAAAGATTATTCAGTCTTAAGGTTTTATGGAAAGCCTAGTGCGCTGTTATTGAGCCACAGAAAGGGGGGTCATTCAAGATGTGATTTAACTTGCTCTACCGCATCCTCCAGGTTCCAGTGACGTCTGATACCACGTGGCCACCACATGGTTAAACCAAAAACCTCATCCTGCTCCACTCCAAGGAGTAGCCAGAAAAGCGACCCATCTTGCAGAAGTGGAAAGACTTTTTCAGACATGACAACTCAGAAGTTCCAAAACTAAGGACAACCTGCAGAACCTCAACCCGCTGCACGGAAACAGTGACAGGGATCCTGTGTAGGAAGTTGTAGCAGCAGGAAATTCGCAGATGAAAGACATTGAAACTCCTTAGTTTCTAGAAATGCATTGACTTGTCCACTCTTTAAGAACATGGGTGGCTAGAGCTGCATAGACAGCTGATTTAGATGCTAATAAGACGATTAATTGAACACTTACCTGTATCCTTTGCCAGACTGCACACTTCATTAAGGCCATTCTTATTCACCGTGACACGTCTCCCAAGAATTTATCATAGTGAACGGTATAGAGCAGGCATTACAGAAACAATCACGGAGGTAGTAAGAATTTTCTGCAAATAAAGTGAAAGTCCTAAAAAGGAAGGACAATTCCTGGCATGGGGGATAATAGAAGATGATGAGTAGACAGTATCAGAGTAAGAAGGAAAACACCAGCAGCAACTCTCACACAGCACTCCCTGTGTGCCGGCTGGAGTCACAGGGCCACAGTCGTCCAGCTCTGCCCATCGCCCTCTGTGGAAGGCACTGGCACTGTTATATCATATCCGACACTTCAGGCACAGAGGCGTAAGTCACTGGTCTGAGGTTGCACAGCATGCAGGAGTCAGAGCTGGAATTTGAATCCAGAAAGTCTCCACTACACTGATTCTACAAAAAGAACATCTCCAAAGGACAAGAATGGCCTGTTTTCCCAATATGAAGTGATGTGATGGAAAGCGTTGTGATGTGGAAAAATCAGAAGCAATGGAAGTGTTGCTCTGCGCACCTGGGAAGCTCTGTGCCTGCCTGTGCTTATCCCTGTGTGCACCTGAACAGTTGCCATGTGTAACTACTCAGGAACTGTCTGGGGAAGTTTATTCCATGTTGTGGATTTAAGAGTGCTCTAGTGATACTTTATCTTTATAAAAGAAAAAATAATTGAACTGGGTCTACCCTGCTTGCAGATGCTGGATGCTCATAGTGTCAAGACACAAAATTGATCCCATTACAAAATGTTTTCCAAAGTGATTTCTCTAAATTTAATTCAGTGCGCTATTATGACATGTTACCAGGAAAACAAATGTCATTGTTAAATAATCCTGGAAAATCTTAAGTTAAACAGAATTAAATCAGTTGCATTATGATTGGGTTTCACGTTGTCATTAACACACAAACGTGTGTTGTTAAGTTGTTAAGTCTTCAAAGGCTGCCTTTGTACTGAACAAGTCACAGAATCACGACTTTGAACAACACTGCCTTGGAGATTTTTTTCCACTATGTGGCTGTTTCACACATTGTGAGTAGGCCAGACTGTGTTTTGTGAATTTGGCCGTCAACTTGCCTTCTACACTGGAGAACCACTAAAAGTGTTACGTGGGGAACACTTGATCTGTCGCGTTTACTATTGGAATACGCCCCTCAAGGACATAGACTAACCCAATATTTCATGCAACTTTTCCCCATGGCCATAAAAGATGTGGCATAAATCCCAATAACTATTTAATTTTTATTTATTTTATGTACTTTCATTCATTGGACTTTATAACAGATTCTTTGCACTTTATAGAAAACACGTTTTCTTGTTAACCTCCATAAGCCTAACCTAAAGAAACAAGGTTTTAAGCAACATTGAAAATATGCATTTCTAGTTTGTTATTACCTCGGTTCTCTCCTGGAATAGTTCAGGAAATCAATCCAACCCAGCAAGCTTAGCCCCTTCCCACAAACAACTTAACTTTTGGTGAGAAATGTGGTCACTGAGACCCAAGGACCGCTCAGCGTGCTAGGGCAGAGAAGCCTCAGCCTGAAGGGCCGAGAGACGACCTCGCCCAGTGTAGGAGGAAGCTTCACATAGGGGGTGCTACAGGAGTTGGGTCCTGAAAAATGAGTAAAAGTTCTTCAACTTGATATGTATTCCTTGCAGAGAAATTAACCTGAAAAACTTCACTTAACCTTCACGATAATGAAAGCAAACTATGGAGCACTTACCGTATGCATGGTACAAAGTTAATTTCTTATGTACATTTTCTTATAGAGTCCCGATGTCAGTCATCTGGCTCCACTTTAAAGATTAAGAAAAAGGCTTAGAAATTCCAGTAATGTGTCCACGTACAGCAGATCCTGTCTCTCTTGTGACATGAGAGCAGACTGAGGTCCAGGTCCCACAGCAGGAATTCATCTCATGAGGCAGTAACCTGGACTGGGAACGAAGACAAGTGTCAGAATTACTGAACACACACTTCTTACTTACATAATGGTTTCCTCACAACTATCTGATGGAGACAGGAATAGGCTTATGCCCATTTGTTAGATGAAGAACTTTGTTAAGAGAGACTGACCAACTTATTCCAGGTCACAGAACCTGTAAGTGGTAGAACCATGCCATGAAGCCTGGCCATGTGGTAGGAGGGCCTGCCCTCCCCACTGCCCTCTTGTCTGGCCCACAGCATCATCATGAGGAAGAGTTCAATTTTTTTTTTTGTATCAAATAATTACACCGATTCCTAGCAAGTCCATAATGTAATAATGTTGAGATGGCATTAACAAGATGTAATTTAACATGGAAAATTAAGCAGCTGAGCACAGGTTCTTCTAATTGAGATGGACCTGTTTTCCAGTCTTCATTCCCCTGCTTCCTTCTGGCGGTTTATTTAACCTTTGCACAACTTGCTTTCCTTATCTGTAGAATGTGTCTGTGGTTAACCATCTCGTGTGCTCTTGAAAGAATGAAAAGGAATAATAATTGAATGAATGAATGCTTGAAGTAGTCTCTGGTGCATGAAATGGCGTAAATACATATCAATAATTACTCTTATTGTATATCGTATCTTAAAGTGATACGATTGATCATCTAGCTAGTAATTTTTTTCTACTATAAAAATCATTGTGGATTATTGTTCAGTAGTAATCAAGATGAATGAAATAAAAAGGGTGTATCTCTAATACAGAGCTGTGTTCCAAAATGTGCCACATGAAGCAGAAAAGTGTCAGGAAGGTGTGTAGGATGACCCACTAGAACAGGGAGAAACCATTAGAATCTTTCAAATAAGAAAAACAAAGTTTCAATAATATTTGAAAACCCCCACTGGGTTTCCAGTGCAGTTCTGCCTGTAATTCTAGGCCAGTGTCACCAAATGCTCCCAGGACGAGCAATATTAGCATCCTCTGGAATCTTGTTGGAGCCTATACGAGACCTAGTAAATTAGAAGTCCTGACCATGAAGCTCAGCACTGTGTTCTCACAAGCCTTCCAGGTGACCTGAGGCATGCTGGAGTTTGGGAATCTTGTCCCCAGGCAGGCGCGTATCTTCGCTGGGCTCATTCCCTCCACTGCAAAACCAAGAGGTTGAACTGCTTCCTTTCCTGTCTCCTTCACTTCTTCCTTCTTTCCTTTCTTCCTTGTTACTTCTCTTCTTCCTTCTTGCTTTTTTTAAAATTTCAGATTAAAATAAGGGTGCATACAATTAGGTCACATGTCTGTGTTTCTCAGGTAAAGTTATGCTGTAGTTAAGCCCTTCCCCAGGAGGTGTGCCGTGTACCCCACACTGTACCCATTATGTGGGTGCTTACCAGCCCCTTCCTTCTCCCCCTGGGGGCCTTTGAATTTAATTGTGCTTTTCTCTGGTGTGGATGTTAGTTGTTACTCTACTTACTTCCTATTAGTACTGAGTACATTGGACACTTGCTTTTCCATTCTTGTGATACTTTACTTAGGAGGATGTCCCCAAATCCATCCAGGTAAATACAAAAGATAAAATTTTTCATTTCATGTGTCCAAAACTAGGTTGATTTGACCAAACAAATGCTTCAAGTTGTGGGCACTAGAATTTATTAGTCCATGAGATGCTGCATTTTCTTTTACTCATTAATTCTATCGTTTTTACTATTGTTCTCCGTGTACAAGCCCATTTCTCCCTGCCAGGGGGGGATAATCCTCTGTGTTTAAGGCTGTTCTTCCAACTCACCTTGTATCACTTCATTAATGTGTCATCCTAGATCTTGTTTCTACTTTCTCTGGCCAATCACTGTCAGGATATATATCTGGATGACTTCTAAAGCCTTAACATTTTTGGCAGTTCTTTTAATTATTTAATATAAGCCAGAGGAAGATCAGAACATTCAAATTTGAATTTATGGGGAAAAGTCATTAAAATTATAAATTTATCTATGATGAACACATCCAGCTGAGATTGTAAGTCATAAATTGAAAATCAAATTCATTTACACAATTAAATGTATAAATTTTGTAGACAGGAAAATCAGGAAATTATGACCTCAAAAATTATGTGATACTTTAGTTTTGTTATATATGGATAAAAAATGTCTTATTCAGAAAATTGGCAACTTAAAGAATACTTTTAGCAATTCGTATGTAGCATTCCTGCTCTGTTTGAAGCATTTCATGAAAAGTAAGAAGTGTAAATTGATTTCTACCAAAGAATCAGGAATCTTTGTTTCTCTGTGAGAGATTACTCTTAAAACTAGTTTCAAGAAAATGCAGAAAGCTTGAGAAATAAGGTTTCAAATTTATAAGCAATTATATTCAAAATTTATGTGAGTAATTTAATTTAATTTTTGAATTAATCCAATGTGAGTAAATTTTTCTGAAATAGTTTTTAATATTTTATTGCACCAATGAGAAGTTTGTAAGACAGTAACATGGATGCAAATAATTTGATTGACCGATTTCAGGCAAAGTACATTCAAGCAACACACACAGGCAGTTTTCACTTCACAATATTATGTGGAAATATAAAAATGTCTTCATATACAGACACCCTACAAAGCGGTCTCAATAACTATTAATGTCCCATGACCTTTAAAAATTTTTGTCAGTACATTAAAAATGTTTCTATTGTCAATTACAAATACATAAAAAAATGAAAAATAATGAATTCAATACTTTAACATATGATTCAAAACTATAGTAATATTGAGAATTCAAGTCTTGTATTTATTTGTAAAATTTTAGTGAGGCCTGCTTTTGTGAACATGGAGGAAACACACTTTTCTCTATTTTTTGCCACTAGAAGCAAATAAAAACCATGGATATTATATTTAAACAAAGTTAAGAAAATGGAGAATTAGAGAGAAAAATGTAGATTCCCAGGCAATAGATATGGCAGTAGATCCCTGGGTCTTCCTTTTGTCTTGTATATTCCATTCTTGGACCTGAAGAAGTCAGCAACCCAAAGGCCATTGTGAGCAGACAGCAAACAATGCCAGTAAAAGCCTCCTGTCTCTTGATCAAGGACCAGGACAAAGGCAGCCTAGCAACACCTGAGACTTTTAGACAATAACCCTGTGCTTCAAATATTCACCACTGAAAACACACAGCCCTTTCCCCACAATCTCAGCACAGGCATCAGGGAGCCTACACTCTCGCCCTTAGGGAGCATCATGTCAACAAGCTTTATTTTAGGAAAGAGCAGAATATTGGGGCAATATGGGGACATCTAAGTAGAAATTAATATTGTTGTAGAAGAAGTTCTGGGACAACAAGAAGCCTTACCTGGATTAGTATAAATGTGTATTAACTAGGACAAGTAAATAAATTAGCAATTATTTTTCAAGTTATGAAGACTTGAGAATAAATCCTTTTAAAAGATGCAGTCATGAAAACTTTGCTCCCTTTCTTAACAATTTCATTTAATTTCAAACCACAAGATTAGGTCTGTGTGTGGAGCCTAGGAAATCTCCATGTGTCTTCTTCTGTTCTTTCCAAGATTCCCAAAGAAGAAATTAATAATGTAGCTGAAAGCCCCTTTGGTAATTACAGTAAGACTACAAATGAATAAATTGGACATTCAAGCTAAAAAACTTCTGCAGAGCTCAGCGTACAACAACTAAACTCAACAGACAACCTTCAGAATGGGAGAAAATATTTGCATGCCACAAATCTGACCAAGGGCTGATAACCAGAATCTATACATAACCCAAACTAATCAACAAGAACAAACAATCCCATCTATCACTGGGCAAGAGACATGAATAGAGGTTTCCCTGAAGATGACAGACAAATGACCAATACACATATGAAAAAGAGCTCATTGTCCCTAGTCATAAGAGAAATGCAAATCAAAACCACCCTGAGATATCACCTAATCCCAGTGAGAATAGCCCATATCAAAGCTGCAGATGCTGGCGTGGATGTAGAGAGAAGGAAACACTTCTACACTGCTGGAGGGATTACAAACAAATATAGTTCCTATGGAAAGAAGCATAAAGAATCTTCAGAGAGCTAAAAGTGAACCTTCCATTTGATCCCATAATCCCATTACTAGGCTTTCACCCAGGAGGAAAAAGAATCATTTTATCATAAGGACATTTTCACTAGAATGTTTATTGCAGCCCAATTCACAATTGCCAAGATATGAAATCAACTCAAGTGCCCATCAACTCAGGAAGGGATTAAAAAACTGTCTCTCTCTCTCTATCTATATATACATAGAATTTGATATCTATATCTATATCTATATCATCTATCTATCTCTCTCTCTCTCTATATATATATGTATATATCATAGAATACTATTCAACCATAAAAAGGAGACTTTACATCATTTGTATTAACCTGGACAGGATTGAAGAATA
Source organism: Otolemur garnettii (assembly GCF_000181295.1). NCBI lineage: Eukaryota > Metazoa > Chordata > Mammalia > Primates > Galagidae > Otolemur > Otolemur garnettii. The sequence continues at coordinate 1,344,879 of NW_003852549.1, forward strand.
TTCTTCTTTGTAAAGTATTACAAAAATGGAAAAAGAAGTATCCAATGTACTCAATACTAATATAAATCCAATAGTTCAACAGTTACCCACACAAGAGGATAATACCATTAAATTCAAGTGGGTTGTGAGTGGGAAGGGGAGAGGAGAGGAGGGTGGGGGATTGGTAAGCCTCTCTCCTAAAGGCCCAATTAAGGGTATACAGCACATCCACTGGGTGAAGGGCTCAACTACAGAACTTTACCTAACAAACACAAACAGTGTAAATGTAACTTACTCATTAATTTATATCCATGTATTAATCTGAAATAAAAAATAATGTAGCTGAAATCAAACCATTAATTAGCAATTCGTTGCAGGGCATTAATTTTTCCATGACCTTGGACAGAATCCTGCTTTTTAGTGCAAGAGACACTAACAGTTATTGCTACAGGGAATACTTTCCCTCACACAGCCCTCAATTCAATTAAATCAGCATTTTCTTCTCCAGCTGTAACATTTTAAGTACACCAGGTGTCCACCAGTGAGCTCAAACATAAAGAAGTCACAGCTGACATCATTGATATTGGGTCAAGCAAATAGCCTGTTGCCTTAGGAAAAGAATTAAACAGTGAAGCCTTGAAACATTAGCATCAGATTAAACATGGACAGCATGGTAGAAAGAAATTTGTTCACTTCTGGGAAGAGCTTGGTAAATAAACGAAAATGAAAGAAACACACTGGTCACGCACCTCAAAAATCTCATTTTTTATTCTGGAGAAATTATAAGGAACATTTATACAATTTATACTTTAGCTTTAAAAATGTTATAGGGAGGATCCTCATGCCCACTCATGGTCCTGTGTGTGTGCAAGAGGCTATAAATCCTTCCACAAATTTTTATTGATTAGTTAACGTTGTACTAAACACTATTCTAGCTCCAGAGTCACCATGTTGGACAAGCCAGGTAAGATTCATCCCTCACTGAGCTGACTTTCTCTCAGGCATGGGCAAAAACATGCAAGCCAACACAAGCTTAAAATTATTTAAAAAATTATAAATGCCATGAAGAAAATAAAAATGGACCTTGAACTTGGGAGTTAGCGAGGTGGGTGGAAGACTACTTTACACTGGGTAGTGTCAGAAGGTCTGTTTGAGGAAGTGAATTTGAACCTGTGTAATGAGTATGGAACAGGCATTGAATTCCAAGAACAGGAAAAATGAGAACCAATATTCTGAGTCAGGAAAAATTTGGAACGTGTTAGTGAAAGAAAAAATGACAATATGCACAAGGTATGAAGAAGAAAGAATATACCAGGTTGGACACACCGAGGGAGCAGTCCCGCTCTAGCTAGTCACTTTTCATTTAGAGTTCAGCATGAAAACATAAAACAGTGATTTTTTCTCCATTAGAAATTACAAAGAAAGGGCGAGATGGAAAAACCTGTTCTTGGCTGAACTTCAGACCACAGAAAATATCTGGCGTTGACACCTGCCTTCTGCAGCAGTGGTCGGCACCAAAGCAGGGGTCAGAGGCAAGCAGTCAGGATACTTAGGGGAGAAAAGATTCACTGCAATAGTCGCTATTTTTATACATTTTTATGAGACATTCTATATTTCTTTGCATTGTGAGGCAGGGACATTTTTCTTACTATAAAAACATTCAGAATCTTTTTGTTGTTGTTGTTGAGACAGAGTCCCACCCTGTTCCCTGAGCAGAGTGCAATGGCCTCATAGCTCACTGCAACTTCAGACTCAGGCTGTGGGTGTCCGGCTGCTTCAGCCTCTGAAAGCCGCTGGGGTTACAGGCAGCACTGGCACCCAGGTGGGTTTTTCATTTTTTTAGGAGTTGGGGGTCTCACTCTTGCTCAAGCAAGTCTTGAACTCCTGAGCTCAAGCAATTCTCCCTCCTCAACCTCCTACAGTGCTGAGATTAGAATCTTAAGTCTATGTTAAACTTTTGTGTTATAGGAATGTGTCTTTCTAAACATTGGAAAGAGTTTGCGTGGGTTAATGTAGTTGCAACAGATTATTCCTGGTTTAATATGAACTCTCAGCTTCTGTAATTCTTTAAAACCTGGATCTGGCAGAGATGGGATTGAAACGAAAATATATCCAGAAACACTTCAGATTCTGCAAATAAGATAATATCTCAACAACTTGGTGGAGAGCAACTAGACAATATACGAAACTGGAAGAAAGGTCCAGATGGGCACCGCGCTTGTAGAGATACTATGTTTAAGGAGAACTTACCTAATGGACTCTTAGATTTCAAGTCATGATTCCCACATTGGAACTCAAAAAGGAAGCACTATCTGGGGGAAGGGATTTGGGGTCAATATCATAGTGGAAATGTCCCTGGGACTATTGATCCTAATGGAAACTTGGAATGATGCACATCAGAACAGACAGGAATTGGGAGGGGCATTTCAAAAATTTGCACATCAGTTGGAAAGGTCATTCCACTTGTCTTGATAATTTTTCTCACACAAGTGAGAAACAACAAATACAGACACTTTTCTTTTAGCTTATGAAGATCAAGTGGAGTGACTGTGCCATTTTATTAGGGATAAATGGCTTTAAAATTTTGGTACTAGAAAATATAGGCTCATGGTCAGGCTCTAAATAATATCACTCAACTATAATTTTTAACATACAACAAGAACACATGAAAATTTTTAGTTAACAAATCTCAAGAGAAGCATATTGTATTAAATAAACACACATACATGCATATACTATATAAAACTTTAATATTAGTATATAGTATATTAGTATACTATATATAGTATATATGTGCATATATACTATATAAAACTACATAGGTAGCTCTGATACTCATGAATTTCAAAAAGATTTGTATGAAACTGAGTACATTTTACAGACTCTGCACAAGACAGTGCTCCAAGCAATTACTTGCTAGTCCATAGAAACTACATTAGAAGGAAGAGCAAATTAAAATACATCACAAAAGACTATAAGCGAGTCTAAAACCGATGATGATTCTCTTTATTTGGGTGATCTGATCACAGACACATGTAGAGCAGTTATGTTGTGTTAAGCTACTAAGTTTATGGTAATTTTTTTATAGTGGCAATAGGAAACTATTACATTTAGTATGAGTCAATGTTATAAACATACAGTATACACATGACCTTCAAATGTGAACAGTTGTTACTTCTGGTTAGTGGGATAGCTTGTTCATGCCTTTTGATGTTTTTTGAAAAGTTCTACAACAAACTTGTATTGCCTCAGGAATTGGAATAAATGCAGTAAGTTTTATTAGTTAGTGGGCATAGATAGGTTGAGTCTGTCAGTCGTGTCTATTCCCAGAGTTTAAAACCAAGGCACTCACAAGGTTGATCTTTTTTGTCATTGTAGGTTCCTATTGTTAAAAAATGTTATTTCTGTAGTTCATTGCTTTCCTTATTATTTGTTTATAGTTTCTTCTCTATATTAAAGGTTTTAGGAACTATTATTTATTTAAATATGCATGTATTGCTACTGTCAATTCATGCAATTTCTTTTTATAATTCATGCTATAGATTCTCCCTCTTTGGCCCAGAACATAAAAGAAAAGTGTGAACTGCTGATTCTCTACTTTCACTAATCATAATTCTATAGCTTCACAAGGTCTGCCTTAGAGGATCTCTTACAACAACGTGTGATTATTGTGATTTTTTTGTTCCCTTTATCATATTATTAAGGTTTCTAGGTTAAGTTTATATTCTGCCTTATGATTATTCAGATTATTCTAAACTCTATCCATATTTTTAGCTTATTTATTTACCGTGTATTTTAACATACTTCTATGCCTTTAAGGAAAAATTGATCATTGTAAGAGCTTTTTCAGATGTTTCTGGACCGAGATCGTTCCTTCTGGAAGTTGCTTCAGTGGTTTCTTCTTAGCTTCTGTGAAAGAGACTTATTCCTGCTTTTTACAATTCAGTACCAATAATCTTACAATTTCCTAAAAATAGCTTTCAAAGCATACATAGCTATGAAAAATTTCCTATATCACATGATTTTCTTCTTTATTTCCTTAATCATGTAAGAAAAGAAAAAGATCTTGCAAATATTTTTCCCTATTCTATAGGTTGTCTGTTTATTGATTATGTCTTTGTGCAGAAACTTTTTAATTTGATTGGGTACCATTTCTTTATTTTTGTTGTGGTGTGATGCCATTGGGGTCTTCTTCATAAATTCTTTCCCTAGGCTATGATAGGGAAATATCAATCACAATTTTTCAAACACTTCCTTCTAGAATTCTTATAGTTTCATGCCTTAAGTTTAATTTTTTTATCCATCATCAATTAATTTTTGTGAGTGGTGAGAGCAAAGGATCCTGCTTTTGTCTTTTGCACATGGCTATTCAGTTTTCCCAGTACCATTTACTGAATAGGGATTCCTTTCTGCATTGTGTGTTTGTTTCTGTCTGCTTTGTGAAAGGTCAGATGAGGGTATCAAGATGGTTTCATATATGGGTTCTCTCTTCTGATTCATAGGTCTATGTCTTTTGTACAAGTACCATGCTATTTTGGTTACGATAGACTTGCAGTATAGCTTGAAGTCTGGTAAAGTGATGCCTCCCAATGTGTTCTTATTTTGTAAGGTTGCATTGGTTATTCAGGGTCTGTGATCTGTTCTTGTTCCATAAGAAGTGCAGCACTTTTTTTTTGATCTGTGAAAATTGACATTAGAATATTAATGAGTATTCCATTGAATCTTTGGGTAGTATAGCCATTTTAACAATGTTAATTCTGCTAAACCATGAGCATGATATGTTTTTCCATCTGTTTACATCCTCTGCAATGTCTTTCCTCAGTGTTTCATAGTTCTCACTGCAGAAGTGTTTCATCTTCCTAGTTAAATATATTCCTATGTAATTTATTTTCTTGTTGCTGTTGTGGAAGATGTTACATCTGTGACTTGATTCTAAGCATGACTGTTGTTGGCATATATAAAAGCTACGGTTTTCGATTCATTGATTGTGTAACCTGAGACTTTACTGAATTTATTTATCAATTCCAGGATGTCTCTTGGTTGAATTGTTGAGAGTTTTCTAGATATAAGATCATATCAACAGCAAAGAGTGATAATTTGTTCTCTTCTTTCCCCACTTGGGTTGCCTTTGATTTCCTTCTCTTGCCCCAGTGCTTTGATTAAAATTTCTAGCCCTATGTTGAATAAAAGTGATGAAAATGGGGAACCCTGTCTATTTCAAGTTCTAAGTGGGAATGCTTTCATGTTTTCCCTATTCAATATGATGTTGGCTATAGCTTTGTCATGTATAGTCTTTATAATTTTGAGGAGTGTCCCCTCTATACCAAGTTTTTCTTTTTTTTGTGAGAGACACTATCACTTTGTAACCCTTGGTGAAGTTCTGTTGTGTTATAGCTCACAACAACCTCAAACTCTTAGGCTTAAGTGATCCTCAGGCCTCAACCTCCCAAGTACCTGGGTGCCTGCCACAATGCCCAGCTATTTTTAGAGACAGGATCCTGTTCTTGCTCAGGCTGGTCTCAAACTCCTGAGCTCAAGTAATCTACCCACTTCAGGCTCCCATCTATACCAATTTTTTTGAGCACTCTTTTTAGGAAAGGTGATGAATTTTGTCAAATGCTGTATCTGCAACAATTGAAAGAATCATATGGTTGCTAGAATCTAGAAAGAGACCAAACACATCAGCAAGAAAAAAAATCAAACAACCTCATTAAAAAGTGGGCAAAAGACATGAACTTTTCAAAAGAAGATAGTTTAGTGGCCAATAAACATATGAAAAAATACTCAACATTTCTAATTATCAGGGAACTCAAATCAAAACCCCAATGTGATATCATCTAACTCCACTGAGAATGGCTCATACAAAAAGTCTCAAAGGAACAGGTGCTGGTGCGGATGTGGAGAGAAAGGTATACTTATACACTGTTGGTGAGACTGTAAACTAGTGCAACCTCTATGGAAAGTAGCATGGATGTATTTCAAAGAACCAAAAGTAGACCTACGTTTTGATCCAGAAATCCCACTACTAGGCATTTCTAACAGAAAAACAAAACAAAACAAAACAGGTTTCTCCTAAAAGACACTTGCACTTGAATATTTATAGCAGCATAGTTCACAATTGCAAAGATGTGGGAAGAACCAAAGCGCACAGCAATGCGTGAATGGATTAATAAAATGTGGAACATGTACAGCATGACACACTACTCAGAAAAAGGAAATGTTGATCTAGTATCTTTGTAACAATCATGATGGAACTGGAGATTACTCTTCTAAGTGAAGCCTCCCAAGAATGGATGAACAAACACCACATGTTCTCAATACCACATCAGAACTAGTCATCAACTCTTCTGTGCACATATGGGAGTAAAATTCATGGAAATTTAGTAGGGAGTAGGGGGATAAACTCACACTTAATGGTGTGAAGAACATCTTTATAACCTCAACTTCAAATGTAGAAATTTAAATTATGTAACCAAAATGAATGTGTGTACCCCTGCAATATCCATAAATAAAAAATATAATTTTAAGGAAAAAAGAGAGCTAGAATATGTGTCCAAATAATAACTTATATTTTGTGTTTTTATTTTTCATGCATACACTTAGAAAAAGAATGCAGTCAGGTTTCTTGAGTGATTGTTCCTGAACTGCACAGTCAGAGTCTCTCACTCAGATGAGAATTGAATAGTAACAGAAGTCAAAAAGTAATTTATAGACCTAAATAAGGTGTTTAAATTATATTAGAAAATAGTTTTTTTGGGTATTATAACTCTTATTCAAATACAAGTTAGTGTCTTGATGTTTTATATAAACATTAAATCAAATTAAATTGTTTTGAAATGATATGGAAAATTGTTGATAAGTGAAAAATAAATCTTAAGACAATTATAATAGTATTTGTTTAAAGGACTTGAGAAATAAATGTGCATCAAATAAAACATTAATAAATAATTCTTTATATCATTTTTAGGCTACCTTTCTTCAACTCTGGATAGCTAAATTATCTTGTAGGCGTGAAATAGTTTACATTACAAAGGCAAATAAGAATATTTCATTGGGGCTGAAGATACTCACACTTATTATGTAAGCACTTTGGGAAGCTGAGGTGGGGAGACCATTTGAGGCCAGGAGTTTGAGCTTGCACTGAGTTATTATGACGACACTGCCCTTCAGCCCAGGTGGCAGAGAGAGATCCTTCCTAAAAAAATAAATAGTCACGTATAGTGGTAGCTGTAGTCCTGGCTACTCAGGTTGCTGAGGCAGGAGGCTTACTATAGCCCAAGAGTTGGAGCTATGGTGATGCCACTGCCTTCTATTATGGACAACAAAGTAAGCTTCTGTCTCAACCAAATGTACTTTGGAAAATTTATTTTTGCTATGGTCTGAATGTGTTCCTTAAAATTCATATATTATAACTCAATAGTCAATATGATAGTATTAAGAGTTGGAGTATTTAAGGGGTGATTAAGTTACAAGGGTAGAGCTATCATGAATGGGCTCAGAGCCCTAATAAGAGGGATTGAGGGAGTACCTTACCCCTCTTCTATCTTTTCTACCACTTGGTAAGAGAATGCAGCCCTCACCAGACAATGAAACTTCCAGCACCTTGATCTTGGATTTCCCAGCCTCCAGCACTAGGAGAAATAAATTTATGTTATTTATAATTTACCCAGTCTGTGATATTTGTTATAGCAGCACAAAGATACTCTCCATATTTAACATTGCAACACATCATCCAACATTATACTCCTGATTTCTTTATCTGCTCCATTATCTTTTAATATACAATATAATTTACTTATTTATCATGCTAAAGTGTGAAAATATCATGAATATAATCTCTTCAAATATTAAGCTTGATTATTCAGTCCACTTCTCTCTTGTTTCCAGCTAAATTTCAAGTAGACCAGCAAATTAATTTTTCTCTTCCTAAATCTCAACAGGCTCTGTCCACTTTCTGTAATCCATTAATAGGATGCACACAATAAGCACAGTAAGTTACTTTTGATAATGTATAAAGAGTTTAGATGATAACATTTATTGATGGTAGTTTAAAGGAGAAGCTCAAGGAATGCATGCTGAATATCTTAAACCTCCTATCTTCATCAGTTTTTCATTAAATGAATTATTGAATGTCCTCAGGTCAGTATTAGTGGTTACATTTTCAGTTTCTCTTTACTACTGCCATCTGACTCCTGCTAAACCCTTCACCTCTATCGTCACACAAAACCCATTTAAGAGTTTATGAACCTGGCATGTGCTTAGGTCGCTGCTGAAAAGGTTGTTGTGGTTTGTTTTTAAACTACTATATTAAGTGGATGACAGAAGTGCTGTTTTGTAAATTTTTATCCATGGCTGATGTGTGCCTGTGACAATCTTTTTTTCAGAGATTCTTATTTCATGGCTTTTTTCTCCACATATAGTTTGAGAAACAAGGTTCTAAGAAGGTAAAGTGGAAGGATGCAGCTCAGGCACCCAGAGTGTGGCCTCAGTGTTAGTGAAAGTTTGACACTTGCCCCCGAGGCCACATCAGTAGAATGAGGACAAGTGATTTGAGGAGAAGGAAAGAGAAGTTTGTTAATTAGTGGGAAAATGAGGAGGTTTGAGACGCCTATCTTAGATTACCAACGTCTTTCTACTGAGCAGGAGTACAGAGCTTTTAAAGGGGAGGTTTTCAGCTTCAAGCTAATGCTCTTCAACTAAAAGTGACGGTTCTGAGTTGTCCCATCCTGGGCTATGACAATTTCAGGACCTCTGCCTGAACCTCTGATCTTGAGCCGTCTCCTATGATTCAAAAAACAAAGGACACCCCTTTCTCCTCCTGACCACTGTCCTGAGGGAGGAAGGCACTTTTTAACTTGCAAAAAGAGTGGAGGAAGTTTTAGAGAGATGAAACCCATTTTTAGACCATTTTTTTTTAGATCATTTCCCCTGTTGCACCAAGGGCCACTGAAGTGAGGAGGAGAGTCCAGTGATGATAAATGCAGGGGAACTGGGGTATCTGTTGCCTAGTCAGAATGTGTAAGCCTCTGCAATGCCTCTGGTCCTTCAATTTTTATTTCTTTTGGGCTGATACTGATTTGTATTTTGAAAATAACATTAGTAGGGTTATAGCATTATCCCATACACCAACTATGAATGGTGGGATGGGGGATGGGAGAATCAAGAGAATCAAAAAGGACTAACCCATTTCTAATACAGGAAATAATGCTGGCTTGGAAATGCAGACCACCAACACTAAATAATTTTATCTTACTAGAAATATCACATCAGCTGAGAAGGAAAATCAGGAAGGCAAAGACTGAAAAATATCTTCAGAGAGCAGCTTCATCTTAGTTTTGGAAATACTGTATACAGTCTTTGACTGCAATGACTTGTAAGTTAAATGAATTACTGACCACTTGGACATTTAGTGCCAGTGAAAAAAATTCTTTGGTTATTTATTTGTTCAGTGCAGAAAATCAACATAGAAAATGCAGGTAAAACCATATTTTTGTCTAGAGCAGAAATGAATTCCATCAGTCATTTACATCAAATCATCTTACTGATCCTCAAGTCTGCCTTTGGCTTTCCATAAACAGAGCTTAAATGAATAGAATTAATTTAAATTAGCATAGTAACAAGTCTCTTATCTAGAGAGATTAAAACATCACCTATGCTCATGTCTACCTAGGAACAGAATAAAAGAATGTTTTAATTTATCCATGCTGAGGCCCTGTGGGTTTTCATGTATACTCTACCAAACTACAGATTTAGCATAAAAATTTAAAACAAGATTCACACTTATGGTGACTTGGGAATAATTAGAAATTAGATGAGGGAAACTGGAAGGCTACTGGGACAGAGATGCTGAGTGCAGCAGTGACACCCTGCAGAGCAAGCTCTCATCTCTTACGAGATTTTGACTCCTATTCTATTTATTTGTTAAGTATATGTCCTCTCTGAAAGCTTCCAATCTCACAAAGCAGAGATTCAACTTTACTCATTGCTTGATTCACACCTATTAAAACACTGACTAAGACCTGTTATCTGTAAAGAATACATGAAAAAATATTCTCAGATTTGTACAATGAGGAAAATAATATGGGGGGGGTGGAGATAAAGCCACAGGCTGTCTTCTTTCCCTTAGTTTTGGAGAGTCAATCACATGGAGGGGAGGCAGGCTGGAGTCCAGGTGGCTCGAGGTGTCAGCTGTCTTGCTTGAGGACAGGTTACAATCCCAGTGCTGTGGATCTCAGAGGTGTTTGCAAATATTCTTCATTGTCTCCGGCCTGGGGCATAGGAGATCTATGCTTTCTCATTTTCTTTTAAGATGTGACTTGATATTGCTGATGAAATGTGAAAAAGTGACACATTCAACTTTTGAGAGTCCGCACATGATCTGGGCACAGTTCCTGCCATGGTCATCCTGAAAGTGTGGATCAAATTGGAGCCCCTGTCTGCCAAGGAAGGGGAGGACTGACTCACTCCTGTACACTAAAAGTTATTGTCTGCTTTCAACTCTACAATTGAAAACATGATCATTTTGTCAATTTTGTTTTCAAAATTAAAAAAAAAGAGAGAAATCAGTTAAACTGTAGAAAAAAGCTAATGAGAAACAGGCTGAAAATTTAAGACTGATAAACACAGCTGGAGTGTTTATGTGACAACTTGGATTGTTGGTTTAACTGTCAAAAAGAAACCCTGGGTTTCTGCAATTATATTAATTTATGTCCAGTTTCACAAGTTATCTTACATTATCTTGTGAACACTGTCACAGACCTTAACCAGTAGTGTATTAGTGGATTTTCCAGAGAATATTCTATAGTTAACAAAAATACTTTATACAGGAAGCATTATGAAAATAAAAATGTCTGTCAGATAACAATATATTTGCATAAAATAAGACAAGATATAGGATTGATTACTTTTGTTACTCTATACTTAGGGTATTCTACAAAGCTGAGAGATAAAGATGAGAATAAATATAGTTACAAATAAGAAACCATTTAAAAATCTCTGTAGTAATAAAATTGTAATTTAAAGATTTTGTTTTCAACATGAGTAATCAAATTCTTAATGCTGGATTTATTGTATGTCTCTGATGATTAGATTTAATGTGAATGATTTAGATTTAATGTTTTGTCTTTATGAGTACCTGATCTGGAAGAAGTATGTCTGTTACTTATTTTCTCTGTTTTTTTTTTTTTTCTTTCATCTAAACTAACTCCCAGGAACATTGATATTGATATACTATATATACTTAGAAACAAGAACCATGTAACGATATACACATACATATGTATAACCTGTAATGTACAAAAACAGTAATAGCCCATATTATTTTGTTTATTTATTTATTTATTTATTTAGACAGAGTCTCAAGCTGTTTACCTGGGTAGAGTGCTGTGGCATCATACCTTCTAGGATCCACCCACTCTTGGGCTCAAGTGATCCTCTTGCATCAGTTTTTCTATGTTTAGTAGAGATGGAGTCTTGCTTTTGCTTATGCTGGTTTCAAACTCGTGAACTCAGACAATCCACTCACCTTGGCCTCCCAGAGTGCTGGGGTTACAGGTGTGAGTCACTGCGCCTGCCCAGCTCATATTATTTTGAACTTCAGTTGCATCAACTCGCTTATGCCCCCATAACTACTGATCAGTTTGGGACTATTATTATTCTCATTTGCAATAATATGAAAATGGGTCACAGAGAGTGACCTGAAGCATAGATATGCCTTACTCTGCATTTTGGGTTTCCCACTATGGCAGCTCCAGATCATCTGTCCCTATTGTAGCAAAACAAGGAGATGAAGGGCCTGGGGTTTTGACTCTGCAGACTTGTGTTACAACTCACTCTCTAAAAGTACTAGCTGCCCTTATTTCAGACTGAGAAAATCAATACAATAAAGTCTGTCAGAATCAAGTGAGATAATATATATTAGGCGCTTAACTTCATGCCTGCTACATTGAGAGTTCTCAATTAACTATGTTAATTATCAGTTCTTGCAGTTCACTCACCAAGAATATTTAAGGTCTAGTACACTCCTGCTATGTCATTTTAACTATAAGCTCATCTTCTGTGTACTATTTAAGCTATTTGACAAAACAAAATTTCAAATTTTATTTATTCTGAAGCCCACATTAGATGCAGTTACATTATACCACAAAGGTATAAAGTTATATAGCCTGAATTTCCTTATCTACAATATCAGCCATGTGCTCATATGCTTGTGCTCAGGATTCAAAGAAAAATGTTATAATCTGTATGTAACATTTAGTCTCAAAAAGATAGGGTATTGTGGGAAGCTAGCTATGCTAACAATTAGAAGACCAAGTGGTAGATGAGATAGAAGAGAATTATAAAATATTGCAAGGAGGCAGCATACTGTACTATAGTGATAAAATACTTAGAATGGATATCAATATTGTCTCTATTTTGTAGAGACAGAAATGAGAACTCAGACTGTATAGGTATGAAACTACTGAGTGGTAAAGAAGATGCTTGAACCTAAATGTATTTCTAATTGATAATATTATATTTTCTATATTTATGGGGTACATTTGATATTTTGTTGCATTCACAGAACATGTAATGGTCAGGTCACAGTGTTTGAGGTGTCAGTCACTTTGAGTAGATATCTTTCATCACTTTTGTGTGTTGAGAACAATTCAATCCTCTCTTCTAGCTGTTTTCAAATATACAACACAGTGTTGCTTACTGTAGTCACTCGCCTCTGCTGATGAACAAGAGAGCTATGTCTCTTATCTGTTTTTGGGTTTGTTAACCTACCTCTCTTCATTCCCACCAAGCCCCCTCTTAGTCTCTAGCATCTATCATGCTACTCTCCACCTTCATGACATCAACTGTTTTAGCTCCCACCTATGAGTGGCAACAGGTGGTATTTGTCTTTCTAAGCCTGGCTTATTTCGTTTAACATAATAGTCTCTGGTCCCATCCCTGTCGCTGCAAGTGGCACGATTCCATTTTTTTTCCTGTGGCCAAGTGGCATCCCACTGTGAACATGCACCACATTTTCTTTATCTGTCATTCATGGATGGACACTTAGATTGTTTTTGCTACTGTGCACAGTGCTGCAGTGAGTACGTGTGTGCAGGCATCTTTCTGATAACATTGCTTTGAACTCAAGATTCCAATTTCTCCTTTGCATCATTCTGTTTACAGTTATTTTTAAATCTGACAAATCAGGGGAACAACTGGAAGGGATATTTATTGACTTGCTCCAAAGCAACCAGCCCATCTACTTCTGTAGGCATGTATACTGGCACAATTCATACTCATGTGGATGGCAGAGTCCCCATTTGACCCAGTTTTCTCTCGACATCTCGCATGCTTTGGTCCTGAGATTCTTCCCTCTCTTCCCTGAATTATTATTTTCTCTTATTTGAATTGTTCCTTTCATCATACTAACATGCTATACTCACATTCCCTCCAGCTTTTGCCCTATTTCCTCCTTTGTTTTACTGCAAAGATCCTGGAAACGGTTTTTAGTCATTCCCCACTTCCTCACTACTCAGTCTCCTTTAAGCCTGTGAGACTGTTTTCCAATCATTCAATGCAACTGCTGGTCAAGGTCGTTATGAGATCTATGTGGCCACATCCCATGGGTGTTTCTCAGTCTCTACTTCACACAACAGAGTTGGAAACACGAATACATGAAGTCTAAGGCCCCAGATGTACCAGAGGACCTGCCAAATACACAAATCTGTGAAACTGTACGACCAGGAAGAATATCCCAGTGTATCTCAGAAGAGGGGTAGTCAGAGGGCCTCTGTAGAGTGGAAATTAGTGAACACTATCTAGACATGGAAAGTCAGAATTTGTAAATGGAATGAGTTGCTCAGTCAATCATATTCTGATCTTTAGAACACAAGAGTTCATTCTCAATTTGTCTCTGCTCTTGGAAGACATAAATCTGAAAGAACGAGCTACTGTAAAAACTATGTGAGGTTAGATAATTTTGTTGTATGATCGTTTGGTACACATTAGGGTAGAGTGTGTTTTGAGAAGTATAGTGTAATTTGTCTTGTAAATCGAGGCTTCTATTTAATTTCTCTAAAGGATTCTTAGCTATGTCATATGAAAGGAACCTGGATGAGTTGGTCTGAGTACCCCAGTGTGTATACTGCCTCTGAAGAATGCTTTGACTCTCATCCTGACACTCAAATCCACTTACAATCATGCCAATCATCACATTTACATTTCTAAGTGTCAATATTTTTAGGCACATTCTCATAGGTGCATCCCCGTTGCATCTGCTGTGCCTCTTCATTTAGATAACCAGCACATTACCTGAAGTGGAGATCTTGCCATGACCTGAATTAACAGTTGTGATTCTAATTATTGCTTCCTGTCATCTCAGCCTTCCAGAAATTCCTAAAACCCTAAAAGGAAGAAAAAGACCACCAAGAGTGGAAACAAAGCTAATATTTTATGGTTTGTGCAATTTACCCCAGAGGAAAGACTTTTAGACTGACTGGTATCCCTGTAATTATCTTATTTGAGATCACGTAGAAGCTGAAAATTAGAAACCATGGGAGAACCTGCTAGTTACTGAGACTCTGTCAGCAGCCAGCAGTGGTTACTGAATACTCTTCAGTAGAGAGAGATAGAAGAAAGAATAAAACAAGAGGGTGGCGCCTGTGGCTCAAAGGAGTAAGGCACTGGCCCCATATGCTAGAGGTGGTGGGTTCAAATCCAGCCCCAGCCAAGAAAAAAAAAAGAATAAAACCAGAAAGAAAAAGAAAAACGTATTTTCCTTGCTCACATGAAGTACTCATTGTGTAATTCCTTAATAAGGTTGAATAGGACATAATGTAATAACTTCTTGATGATTCTAAATTATTATCAACTATTTTAATTATTATGCTATAATATGCTGAAGTCCTTAGAATATGCCTTGGATTGTTTTATCTTACCCCAAATAAGTAGCTTCCAAAGTCTCAGTGTGCTGTGACACAATAAATAAATATGTAAAAACCATTCAAATATGGAATTTATTTTACAAATATTTTAACAAAAATGAACATAATTTTTTAAAAGATAAATATGAGGGTTTAAAGAAGTATGTATTGGTTATCTGGAAAATTTATTTAGGATTAAGACTTTATTTGCCAGTATTGCCAGAGAGTTAATTATTTGCATTACAGAGGATTTGAAGGCACAATGCAGGAACACCCAGGAATTCTGGTCTGGGTTATCAGTGTGTATCTTGCTCTATCTTTGGGTAGCTTGCACATGGTTACCCAGTTCCTGCAAAGAGACAGCTATTATTTTAATGTTATTCTAATTGTAGCATTTGCTGAAATAGGCTGTGTAGGCTAAAAATATTGTCAACAAAAGTACACATCAGATGACAATTGTAACTGCTGTATTTTAAGGTTTTTTCAACTTTTCAGCAGCTTAAGAACCACAGAGCTGGCACAGGCTCTCTTTGCCAGTGGCAGGTTGTGTTCTTATGCTTGCTGAAGGACTGTAAGTAATGTGAAGGATGCAGTCACACATTTTTGTGCTTTCACTTTTCTATAGCTGTGTTTTGTGTAAAGCTTATGTGTTTATGAAGCCGTTTATGATTTCCCTCCTCTTCTGTACCTGATGAACATTTTGTACCAGTTAATAAGATGTCCTACTTTCATTTTCAACACTTAATGAGCATGAGAGCCACTGCGTGAATTATCTCTGCTCATGTTGTTTCCCATGTAATGTTAATACACATTTTATGAATATAATACTGAATTCATACTTTTCTGTAATAATCTTCTACTATTGTCTATAAATCATATCTTACCTATATGTTATATTGATTCTGCATGTGTTTGTTATTTATCAAATTTATAGTATCTATAATTATAGAACAATCATTTTTTATCATCTGGCATGGTGGAATAGTTTTAAGAATTTGTTAATATTTTTTTTCAGAAATTCAAACCTGCATAGAAGAACACTGTTTCAAAACTATTAACATCTTTGTGAATTTTAGACTTGATAGGAATATAAAATATCTGACAATCTAATCTTCAGCTGTGAATTAGGTACACTTAAACAGAAACATTGTATTATCTAGCAACGAAAGAAATAATTTAATCTTGGACCGTATATTAAATCAGTGGTTTATTTAAGAAACTCTGGTGAAAGGAAAAAAAACCCTACATCTCTTAAAATGAATCCATAGTTCTGTTTATATGGAATTACAAAACAGGCTATTTTGAATCAGCTTTTTTTTTTTTTTCTGAGCACAATTAACAGCCATTCTCTGTACAATGAATTGGACAGCTCTGCAGTATGTCCAAGTCAGCATTTACGATGACAAAATAAATGAGCCACTTTCAGGCCTGGTTGTTAGATAAAGAATGCCACATATTAAGGTAAAATCTACTGCACAGCCCTACTAGTGTCTAGACGTAGGTTTTGTCTAGATATTACAGTGTTAATCACAAGTTAAAAACATTTTCTTTGAACTCATATAAGCTATAGATAAGAAATTCTATATTCAGCCAAAAAGTAAACTATGGGAAGTATGCCATTATCCAGAAGAAATCAAGGGAGAAAATGAGAATCAAATAGCAGACCCAGAAGGATGTGGTATGCTCTGTCTCTCTCTGTTTTGTCTCGATAGAAACACAGCTGACTTCAGTCGGGAGACATTGCACAGACCCAACAGCTAATGCTTGACATGTGGAGTCACAGCCAGTAAATACAGCTGTCATCCAACTTCCCTTCATTCTCCTCGACTTAAATATCTCAGCCCCCCACTGCAGAAAGATTGCAAAGACAGTCTAAAGGCCAAAAAGCACATCATAAAAAGGTACCTCCAATCCCATCACCACTCTCCACTCCCACCATTTTCCTAGAATCAGTCAAAAGTCCTCATTTAAAAATACTTCAAAGGCTATATCTATGGTGCAAATGAAAGCTGGCAATGTTGGGTTTGGATTTCCCAAAAAGAAACCATCTTTTAAAATAGGGACTTGCAATGTTTGACATCATTGTATATGCCTCGTCTTTTAAATATAATTTTAAACAGAACTCAGCTGAATAAAACAGACTGAAAACAGATATCCTGACAGAACCGGAGATGTTGGCTCCTTGGAATTATGTAAGAGCCATCAGGTAGTATGGAGGCTATGAGAAGGCATAGGACGAGGAAAATGGCTTGAGTGTCTGGATCGGGCTCTGCCCTTTTCTAACTGTGATGTGCCTAAGTCACCACTTTTCTGTGCCTTTGTTTCTTCATCTGCAGTGGGGAATTATTATGATGATTAAATGACTTAAAATTTGCAAAGTATTTAAAGTATGTTTATAAGAAAGTCTTCATTAATCCATCCATTTTATTGTCCTTTGAAATGAGTAGTAAATATTGAGCAAATATTGGGTTTGTTGCCCACGATGTGGCGTTCCTAAGCAGATTGCCAGTCCTGACTCCTGCACATGGGTTGGTTATCTCAGAAAGATCAACCATCTCAGAGATGCCAGTGCTGGACTTGTATGTGTTATGTGCATAAATGTGTGTGGTCTTTTATAAGGTCAGACTTGTTCCACTACATTCTTTTTAAAGACCACTGAGAACTTTAATGATAACTATAAAAATAATTATTACTAAATTAGAATTAATTTCTCAATCTGCTCTTACTTAAGTTTATCTACATTGTAATTCAGTTAAGACTTAGATTAATGTAGATTCATAATCTGTAAAAAACCCCAAGGCACTTTCAATGGCCCTATGCAATTTCCACTCAGCCTGAAACAGGGGACACCGGAACTATAGTCCTGGACTGATGGAGCTGGATTCTCTACCATCGTATATAAGCTTTATATGAACTTTGAATAAGTCATCACCATCAGACAGGCTTAAAAATTAGAAAGTCATTATAGTGCTAGCTTCCATTAGACATTTTGGTGATAATTTATTTACGTAGATAAAGAAATGAACCAGCTAGGTACTGCAGCAGAAATGAAGGGAAATGTCTGCTCCTGATTACTAATTTATCTGCTGCATGCTGGAATTTTCAATATTCCTAGCTGACAACTTTGGCTATTTGGGGTCTTTCTCTGGCTTAGACTGTAGATTTTTAATTTTGACAAAAATGCAGCCTATGGTATTATTTCTGACAGGTGAGGGCATTGTATAGTATTTATTTCTGGAGGAAATTACAAGAATTTGCATTCAATTGGAGAAAATGACTGCAAAACAGAGAAAGCACGCTGTTCTACTGAAAGCAGAAAGCACACTTGGTCCCTGAACGCTTGTCACCCACTGAGTTCACGCAGAGCCTCCGCCACAATTGGGGCTTGAAAGGATGGTGGCTCAGTAAAATAAAAATCTGATTGGGAAAATTACTAGTTGATAGAATGCATGTTTTCAGGTTTACTGTAGATACTGAGCTTACATAATACCGTCATTACTTGTGACTGCATTTGAGTTTGTTTAGTTAGAAAAGATCATTTAATTTCTGAGCCATCTCAAAGGACAAAGAAACTGGCTAACAGAATAAGAGAGTTAAATTGCTAAAGTAATGCCAGCAAGCTATTCAAAACTGCACACTTTCCATTACCTTTAATATGTGCATTTTAGGCTCAAGGGAAACATTTCCTGGTTCCTTCTACATTAAAAGATATTTCATGTTGGAAACCAGCAAATGGACAGGACAACAAAATACTTCAGAAAGATACTAGGTGCTTTATACCTTTTAAAATAAAATAAGTTATGATGCTCATTGCACAATAAGTGAATAAAAAGAAAAGTAATTATAAGGAAATAAATGCAACCATTAATTTACTGCTAATATTTAGAGCAGACTTTTTTCTCCCCATTTATGTGTGTATGTACCTATCTGTGGATGTGATGCACATGTGTGTACTGGGGATATCTAAGATTTAATATTTCCACATCCTTTTATTTTACTTTTGCCATAAAGCTTCCCCACATCAGTACACACACACTGAGGCACTTGCATGCACAAACTGCCTTGTGCTTTATTTATGATTTATATTTATACAAGGACTTACTTATTTAACCTTTTAAAATCATGGTCATTTACATTGAAATTTCTAAATAGTATTGCGATGAATACTGTTTCATAACCACCTTGTCCGTATTCTATGTGTTATTTCTCTGGATAGGACTGGAGAAGCGTCGGCGGCACAGTGTCAGAGTGAACCAGCGCTGCCTCTGGCTGCCAGGGCCTCGGCGCGTACCACTCCGCCGTCCTTTTCATGCGAGCAACAAGTGTTTTCAGAGAAGCCGTGGCTAAGGCCCTTCCAGGCCGCTCACTGAAACTTAACTTCACGTCGCCGCCTTTTGTACCCATTTGGCCCTGAAGAGGGAGGCCATTCAGGACTCTGGTCTGTCCGGCTCGTTCCCCTCCTGCCCCATGCTCGGGGCCCCCCTTTCTCCAGATGTGCCTGGATGCTGATGGCAGTACCAAAGCTGGGACCCAGCTCCCGGCTGGCTAAACGAGTACTCTTAGGGGAGGTAAAGGTAGTGGACCGTTCACCCGTGATGTGGGGACACGTGGGACTTGGAAATCGGGTTCTGGAGAATTGCATATCGCAGGAGGACTTTCTTCTGAGGTGGGCGCAGCAGGCAGTTGGCACATAACGCCCCCAGCTGCCCAGGACTGCCCAGATGTGGCCGCCCGGAGGAACCTGCTTTAGGTCTTGGGGACACATCTTCCTTTCACAGCCTCTGAGGTGTCCAGCGCCTTGGGATGGTTCCAGGCCGGGCCCTCCTAGGGAGCTGTCTTCCCCCAAAATCGTCTTCCACGAGCGCCCCGTGGGGCGGGCCTCAGGGCAGCCTCGTTCTCCAGGGACCCAGGCTCTCTTGATGACTTGGGTTTTAATTGTTTTACTGTGCCTGACAAAATACAGTTATCTGATAGTCCCTCAATTATGATGTTTTAATGAAATAAATTAAATTAATAAAATCTCTCAGTAGCTTCCCACCCGTTTCCAGATAGGTTGATCAGTTTTTTACTAGCATGGATAGCGAGGATGTATCCACGTTGATTAACTTGATTAAATAAATATACAGTTTGATAGAAGAAGTGAGACCTAGTGTTTGATAGATCAGTAGTGTGACTGTCGTTAAAATCATCTCCTGTATATTTCAAAATAGTCTCAGAGAATAGACAGTTTCTAACATATAGAAAAGACAAACATTAAAAGTGATAGATGTCCCAATCACAGTGCGATCTTTAAAAATTATATGAATGTATTAAATTATCATATGTACCCCCAAATATGTATATCTATTGTGTATCATCAACAAAAGCATTTTTTTAAGTATATAGGGAAGTTAAAACTAAATTGCAATATCATTATGAGCTGATAGGTTCCAAGACAAAAAAACTATACTGGCACCAACAACGTATGCTATTCTCTCTCTCCACACATACACACACATCACACATCACTAAATACATATACCACATTCAGCAATACAGATATAGATATGTGTATGTTTTGAATTCAGTATTTGATGAGTTGAACTGTGTGTATGGATGCATGTCTGTACAGGTGTTTGTGTGTGTATATAATTGATAAAGAACATTTTTTTTTTTTTTTTTGGCCAGGGCTGGGTTTGAACCCTCCACCTCTGGCATATGGGGCCGGCACCTTACTCCTTTAAGCCACAGATGCCGCCCTATAAAGAACAATTTTTCAGAACCTCAGAAATGTTTCTGGCATTCAGTAAATTCTTAATCTAAAGAGGTTCACTGCTTTTTGATTCTGTCTTAAGTTATCTGTGAGGCCTCTTCAAGATGAACTTCCTTATCTTTCATTAATTGTAGGGTAAATACACCCAGATCAGAGGGGGTTGTGTCGGCTCACATGTGGGAGGGGATACCAGGAGGATATTCATGCCCAGGCCTCATGTTCATGACCAGTTCTGCCTCACTGTCAAGAAAGTCAGCCAATAGATTTGCATAATTCATTCTCTGAGAAGTCTTTCAAGCCTCTGCTAGGAAAGTTCAGAGAATGACAGCCTAAGGACTGTTGTGAGTCTCAGATGCCATCCGCTCAGCTGAACTGCTAACCCCTGGTGAGGGTGCATGAGTGGGCACGGTTCTCTAAGAGAGCTGAAGTGCCCAGAGCTTCCTTATCTTGTTGACACGTGGAGAATGTGTAACAGGAAGTCAAGTCAGGATAAGTGGGTGAAAAAAAGGGGTCACACATTAACTATGGGCCAAGCAGGTAAGGAGTTGAATCATAATGTTCAATAACTATCTGCGTACCCAATTTTAGAAAAATGTTGCCCAGGTAGTTTGGAAAGGAAAAAGTACAAGAGAATTACCTAAAAACTGCCCTTCACTGCAAAAACTAGTCAATCCCAGTGACTAGTGTTCATTGGAGTAAAATAGATACTGAGACTTTTTTTGGCCAGGGCTGGGTTTGAACCCCCGACTTCTGGCATATGGGGCTGGCAACTTACGCCTTTAAGCCACAGGTGCTGCCCCAGATACTGAGACATTTTTAAAGGCAAACGAAATCCACTATTTAGAAGATATTTTGAATTACAGTAATGTGTGTATATATAAATACAAATGTAGATATAGATAACAATAAAATGGAAAACTGAAGCTCTTCTTTAGAGAAAACTTGCTTGCCTTGATTCAGTGCTCATGTCGTAATCACTGTGTGATGTTGTGAAAACTACTGAGCCATTTTCAACTCTTGAGCTCTTTGCTAAAATCTATATGAAAACTACTTTACTCATGTTCTCTCCTGCAGTCACAGTTTCTTCTCCTAGTTACTTTTTGAGACTTGTTTCTTGTTTTTCATCTATTGATGATTGTCTATAACTTTAAAAATTACCTTAATATTTATTATCGATTCAGGAACTTTAGACAGTATCTCAACTTGCTCTTGTATAAGACACACTGCCCTTTACTTCCATCTACCTCTTCTTTTTTCACATATAATCACTCCACTTCTTACCTCTCTGCTCATATTTTTCTGTATTGAAAATTTAGAATATTTTTATTTCTATTCAGTATTTTAAAAGATGTTCATACTTTTTCTATTACAGTGGTTCTGACCCTCAAACCCATACTCCAAAGGGACATTGGGCAATGGCCGGATGACTGGAGGCATTTGAGGCGATCACAACCGGAGTATTAAGGATGCCTCTGGGTAGAGGCCAGGGATGCTGCCAGATGTGCTACAAGGCACAGGACAACCCTAACCCCCACCGCAGTGCCTGCAGTGCTATGTTTGAGAAACTAGGAGTTGTCTGAAATTTTTCAGAAAACTGGTATCCAAAAAGGGAAGTTTTTAAAATACTAAGAAATAAGTTCTATGCTGTTGAAAGGAAAATTTTAAAATCACCAAGATTGAATAAAATCCATATTTTAAAACTTAATCATTGACTAAAAATTATGCCACAGTGATTTCTATTTGGACCATAATTTTCTTGTACATTTTGTTATTCCTGGAATTTCTGATTGCTTATCTTTATTTCATTAAAAAAGCACATGCTTTCTTTATCTCAGTACTAGGATTTTGCAGCTTTTTGATAAAAGGTCAGTTTTGGACAGATTGCTTATTATGACTACTGCACAGCTGTCATTGGGATTTTTTTCTTTCCCTCATTCCCTCTTCTCCCCAACTTGTATTAGATATTTTTCATCTTCATCTTAGATTCCTTTTTCATTTTGCTGACACCAGGCTGTATGTAGTTATTTCCACAGAGATGTATGAGAAATAAAATTTGTTAATAGATTCATACTTGATGGTTTAGCAGGTGAACGACAGAATCCCAGTTTCAAAACCATTTATCTTAAAACTTTTGATTTAACATACCATTGTCATTAAGTATCTAGTGACCCTGAAAAGAAGCGTCTTGTCTAGCTCATCCTAATTCCTTTAGGGTCATTGCCCCACCCTCTTCAAGACTTTCGGAGCATCTCTTAAGTCTTGGACGTACTACTTACATTCTTTCTGGCTACAAGTGAAGAACACAGGATTAAATTTACATAGACAGTATTGACATTTCAATATCCAGAGATCATGCTTTTGACATTTATTTGAGGGTTGGGGTTAGCTTTTCTGAGGTCCGGGAGGGTTATGTCCTTCTGGCTACAGCTTAGCTTCAACAGCTGTAAGTGTCCCGCCCTCTTGAGCATGCGCAGAAGCATGAAAGAATTCTTTTTCCCTTCTCGTTCTCTACCTCTTCAGGCGCCCACTCTTCCTCCTTCTTCTTAATGCTCTTCCTCCTCACATACTTCTCTTCTTCCTCCTCCCTCTCTTTCCCCTAATCAGAAAGAAAGTCTTTCCCATAGAATCCTCCTCAGTCAGCTCCCTCCTTTCCATTGAATTGGCCATAACTGCAAACATCTTCATTTAACTGGTGAGAAAATAGAAGACCCATGGCTTACCTCTTGTGATTGGATGGGGATCAACCTTCCCTTGCAATATTGCTTCCAGCTAGATATCTGAACAAATTCAGATTCCTTTGCATAAAAAAGAGGGGACCATCTATTGAAGAAGTGACAATATCTACCACATTCTCTTTTGAAAATGGGTACGTCAATGATTGTGTCAAATGCATAGTATTTTGTAATTTGATCAGTAATGCCATGGATGGGCTGTTTTCATTTTTCTTCCTTGGTATTCAATGGTTTCTTTCAGTCTAAATAGTCATATTTTTATTAGTTTGGGAAGTTGTGGTTTTTTTTTTTTTTTTTTTTGCAATTAATCTCCCTGTACTTTGTTCCTCCCCTCACCCTTTTTTTTTTCCTGGAACTAATAGTAGAGGGACTGATTTTTTTGTTTTATTTTTTTCTTGTAACCATTTTTCTTTCCTTTGATGTTTAATTATGGTGACTAATTCCAATTGTATGAAGTCCTTACATAGCTCCTTTCTTCTTCTTCTTTCTTTCTTCTTTTCTTTTAATGGAGACAGAGTCTTGCTTCTCACTCTGTTACCCTGGATAGAGTGCTGTGGCCTCATCACAGTTCACAGCAACCTCAAGCTCCTGGGCTCAAGTGATCCTCCTGCCTCAGCCTCTCGAGTAGCTGGGACTACAGGTGTGCATCACAATGCTGGCTAATTCTTTCAATTTTTAGGAGAGCTGGGGTCTTGCTCTTACTGGGGCTGGGTTGATCTTGAACTACTGAGCTCAAGGGATCCACCCACCTTGTCCTCCCAGAGTACTAGGATTATAGGTATGAGCCAATCTACTTGGCCATACCTCCTTTTTCAGTGTAAGTTGTTCTTATGTTAATGCAAGATCTTCTTGATTCTGTCGTAAAATACTAATTAAAATTTGTGGCTATTGGGTCAGATATTTTGGTTGACAAAGTTGGTCATATTCTTTCATCCTGAGTATTTTTCTTACCTGCCTGTTAATATTGAAACATTGATCATGTGGATGGTCTTGTTTCTGTTTTTGCTGCCACACCCTATCTCCTATTCCTGGTCCCTGTCATGAATAAGGTCCACGTGTATACCAAAGCTCTGAGCATGAGGGCAGGGAAGAACTTCCAGAAGGCAGTGTTCCCACTCTACCAGAGCCATAAGAGGGGGATCCTATCTCATGGCACAAACCATACTCTGAAAGCTTTATCAAGAGACCATGCTGTTTTTGTAGAAGATTTTCTCTTCCTCAGGTAGAAAGCAAAAGTTAAAGTATTTAAAGTGTTTTTACTGGTTTGAGGAGTGGTTGGGAGGATGTGAAGGACTAGTTCAATCTGTCACTCCTGTTTCTGCCTTACTCCCAATGCTCCCTCTTCACACCTTCCAAATCTAAGGACAAGGCTGTGAAAATGGCTCCAACCTCCACTCAAAACCTCCCTGCTCGCTAGGACTGTGACTTTCTCTACAATTGTAATCCATAAATCACACCAGTGTAGCCTTCTGTCATTCAGAAACTCACTACAATTTTTGTTTTGTTTATGGCCTCTGTCCTCTTTTTTTTTTTTTTTTGCAGTATTGGGCCAGGGCCAGATTTGAACCCACCACCTCCAGTATATGCGGCTGGTACCCTACTCCTTTGAGCCACAGGCACCGCTCTGTCCTTATTTTTTTTTAAGTACATAATTTTGTACTTCTTAGTTAACATTTCCGTGACTATTAGGGAGATGAGAAAAATGAAGATGCATTTATTTACAGTATTGAAAAGGAAGTCATGACCAATTTAACTTTGTCGGCTTCATACCAGGACATGGGAAGAGATCACTGAATGTGTAAGTTACACAATTCTGCATGATCATTCAGGACCATGTATCATTCCACAGTGCCATTCCTTCCTTGGTCATCAAACCCACATAAATCCAACCCTGGCTGTTACTGCTCCTCATAAGATGATCCATTTCTATATGCAACTTTCCTTTCCAACTTCCCACTGGTATCCTGTCATTCATTCATGCACCACACCTGGACTAACTCCTCACATGCTCCTGTGGTGTGTTAGACCTTATGAACTTATCGATGACTAAGGCATGCCCCTAATGAACTAGCACTCGTGTGTAGGAAATAGACATGGAGACAGATTATTACATACAGCAAGATAAATGCTCTAATAAAGGTATGAGGAGGTGCAATGGGAGGGGAATCATCCTTCCCTAGCAACAAGGCCACATTACAGAGGGCCTTAGTAATGTTTTATGCTTCACTGTCTTCATGTCAGCCAGTGGAAGGGTTTTATTTCAGAAACAAATCACCTTCGATTGTTTACAAGAAAAAATAGGCAGACGGTATGACCCACTGAAACGTGCTCTGAAGGGCTGAGTTCCACACAGTGACTAATCTACTATACTGCACCGAATAAATCATTTTACTACTCTTGGCGTCAGTTATTTTATCTGTAGAATAAGGACTTGGCTTAAGTTATTGCTGATGATATTTTCTGGGTTAACAATTTATGGTTCTATGTTTGGCCACCTGTGTGGTATCAGCCCTTCCAGGTGTCCAGATAAGAATATTTATTACCAGTTTTGAAGGATGGATGTAGCATTTAGGATCCTCAAGAAAGGGCAGTTTTGGAGCACACTTAGAATGGGATTTCTGATTTCATATATGAGTTAATCAGCCAGAAGTCCTTATAAAGTGCAAGTGTCACAAGCATCCTTCCTTCTGGGGCTTGGGCATAGAAGCCAGTGTCTGGAGCACCGGGGGAATAGAGACCACCCTGAGATACACGCTTCTCTCGGGCCCTGCTGCCTGCTCTCCTGGAAAGGCCACTGGCCAGATGAGGACACAGCACTCCTTGCTGGGAAGACGTTAGAGGAAATTGGAATTAACTATATTTGTCTTGGGTTTAAGGCAAAAGTTTTGAAACTGTTAGATATTCCGTGCTCACACTGGACAGATCTGACCTTCTTTTCTCTTGTTCTCCTTTAATCCTCTTAAAATGCTCCAACATTTTGTGTATTTTACCCACTGACAGCACCTTCTAATGACAACTTAAATTTCCTTATGAATGTTTTTAGTCTTTTCTTCAGATCCTTTACCATAATCTTTGAATTAAATGTATGTAAGTTCCACATGGCTCTTACCTGTGAACAATGAATATTGCTGTCCAGATGCCAGGAATTCCATTGTCTATCACCAAAGTTGAGGCCAAGGCCAGGCATACGGGTGTGTTCTCTTTATCCTGTTAAAGATTCTTCAATGTGTTCTGGAATATATGGGCCATTATGGAAGAAGAAAACATAGGAATAAGAAGAAAGTTTCTAATTTCGCACATGTGGAGAAAGAGTTTATTTTCTCTGTACATAGTTTTGGAAAATGTACTCATTGAAATAAAGTTGAGACATCATGGTTCCTGTTTCCATCATGAGGTCTGTGGTTTTTCTAAGATTCTGGAGGCCATACTGGTTAATGCTTTCATGAAGCTCTTGGGAACTCGCACATAATCATTAATGCTAATATGACAGTGCTGACATCATCAAAAAAAATCATACTAACTTTGTTTCAGACTGCGACAACATACCACAGCTAGTGCAGCTGGCCTGGATTTGATTTGGGCAAGAAATGTCTCCTAGCTCCAGGTAGAGCTGGGGACAAAGTGAAACTGAAAAAGTGAACAAATCCTTAAGTGGGGTCTGGAGAGGCAGCAGGACCACAAGTCAGGGGTACAGAGAAAGGATGCAGAAAAGAGGCAGTGTGGGTTGCCAACACCGGGTGAGGCTCTGGAACAGAAATGGGTAACTGGAATTTGAATTCACAAATAGAAAGACCAGATCCATGAAGGGCAGACCCCGCTGTTGGAATGGGCAGGTAGGAGGTGGCCAGATGCAGCTCTTTCACAGAGCTGTGTTCACTCCCTCTGCCTGGCTTTCTTACTCCACTCAAAGGGCCAGGAGAGGTGTTTACAATAATGATTCAAGATACTGTGATGAGAGTATTGGGTGCTCCAGAACAATTCCCACTAGAAGGAAACAGTTTCTAGAGTCTGAGTCATAGAAAATTCTGATAGATAACATAATATTACTAAGCATACGTTTAAATCTCAAATGGAACACAATGGCTCTAAAAATTTTTTAGATGCAAAAAATAATGCCCAAGAGAAACAGAGTTCAGGAAAGTAGCTAAAGCACCCCTCCCCCCCCCCAAAAAAAATCAAGGAAATATCAGTGGTCAAGACAAGACCCAGCCTGAGTGCAGAGAAATGACAAGACTGGAAATAGGGGCAGAGATGGCAGAGGAGAATTCGTTCCTTCTCTGCCTTCTAAACTCTAAATTGTGTGAGGAACATGGGTTTATATTGTGGCCAGAGGCCAAACGAGCAGTGCACATGTCGTAGCACTCAGAATAACAAGAACAAAACGGTAGGAATGAGGACAGGGCTTTTAAATATTAAAGATTCTCACTAATGTGCTTTTGTGTAGAATATTTTTAATTTCAAAACAAGGAATTTACATATATATTTTCTCAATAACTCTACTATATAACATGGATATTCTATATTTTAAAATTGCACTGTGGCAAATAGGTAGTTTTTCTACTATTATTTTTTTTCCTAGCACACCTGCCTACCCTAATGTACACTTCTCAGGGCTCTATGTGCAAACACTCCACCATCATCCCTAATTTAGGATCATCCATGTGACTCAAGAACATCCTATTTCTTTGGGTGTGTGATTGACATATAGAGAATATATGATTTAATCCTTTTCTGGATTTTCCATGCTAACATTGCAATGGAAATTACCCTGCAGGCCACTCCTGATTTCTTCAGGCAGAGTGAAGAGTATGTGGTTGCTGAGCCCAGATGTCGTAGAGCTGGACAGCCCATAGCCATTTCCAACCTCAGGGTACACAGCTGCATGGAAAAGTGGAGATGGCCTATGCTCAGTGCAGAAAGAAGAGAAATGGAGTGTAGTTGGAGAGAAGTGAAAGCACTTTTGAGTCCCCAGAATCTCCTCATGACACCAACACCACTCCTGTTCCTCAGAGCTGACAGAACCTGCTATCACTCCTCTCCATTTGGTTTATTACTAAAACTATTAAATCTGATTAGAATCATATTGTTACTTGTGAATGAGAAAAAAATGTATAACCACGTTCCTTTTAGGTAACTCATTGTTTTTGGAGAGATTACATTTTGTGATTTACACCCAAGGAAATTCTATGAGAGCTACAGGTTACAGTGGATATGGTACAATGTCTTTATGACACTGATGTAAGCTTATTGGTAAAAACATTAATCTGTGTCTTTTATATTTGGGGTTAAACATAAAAATTGGAAGTCAAACAAGCAAACAAAATAAAAATAGGCAGGCTGGGTGATCCACACCAGTAATGCTAATGGTTTGGGAAGCCAAGGTGGGAAGATCACTTGAGGCCAGGAGTGTGAGGGCAGCCTGGGAAACACAGTGAGACCCTGTCCTTACAAAAAAAAAAAAAAAAAAAATGTAGCTGGGCATGGTGGCACACATCTGTAGTTCGAGCTACTCAGGAGGCTGAAGTAGAAGGATTGCTTGAGTTCAGGAATTCAAGGTTATAGTGAGCTATGATATTGCCGCTGCACTCTATCCTAGGTGACACTAAGCAATAGCTCTTCTTATACATAAAATTGATTGTTTACCACTGAATAAAATATTAAGTACCAAAGTTCTTACTGTTTTAACTATCTCGTCAGGTGCTCCTATGCTTTGTACACCAGGGAGAATGTGGAAAATAGTTGAACTGTTAATTTATCATTACTCTTAAAATAGTACCTTCCTTCACCACGGATAATGTGTCTAGGCTTTTTTGCATTGCCAAAACCAGATGTTTCTTTTGTAGCAAGTTCTAAATACCTACCTTATGAAGTTGGTGGTCATTGCTGTTTTTGTGGGGGTCATTTAACATTTGCTTAGTTTTGCAAGCCAGATCGATCTTCTGAAACCTTAAATTCCTGGTTTAAGAAATGTAAGGAATATCTTTGATATATAATGTTCCCTTCAAACAATGAAATAGTTTCATCTTGCACTTTATCCATATTAATCAAAGACATTATATCTAATAATTTTTGAGTGTACAAATTCTTTCTACTTCTCAGTATCTGGTAAATGTCAAGCCTTATTTAGAGAGGGAGTGGACAATAGAAAAGGAAGAGAAGGGAAGGGAAGGGAGGGGAGGGGAGGGGGGGGGCGGAAGAAGGGGAGGGGAGTGGAGGGGAAGGAAGGGACGGGAGGGGAGGGGAGGGAAGGGGAGTGGAAGGGAGAGAAGGAGAAGGGAGGGGGAGGGGAGGTAAGAGGGAATGGAAGGGGAGGGAACGGAAGGGAAGGAAGGGGAAGAGAAGGGAAGGGAAGGGAAGGGAAGGGAAGAGGAGGGAAGGGACCACAGCTTCTTAACTGATATTCCCCCTTCTATCTTTTCCTTCTGCTTTTTTCTGGCCAAAACTATCTAAGAAAGACACTCTGGAGAAGTGATATTTCTTCACATAATATAGCCACACCTAAAATTGTATAATGCAGCAAGTTGACCACCCAAGAGACTATAACGAACTGGTCAACATAAGGAACCAGGCCTTCTGTACTGATACCTACCTGTGGTGCATGTCAGGTCTGTAAATATTAGATCAACTTTAGGAGGTGGTCAGTATAGAGAGGTGGTCAACTTTGGAGGTTCTACTAAATTTGTATTTATTTACTTGATTATTAAGAAATGAAGAATCATGAGAGCAGCATTTTGCTTGGTTGGTTCATCATTGTACTTCTAGAAATCTAAAGTGGCAATACTCTATGAGGCACTCAGGAAAAGATTAAAAAATTAATGAACAAATAAATTTCTACATATAATTTTAAAAGAAAGAAATGCATAGATGCAAGAACTATTAAAACGGGAAATCCCATAATGCTGGGTAACTCATTGCATATAATGAGGGAGATAATGGGAGTTCAAGCAAGCTCCATAAATCACTAGATGACTGACAGATTGAGGGGTCCTAAACTGAGAGAGGACATGTGTGTGGGAGGGAAGGTGGAGGAAGGGGAACAGGTGTTTGTTTTCAGGCCTGCCTGGCTGTTCCCATGGAGGAGTACATTAGATGGTGTAGGCTGAAGCCCAGGGAGAAACAGGACTAGAAAAGTCAATAGAGGTATCATTATTATCAAATTCATAGCTTGGATTTTTACATGTATTATTCCTTCCATGTGGGTTTATTACCCTTTTTTCTACGCCTTTAGAAATGTTTTATTTGTGCATCAAAGTCCCTCAGGGAACTCACTGTTCTGATTTTTTCCATCAAATTCCTTTTTCTTATTCTAGAAATTTATACACATGAACCATATGGAACGTACTGTCACTTCTTTCATTCAGCACCGTGTTTTCTAGACTTGTCCGTGTCTTTGTTTCAGTTCCTCATTTGTGTTTAGTACCGAGTGGTATTCTACAGCGTGAATCTACATAGTTTGTGTGTTCATTTTTTTGCTCTGAACATCTGGGATGTTTTCAACTGGGATAGAACTACTAAGACTAAAGCTTCTATGAAGAAAAAAAAAGTACAAATCAATGCTGTCCTCATTTCGGAAGATCAACTGACAGAAGGATATTTAGTTGTTCTTCCTGCTACAAATATTATAGCATTCCTTTAACACAGTATCACACTTATGATATAACATTACCAACAATGAGATGTATTTCTGTCTGCTCAAATCCTCACCTCCAAACACCTCCTTGAGTGTCAGAAGAGAACAGAAATAAGAAAACCCTAATAATCATAAGCATTTTCATAGCTGAATGAATGAAAGTGGTAACTGAAATCAATACACTAGAGATCGAAGAGAAGGTGAGACTGAAAAATGCAGAAGCTATATTAAAGCTATATTAAAACCAATGAAGAAACGGAATTTATGAATGAGTAAATGAGAGTAGTATATAGGATTGAGATGGAGCAGAAGGGTAGGAAATGAAGCAAGGAATGCACCTGCCACTTCCTATGGAAAGAAATTTCAAGTGTCCTATAGTGTCAAAACATGCAAAGAGGCAGAAAGTCCAGGCCTCACATTACCAGAGAGAGACAAGCCCATGGGCACTGAGTGACTCAGGCCCATGGGAACCTACATGACGACTTTGCAGTAGAATGTAAGAAATAGAACCCAAATTTCCAGTAGAATAGCAAATAAGCAATGATGATGTCAGGGTGCTTCCACCCTTTCCAAAAAGTGTAATGGCATCATGAAAATACATGTGATGATCATTCAGACAGCTGCAGGGTCTTTAATTTTGATGGTAGAGGAGAATTGAAATAGTATGTGGATTAAGAGAAGAAATCCAATGGAAAAGAAGAGACCAAAAATGCATGAGAAAGAGACCCGTGATGGGGCACAATCCCAGGGGTCACAGGGAAGGAGGAGAGTGTCACAAAGGGAGGCATGTGTTTTTGACTGACTTTGGAAAAGAGGACGAATAGCCATGAGCTGGAAGGAAACAAGAAATCCTGAAGGTGGAGGGGACTTTTCAATCTGCTGGAGGAAAAATTGGGGAGCATTGCATAAAAATGATAATTTTTGAAATCAGTATTGTTAGCTATAGGTAAGATAGCAATAAGTTTCATCGCACCAAAAACATTTCCAGTTATCTGTGAACAGAAAAGCACAAGTCGTAAGAGTCTACCTATGATGTAATGGAAATACAGTGAAAGTTTTAATGTCATTTACAAAATCCTTCAGAAGCCCTGAGTACCTCTTTTGAGCTTTTGATTATCTTAGTATTTTAATATTATAATTACAGCATGTCAAGACTCTATTTAAAATGTAATTATCAAGGCTCAGAGGAAACCGATTCTTATGCATCCATAATTTCATACAATATAATTTTAGAGCTTGAGCTATTTTTATGTTATCATTTTAGTCATAGAAACATAGTTGAAAGTCTAGGGACTTGTATTTTTCTTGTTCAACCAGCTCTTAAAGATAATCTTTGCTTTTAAAGTGGCCTTGTCACCGAGTGCACGTTTATCTGAAATAAATCAAATTGCTTCTGGTGGAAGAAAATGGTTCATGCAGTTTTCATAAACATATCTCAACAACAAAACTATATCCTCCAAAAAATTTTATCATATTTTTCATATAAGAATTAGGGCATTTTAAGTTATACTGACACTAACAGATGGTTTTATTGATTTCATTTGAATATTTGCCTAAATGCCATCTCAAAGAGGCCTTCCTTAACTATCCTATTTAAAATAGCCTCTTAACAATACGTAAGCTCCTTAACAGCTGGCATTTTGCTTTTTTCACCAATGTATCCTCGAGGCCTAGAAAGAGATTTTGGCATGCTGAATCAACAACTGTTTTTACAATGATTATTTTGGTGAGTCTGAAGTGAAATTTAGGATTTTAAAAACATTTCTCAGGTGTTTTACGTGGGAAAGCACTCAAAAGCAATATCTACTTTCTTTGTTTTTTAAAATAAAGAATACATAGCCTATGTCTCTTTCCCTCCCTCCCTCCCTCCTTTGTTTCCTTCCTTCCTTCCTTCCTTCCTTCCTTCTTCCATTGTTTATTCATTCATTCCTTTATTGAACACATTATTAATCATACTAAATATTAGGCATTATGGACACCAAAATCAAGTAATTAATCATTTTTGCCTTTAGAATGCATAGAGTTAAGCAGTGGAAGATTTTAGCTTTTGAGAGTGGATATGCTTTTCTCAAAGAGACAAAGAGAAAAAAAATAATATGATGAGGTTTGTTAATACCATGTGTTTTATAATATGAAGTGTGAATGAAAAAATAAAGCTCGTGTTATCATGAGATTTACTATAGATCCAGCAGATAGTATGAAATAGACATGGAAAACATGTTTTGAGAAATAATGTAGTTTTTCAGGAACAACTGTAAAGAAGTTTCAAATGCATTGAGCCATTCTCTCACCTAAATACTGATTCCACGTACAAACAAACGCTTTGCATTAACTAGAAACATAGACAGTGGTTGGATTCTTTGGTCAACTAAGTTTAATTAATTCATTAACTTGTTTAAATAGGTAGGAGCCCAGAAACGAGCAACTATGTCTAACAATATATCCCAGCATGTTACCCTCAAGGCCCTAGGACAAGATGGAAGGAACCCAGCACTTTTCCTAGCAGCTCTGGTCCAGCAGAAGGTTCTTCTGGTCCAGCCAGGTGATGCCTCACAGAGGGAAGGAATGCTCCCTCTGTTCTCTCTGCTACCATTCTTTCTGGGCAGCCCTCCCACTAGGTTCCTAGGGGAACCTAGGTAGGGCTAAAGAGTGTGGTGACTGGAATTGCTCTCTGCTGGTACAAGGGGAGGAGATGGTGATGGGAGGAAGAGCACATTATCCACATGGATAGCAGGTGGGATCTGCCATTCTGAGGAAGGCCTCAGAATTCCAAAGCTACTCATATTTGGTAGAACAAACCCATTGCAGTTTGTACACTCAGGTCTGCATATTGACAACAAGCAGCTTCATTAATACTGTTCCTCACTGTGGCATTGAGAATGGTAAGTGATTTTCATTTAAAATAAAATATACAAAGGAAAGCTATAAAGGTCACACAGAAGGATAAACTATTCAAACTAAAGAAGAGAGTTATATCTTATTTTTTCTAAAGGTTGCTGTGCAGTTAAAGTCAGATACGCCTGCCAAAATTGAAAGGGAATAAGAAAATTCCAGGAGCATTTGGTTTTCAAACAATGTCGACTTAAGTCACAAATAAGTTTCTGTATCAAAGTGGAAAGCAAGGTGCAAATTCACCTCATCTGTGGTCTCCCTTGTAGAATTTTTATTTTAGCACTTGTCATATTGAGATGACTTTGATTTGCATTGAGTCTGTTGGGCTGTCCACAAGGCTAAGATTCTTGAGGGCTGAGTCAGTGCTGATATTCTTGATGAACCTGCTCTGGAATGGAGGACTCTTGATTTGTGCCATTTATCAATTTTAATGGGATAAAGACACCCATCATTACTGATTTCAAGTTTCCAGGGTTTTAACAGTTGCCTCACATAATTTCTGAATATTTAAATAGTGGCTCCAGTGCATGGCTAGCTAAGCAGAGTCCTTGCACCCTCATCACATAACACATGCCTCAGCAAATCTGTTATGCAGTAAACATTTGCAGAGTTCTAGGTGAGAGAGTTTTCAAACAATCTTCATGTGAATATTGGCTTTTCCAGTTCCTACATTCTTTTACCTCAAGGCATGCCACTTTTTATGGAAGCAATTTTACTTTCTCCAAAATCATCCCCTTTTATAGCCTGGGAGAGATAGAGACAGAAGTTTAGGGAGATATTGACCCTGGTACATTATCACAAAGTCCATGAATATTTCTAAATATAGCAGATTTCAAAGGCAGCTTTGATGGCTAATGCAGGCTGGCCTTACAACATTAAAGGGATAGTAGTTAATTATAGAAATGAATCGTCTCAAGATTCTCCTTAACTAAAGCTTTTATAACAGTGCAAATGAATAAGAAGATCGTCTTTGTGTTATTGAGAAAGGTAAAGTGTATTTTGAGTGACTTAAATATGGTAGGCCTTGTTTAATTTTACATCTGCTGCTACCCATTCTGCAAACTAAAACAGAAGATTAAGTTGAACAAGTTAGGCAATTGCAGTGGAGTGCAGATTAGAACCCTGTCTGACTAATTTTCTTTGTCTTTATGGCCCCAAGGTCAAAAGCAGAGCAGCTTGTGGTGGCTTTTGGTGGAGGGTCTACAAGGGGTTCTCCTCTGCCCCCTGCTTGCTAACAGGGGGTTCAGCGTCCTGCTCAAGTACAACTCAGCTCTCTGCGCTTCTCAGTGGGTGCAGAGTTCAAAGAGTCAAAAGAGAAGGCTCAGGTAATCTTTCTGAGAAAGGCTATCACATAACGACTAGAAATAGTCCCAGACTTGGAAATTAGGGAGAGAGGTCAAGCACGGTTTTAGGAAACTCAGAGAAAGAATTTGGAGGATGGGGCAGTGCTTTGATGGATGAAATGTGGTTTAGAGGATTTTTTTTAGAAAGTTTCTTGGATGTGGATGAATATTAATAATGGCCCCCATCTGCTTCTAACTTAGGAGTATTCAGGAAATATATTCTCTAGTTATTTTCCAGGCTTTGTTCTGTTATCAAGAAACAGGAGGTTGTGAGCAATTAGTTCATGGAAGAAGCAGAAAAAATTTCCACTTCCTGGAAAAGGGAGATATGGGTGTTTAATGCGAGCTAATTCTATGACTTCATACTTTTTAAAAACCATATACATTGTTATAGACTGTTCTTAGTCATTTCATTCTAAATACAAAGAAAGGATTTTCATAAGACTTCAAAAGCATTGTACTTTGGCAATTGTACAAGAGTTAAATATTTGACATATAATTAAAAAGTAAAATATACACAATTTCTCTTTCCTACCCAAACAGCAGTAATATTTTCCAGTTTAAGAAGTTGTTTCCCATTTGTTTGTTCTGCCAATGGTATTTTTCATTTAATCTTTTTTAGTGCCTGCCAGTTCTTAAGTATATTAGATTATTTATTGACTAGAAATTATAGCAATCATGTTAAAAATAGAATACAGTCAAGTTTCCCCAAAGATTAAAATTTCCAGCCTTGAACATGTAAAATGAGAATTCTTTGAAGTCAGTTTTTCTTTTTGATTTATCTGCTCATATACAATAATTTTGCTGCAAATTGCTTAAAAAATATTTTAAGTATTTCCAGATCATCGCATTTCAATTTATAGGCACTTAAAAATGTAAATAGAGTTTTGGGGATGAAGAGTTTATGATCTGTCAAACAGCAGTAATCGGCACGTACATTCTTCCCTTTACTGCACACATGCATCTTAGAGGCCCCTGGGGGTCAATCTACAGGCCTTGCACATTGAGACCAACTAATGCTCTCCTATTTGATTTATTTCTACCTTGTCACTCCTGTCGGGTTTGAGGTCGTGTCACCTACAGGCCACGCATTACAGACACTGCATACAAAGTAATGCCCCCAGGAAGGTCCTGCTTTCTGCTGGATTCTGTGGATCTGTGCTTTTGTGTGGCCATGGAGAGTTATTCTGTTCATGGAGGGCATTCTCGCTGTGTTAGAATCTGGTCATCATTTCGTAGCCCTATCCCCTGACATGAAGCCCTGTGCGCAGTCTCTGTGCAGGGTCCCTTCACTGAAAGCGTTCAGTGGCAGCACCAAGTGAGGGATGTGCTGGTGGATTTGATTACAAAAGTGTTAGTATGTCAGAAAGAAATCATGAGACATTTGGAAACCTAATAATAAAACTGAAAATGCAAAGCTTTGAGCAGCAAAGAAAACCAAAGTTGGGATTTATTTTCAGAATTTTTTCTTAAGTTTTCAGAATTTTATTCTTGGGACATCTGTAGTCTCTGGTGAGAGAAGATAAGATAAAAACTTTAGGTGTGTGGATATACAAATTTCTCACTCATACAGCAAGGCTGGTGTTAGACCACAAAACCAATATCTTTCAAACAAAGAGCCCCTATATTATTATTAGTTTGAAATAAAATATGCATAGTTTTGTCTTCGATAAGGTTATTCTCTTTCTGTGGCGTCCTCTTTGTCTCAAGGGGTCCACTTTCTAAGAGATGCAACATCAGCTTCTCTTTACAAAGCTTCCGAGTCAAGCCTCGTGTCCTTGTTTTTCTTTTAATATTTACTAAAACTATCTAGAGTGTTTCCTACGTGCCAGTACCATGCAAGACATGTTGGTCACATTGCCATCCATGATGTAAAGGCGAGTCAATGTGCTGCCATTGTCTCTGTGATACACTGGTGGAGAAACAACAGGATATTAATAAATAATTCCCATTACTAAATGGGAGATGAAGAGTTTCATCGTAGATGAAGAGTTCATAGATGAAACCCTGCTGGTAGAGATGAAACTGTGACCTCTGCTGTTACTTCTAAACCATCGTGAAGCTGACTCCAAGTCACAGTAAGGGAAGGTTGGAATGAGTTGAAATCTATGCTGTCTGCTACCAATCAAAAGGGAACTTGCAGAACCAGGGCAAGTGATGGAGAGAGAGATGGAAGGAAATAAAGTTGGAAAGATAAGCAGGGATACTAAGAATTTAGATTTTATTTTAAGTGTGATGGGAAGCCATCGGAGGGTAGGAAGGTACATTTTCTGATTTAAATTGTAAAAGGATCATTCTACTTCTCTCTGAAGAACAGATTCCTGGGAGCAGGAGTGGAGGCAAAGGGACTGGCGGACAGGCTAGGTAAGGTTCTAGGGTTCGCACCAAGGGGTGCTGAGATTGGATGGCTGCAGGGAAGGTAAGGCTTAGTTAGATTCAGGATACATCTCGAAGACAAAGCCAACAATGTATCTTTTTTTACTCAGTCTCTTGCAGAGATTTGGGTATAAAAAAATAAAATCGAACAATAGTACAGATATTCCAAGGTCTTATGTACACTGAGAGGTTTAGGGGTAGAGTCCGGCCAGGGTCCCCAAGAAAGAGAGGAGGCCAGTCCGGGGATTAAGAATGGGCATTATTTTAAAGGAGCAGAATGGAGTGTGACCGGAAGTCAGCCCAGCTCACACAGTTTCCAGGGAGGGGGTCATGTGGGTGAAGGAAGGTATGTTTCCTGCACAATGGATGATGCTGTGTCTGAGGCTGATTTTAGAATTACTGCCTTCTACAAAAGGTAGAAGGTAGTTCTTGGTAGTTCAAAAGGTAGATCTTGTAGGGAGGCCTCATCTCCAGGGCCATCCAGGACCAGGGTAGGAGAGTCTGATGCTTCCCAGGAACGCCGGCCTTGAAGCATTTCAGAAGGGAAGGGAGGGGTTGCTGTGACCATGCCATTTGGTCTCTGACCTGCTTTCTGTCACTAGCTGTCCTCCCAGGATGGCGATACTCTTGTCACGGTTGTAAGGATTTACAGGAGTGTGAGAGGAAAGTGGCTGTGACCATGCAGTTTGGTCCATCCGCTTTCTTTCTCCTCTTGTTTCCCAAATAGCTGTACTTTTGTCAGGGTCCCGAGGATTTATCCCCCACATACACCAGTCCACAAAGTACATCCTCTAAACTGAGATTCCTGGGGACCCCAAGGGTGTCCACAAAGGCTCACAAATTATCCAGTTCTCACCATTGCACTTTCCTGCCCTTCTCTTGTCCCTTCGTTTCCTTTCAGAGATGTTGATACTGTTGCTGAAATCTTGCAACTTGTCCCCAAGGCTGCATCAGAAAAAAGACAACAAGTGGTTTGAAAAAAAGGAAAGAGAAATTTATTAATTTGCTGGCAAGTTATCAGACTCCCATTTTAAAGTGTCAACATTCTGCTTCTGGGCAGAAATGCAGAGCTTTTACAGGGGAAGGTTCTGATTAACCTTATTTTTGGCTAAGTCAGTCTTGTGTAGGGTGACCAGACTTCCCGATTTTGGCGGGACAGTTCCGCTTTTCAACAATTTGTCTCGCAACCCGTGGCATTTTAAAAAAGTCCCGATTTTTGGAAAGAATGCACAAACGGGCTGGAGAACAAGAAGGGAATATACGGTTTTCAGCCGCCATATGGCTACTTCGCCAGAATATGAATTTTATATTATTTTTGTTAATTTTATAATGTTAAACTGTAATAAATAATTGCTGAGAAGTGATTATCAAGAACTGCTTATCAAAGTTTGCATTGTTGTCAGGCCCTGCCTGCCCCTCCCCTCCGCTCCGCCCGCTCTGCCCCCGCTCTGCCCCCGCTCTGCCCCCGCTCCGCCCCGCTCTGTCCCCACTCCGCCCGCTCTGCCCCCGGCCATGTTGTCCCGCCTTACAGACATTAAAATCTGGTCACCCTAGTCTTGTGATATCTGATTAATCTGATCTTTGGTTAAGACAATCTGATGACCTCTGCCTGGACAATTCCCGTGGGCCATTTCCTGTGGCAGGAAGAAAAAAGACATTCCCCTGCCCCCACCCCCCAACCTCTTGTGGGAAGCACAGATGTAACTTTTAATTCCTAAAAAGAGTGGGCGAAGTCTCAGAGAGACAGAAAACATTTTTATACTTTTTGGTGCCATTTCCCTTGTTACAATACCAATTTATTAAACTTGATTTTATAGTTCCCTTTCAAAACCGAAAAACGATACCTGCTCAGTTAAGCAAAAAGGAGTGGAATAACCAGACCTCATGAAATTGAGATGTCAACTGGCTCTCAGAAAATGAGGGTGAGGAGAACTCAT
Organism: Otolemur garnettii; assembly: GCF_000181295.1. NCBI lineage: Eukaryota > Metazoa > Chordata > Mammalia > Primates > Galagidae > Otolemur > Otolemur garnettii. Next base: position 1,384,420 of record NW_003852549.1, read on the forward strand.
CTGCTGTGGTTTTTAAGTTGCAGTAATTTGTCATGGATACCTTCTCTGAGTCTTAATTCCTAGTTTTTTTTTCCTACTTCTCTTAACTTGTCAGCTTTAAAACAAAACAAAACCCAAAGCAACCAATAAATATAAAGCTATTCAAACCAAACTCTCGTTTTCTCTCCTTGAAGTCCATATTTCTTCAATATGTCTGTTAGAAAAAGTCAAATTAGGGGCTTCCTTTTGCTTGGAAATGTTTTGAGATGCATCTCTGTAAAGGCAGTGGAAGCAGCTCACTAAGTTTGCTTCTATCCTGTTATTTCACTGCTCCTTTCACGGGTATTGCAAGGGCAGTTCATTCTGCAGCCACGCTGCTCTCTCCCGGACGCTGCACCTTGTAAGTGGTAATGGGCAGTGTACAGCAGCCCCCGTGGGGCCTTCACTTGCTGCTGCTGCACCATGCGGAGGGTCACCCGTCACTCACCTTGGTCTCCTAACACAGCCTAGGATCAGCCTCCTGGAGGTAGCTATTCTTTGCTTTTCTCATAAATAGAACAGTTCTGCAGTGGATGTTTGCTTCTTTATAAAAGCTCAGTTTGCCTGTAAGACCCAATACAAACAGATCTTTCTATCGCACCATATGATATCTTTGTACTGCAAGAACTTGCCCTTTGCTCTGTCACTTGTGTTTTGATTAAAAAGTTATATTTTGAAAATGTACAGAGAAACCAATGCATTCTGGAGTCATTCCAGTTCAGGATGAAGATAGGAAATAGAAGAGTTAAAAAATTATAATTATTAATTAGATGTGTTTAATTTCAATAAAGTCTTACCTCATAGACTCTTTATCCTTTGTGTGTTTGTTCTTACACTCTTGTGAATTAGAATCCTTGGAGGTTTTATGAAGAGTATCCTGTGTGTGTGTGTGTGTGTGTGTGTGTGTGCGCGCACGCAGTTTTTGACCAGGGCTGGGTTTGAACCCACCACCCCGGTATATAGACTCCTTTGAGCCACAGGCGCCACCCTGTGAAGAGTATCTTTTCCTCTCATGTACCCTCTTGGATAAGTTAGTTTTCTTAAGTCAAATGACTGAGATTTTAGAAAACTGAAGGGAAATAAGTTCATGGATAAAGGGGTCATCTCATCAATTGACCAAATATATGTGGAGTATGTAGCATGTATGATGTAGATAGAGTCCTTTCTATGCATAGGAAGAGAAATAGGTTTTAAAACAAAGAAAAATTATGGGAGGAAGGATCTGTTCTGAGACCCCCCCCCCCATTGGTCCAGCACTCACCTCAGGCATCGTCACCTGAGATAATTCACCATCTGGAACTGAGAACTAGGATGACACAGAAAAATTGATACAGATACACAAAATATTAACTATACTAATTTACTAAAACTAATTTGCATTTGTGGTTTGTGTATGTCACTAAGTAAATCCAATTAATTATGTCTTGAGTTTTACTTGCAGAATCCATTTCTTCCTTTAGACTATGTGGTGAAAGGCTTACTCTACATTAGGCACCGTTCTGGGCAAAGGCTGGGAAACGCCAGTGAACAAGTCAAGCAGAACTGGGGGCCTCATGAAGTTTAGGATTTAACTGCTTAACCTTAAACATAAATCAAGATTTATATGATCTTAGGTGTTTTGTCTGAGTCTTTTGAAAGATTGCACAGATTTGCAATTTATACCGAAACATTCCAAATGTGGTCATGTAAAGAGATGACATGAGGCTTGTGAGAAAACAACATTGAAACATTAACTTTACCTCTTAATTCTGTTTTTCCAAAGACTCTCAGAATAAAAATTATATTCATAGCCATCTGAATTTAAAAGGCTTCTGAAGTACAATTCTTTTTAAATTATAAAACTCTAGATGATATTTCAATACAAAATTCTATTTCTTAGGACGATTTGAAAAAATGATGGGATAAGCAAAGGTCAATTTCCACGTACATATGCCATAAAATATGGGGTGTTTATAGACTAAAAGTTACACGATGGAATGGGTGTTCAAGATCATAGGCTGTCTTCTCAATTCCATCTGGCAGAATTACAGTTGAAGTGTGTAAATCTAATCTTATTATGACCTAGAAAATTCTGACTTCAAGATTTACAGTGTATGTTAAATAGATTTTCTGTTCTAGCTGATCTTGAAGACACTTTCAATTCTATCTCCAAACTCCTTATTGACGGGGGAGCATTCTGTGTTCCAACTAAAAGTGCTATAACCCGGCCTGGGGAGGCTGCTGCCATCAGTGCAGGTGGGGTAGGAACCTCCCTTACTGAAAGTATCTGTACACAATATGTGTAAACTTGTCCACTTATTTTTAAAACACTTCAAAAATATCAACACATTTCCTTGTTTTTAATTGATCAAACATTGTGAGGTTTCTAGCTCAGTCCTTATTTATGGATCAGTGTAACATGGACTCAAATCACGCATGTTTATTTTCATTGACTTTCTTTTACAGTACAATGATTAAGTGTTTAGCATTTAAGGAGGAATCACAATAGTTGCTAAGGTCACATTTAAAAGAAAATTGGTGGTTTTTCTTGGCAATAAGACTTCAAGGTTTCTATGCCTTTTACAGAAAAAAAAAATCAATAAGCTTCTCAGGGTGAGATATTGGGAATAGAATTAATGGAAATTCAATAATGCAAAATGATTGCACAGACCAGTAGCATAAGATTGAAAACGAAAACCCCTTCATGTAATTGGTTATCTTTCATTTTATTATTTCTCCCTCTCCAAGAGTTTATAGTTCTTTCCAAATCTGAAATAGTTAATTTCCCCTGAGGCCCCTGAATGTAATGAGTTGTTAACTTAGTAACTGCTAATTATAAACTGCTCAGCCTTACTATTTTTTTAATTGAGTCATTGCTGCTTTCAGGCCATTTGAAATATTTTTCATTCCTATCCATAAGTGATTGTATTTCTAATAAAAAGAACCAGTAGCATGGAGTGGCTTAGAAAGGCTCATTGACCTTGAGACTTTCTGTCCTCTGTCTTTCCACTTTGCAAAAAGCAGGCACACATCTTTGGGTATAGTTGTGTGAGATTAGCTGCTGCTCTTTGGTATTCTACCTAAGTGGATGGTGATGAGTTTAATTTTATAGAGTTCTTGCCATATGCCAGATGCTATCCTGGGCATCTTCCATAAGTTGCTCCCTAGTCTCACAAATGCAATGAGGTCAAAATTCTTTCTTTCTTTTCTTTTTTTTTTTTTTTTGACAGTCTCAAGCTGTCGCCCTGGGTAGAGTGCCATGAAGTCATAGTCATAGTTCACAGCAATGTCCAATTCTTGGGCTAAAGCAATTCTCTTGTTTCAGTTTTTCTATTTTTAGTAGAAATGAGGGGTCTTGCTTTTTGCTCAGGCTGGTCTTGAACTCATGAGCTCAAACAATCCACCTGCCTCTGCCTCCTAGCATGCTAGGATTATAGGTGTGGGCCACCGCACCCAACCTCTCTCTCTCTCTCTCTATATATATATATATATATTTTTTTTTTTTGAGATAGAGTCTCACTATATCTCCCTCAGTAGAGTGCTGTGGTGTCACAGCTCACAGCAACCTCAAACTCTTGGGTTTAAGTGATGCAACCTCAAACTCTTGGCTTTAAGCTATTCTCTAGCCTCAGCCTCCTGAATAGCTGGGACTACAGGCACCTGCTATTTTTTGGTTGCAGTTGTTGTTGTTGTTTAGCAGGCCTGGGCTGGGCTCAAGTGTATGTGGCTGGCACCCTGCCAGCCTCAGTGTATGTGGCTGGCACCCTACTCACTGAGCTACAGGCACCGAGCTAGGCCTCAAATTCTTGTAGTATTCATTTTAACAATGTGCTAAGTGAGGCTTAGAATGGTTAAGTAATTAATTCAGGGGCACATGCTTATTAACAATGGGATCTGGATTTGAACCCAGTGTGTATGATTATACAACAGGTGTGTTACAGCTAAGGCACATGGCCTCACACCTATAATTAGTTAAAAGAATCCAAGTGAATTCTAAATTAATTCTACCCCAAAGTTGTTATTGTTTGACCAGTCCAACCTTCACTAACAATTAACTTTCTAACAACTCCTGTCTTTAAAAAAAGTATAGTCTACATATGATCTATAATTTTTACCTGCAGTGAATTTAGAGTATGTCATAGAATATAATCATGAAGGCAATTCACCAGTATATTCAAGGGCAGTGATCTTTCTCCTGGCCTCTTCTGTGTCTTCTGGGACCTGTCCTCACAGTATGTAGATCTCTTTTGGTTCTAATAATTATCTCAGCTCTTCCTGTAACACTCCTTGGCTTCCATCTTTTGCTAGACCATGCACCACTCCAACAGAACAGAGTAGCCATCATTGTGTAAAGGCACACCCAATGCTGACCCAGTTAGGTACCCAGGGTCTTACCTGAAGTCTTGTTCCTGTGGACTAGACTTATGGAAATCAGGATTTGAATAGCAATCTGCTTAAAAGATGGGTGTGTATATTTGCTTCTGAGTGAAGATGTTCAGAAAGTGAAGTGATAGATGACAGGATAGGAGAAATAAATGGAGATGGTGATCTATTATTGTTGTGGTTTGGATTCTAATTAGCTCAGGGAAAGAGGGAAATATATCCCCTCTTTGAAGTGGGGAATACATGCACTGGGAAAGATTGCAGAATATCCTTTAGTTTTTTTTTTTTTTTTTTTTTAGTAAAATTACCTTTGCATGCTTCTCACTTCATTCCTACCTTGCCACCCACCACACATAGGTTCTCATATCATGAAGACTCTCTGCTCCCAACCCAGGTGGAGTATTTTCTCCAGCAGGAAATCTTGTCATCAATGAAAAATGCTGCTGGTGGAAATGTTTGGCAAATGAATGAAGCAAACACTAACCCATTATTGAGAATCACTCTGCAAACAATCAAGTTTGAGATCCAGAGTTTCTAAATTGAATGTTAAAGGCACTTACTAGATTAGCTTACAATATTGTAGCTAAAAATACAGATTTTATATTGACTTGGGCAAGCCTCCAATTCTGTAAGCCTGTTTCCTTAGGTAGGAAAGGGATAATTACAATAATATCAATTTCATAGGGACATTGTGAAGTTTAAATAAGTTTCTTATAACGAGTATTAAGTGTGACATTTGACACACAGTAAATATTCAGTGAATATTGATCACTTCTAGGGGAAACAATAATTGGACCAGAAAAAAAAAAAAAAAGATATAGAGCCTTCTTTTTCATGAAACTTCATCTTAAGTGATTTATCTCATGAAGTATCCAATGATAGAGAATTAAACTTATAAACCACTTCACCTTAATATGTAATTTACATTTAACATATTTGAGCTTCCTCTTTCCCTCCGCCACTCTGCTGACCTGACTGTGGATTGGGATGGGAAGGGTGGCGAGGAGCTCACAGTTCAGAATGGTGGATAGAATGGCAGACACATGCAGAGACTCTGCCAAGCACAGGGGAATGTTATTTATTTATTTTCCTTATTAAATCATAACTGTGTACATTAATGCATTTGTGGGGTACAACATGCTGTTTTGATATACAATGTGGAATGCTTACATCTAACTAATTAACATAACCATCTCCTCGCTTACTTATTTGTTGTGGTAAGACATTTATACTCTATACTTAATAGTTTTGAAATGTGTCATTGCATTATGCACATTAGGTAAGGTTGCCCCAATACCCTTCCTCCTCCTGACCTTTCCCCTCCCCTTCCCTCTCCCTCCTCTTCCCTCCTTCTTTCTGGACTATAGTTAAGTTTTACCATTCCTATGAATGTGTAGGTGATTATATACTGATTTCATAGTAGTATTGAGTACATTCGATGCTTTTTTTTCCCATTCTTGAGACCCTTTACTAAGAAGAATATGTTCCAGCTCTGCCCAGGTAAACATAAAAGATGTGATGTCTTGATCTTTTTTATGGCTGCATAGTATTCCATGGTATACACATACTACAATTTGTTAATCCATTCGTGGGTTGATGGGCATTTGGCCTGCTTCCATGACTTGGGAATTATGAATTGGGCTGCAATAAACATTCTGGTGCAAATGTCTTTGTTGCAAAATGATTTTTGATCATCTGGATATGTACCTAGTAGAGGAATTGTAGTATGGTACATACTATGTAAATGGTAGGTCTACTTTTAGTTCCTTGAGGGTTCTCCAAACTTCTTTCCAAAAGGGTCATATTAGCTTGCATTCCCACCGGCAGTGTAGAAGTGTTCCCTACTTTCTGCATATTCAAAAAAACAGCAATCTGAGCCCTTTATGAACATGATGGAGCCGGTTCTGGAGTGAAGGCTGTGGAAGCAGGGAGGGAAAGTGTCTTTCTGAAGAGCTCCTTTAGAATGCTAGATAATTTGGCAGCCCTGACGGTCCTCTTATCCATTTTTCCTTAAATTCTATTTCCAAATACATCAATGTATAACAACGTTAACTCCCAAATTTAATCCAATTTCATTGTTCAATTATACTAAAAGAACACGTTTGTGATATCAGAGAGAACTAAGCTGTGCATTTGCCTATGGGATTATTTCTGTGCTGCTGTGTGTTAGTTTTGTTTAATGTTTTCATCCTCTTTAATCACACAGATGTCACTTTAGAAATCTGAGTACACATGTCTGACAACTCAAAGATGTATACATTCAGTGAGCACAAATATCTACTTTTAAAACATATTTATTTCAGCACTATCTGTAGTAACCCCAAACTGAACAATAGCCAAATGTCCATCAACATTATTAGAAGAATTGGTAAGTGGGAACCCAGACATCTGTGGAAATGAAGTGGCTGTGGTTCAGCCGCATGAACAGAGGTCACGCACTGTGGAGCAGGAGGAGCTGAAAACAAAAGAAAACACCAGGCGTCCAAGGTCTGGTCGTCGTTGCCAGAGTTATTAAGGCTGGACTATCGCATTTGGGAAAGCTTGCCCGAAAGGAAAAATGCAAATAAAGAAAAGAAAAAAATTACCGTGAATGTCAGAATGCTGATTACCTTTGGATGGCAGAATTCATGAGGACTTTTGGGGGCCTGGTAACATTTTTTTTAAACCTGTTTTGTTGTTAAGCTGAACATTTTTGTATTGTCCATTTTTCTCTATGTGTTTTATGGTTCATATAAAACACATCATCAGCGTAACATCATCCTAAAATTCATAACACAAACCCTTATTATTAGTCACATGTTAGGCTCATATAGTGAAATATATTCCATTTCACTCTGTTCTTTATTGTGTTAAAGGGCTCATGATTTTTAAAAAAAATTATTCAGAGATGTTTAAAGCCATTATAACTTGCCAGTTCTTCTATCAACCTGTCTTATATCCATATGTGTGTGAGAATAATGTCATTGCCTTTCTTTGAAATATATGATCTTAAGGAATATTTCTACTATTCAAATATATCAGTCAAAAACTTCTCTAAATATTGGATTTATGTCCTATTTTTTCTTTTAAAAAGGCTTGATATTCAAATCAATATCAACAGGTTTTTCATGATAATATATATATAAAATTAATTCCAAATTTATAAGAAGGATGAATATATTCACTATTAAATATATTTTTGTAACACTACTATTTTGTAACTTACTACTATAAGTTATTAGAACTTATAAAGTTATGACACTTAAGTACAGAGACAAACATAAAGAAAAATAAGAGAAAAATGAAATACAAGAGGCAAATTGTCCCGTCCTGCGGGACACGGTTATTCGTGGGGCGAGGGGGACCCAGCCTGAAAAAGAATGGGCGAGAAAGAGAGAACGAGACCAAGCAGATTCCTTGTCAAGGTCTGTTTAATGGAGGTAATAAGTCAGTTTTTAAGGCACTCAGAGAAAGAAAAGAGGTGGGGCAGAGAATGCGGGAGTGAAGGCTGGGCTGAAGCTTGCATCAATCTCCTGCTGGGAATGTAAACGATGTGTCTGAAACATTTTATGGCTTCTCTGGGAACACTGGTTTTTTGCAAAGAACAGCTCCTTGTCTGATAAGGGAAAAACAGCTCCTTATCTGATAAAGGTTAGCACACTCTCGGGGGTGGGGATGGGTGGCCATCTGGCGTCATTTGGCTCCTGACATCTCCCCCTCTATTCTTTAATTAAACTTGGCTAGTAAACACGGGTGGAGGGCCTGTCTTAGGCTATGTGATGGGCATCCACATCTAGTGCCGTAGTTTTAAAAGAAAATGGGCAAGGTCTCTGTCTTAGGCTATGTAGGTGGCTTCCACTCCTGGTATTCTTCTTTTTGAAGGGCTCAGGTTGTGGACCTACAATAATCCCGTCATGGAGTTTCCTTGTAGCCAGGGGACGGCATACCTCTAGCTTGTGGCATCACAATAATCCTGTCATTGGCGTCTCCACAGCCTGCAAAGCCAAGAAGGTCTTGCCTCTGGGGCAAGAAGAGTAAAATTAAGAGCTGTAGAGGGGGTTTCAAGGGGAGTACTAAATTCTTCAGGACTTAGATCCTGGGTTGTGAGGCGATGGTAGTGAACCTCGACTGTTTTCTTAAGAGCTGTATTGACTTGGCTTTTGATAAGATCTGTGATTTTTCTGAAAATCCAAAGTCCAAAAGAGAGGACTAAAAGGAAACTAACTAGGGGTCCAAGGAGAGGGAGGAGATAGGGAAGGACGCCATTCCACATATTCCATAAAGGGTTTTCAAAAAGTTCTCTGCGCCTTTGTTCTAATTCTGTTTGATGTTTTTTGATTCTGTCCCTTACAATGTCTGATTTATTAGCATAAAAACAACATTTTTTTTTGGAGGGTGAGACAAATCATACAGGCAATGAGGAGCTGTAGGGGGTCTACTGGTCCTGGGTCCATGTCGGCATGTGCCAAACGTCTGACTATTATGTAGAAGAGCGGGTAGATCCAATGCATGACCTAGAGGGAGAAAAAATGGGAAAGTTTTTCCTCAGGGATTGTCCCTGGGTTGGGTGTAAAGCTTGATTAAGCGATCCGGTAGCCACCTAGCATTTTGGGTGTTTGGGTCATAAATACAAGCATGATCTTTGCCCCAGATAAGAACTGGGTTTGGGCCCTGCCACTTATTGGATACAGGGTCTTTCCACATGGCTTGTGCATAAGTATCGGCCGTTGAAGGATGCCAGAGGCGATCTGCGGCAGATTTGCCTGCAGAATCATATGTGAGAAAATTTAAAACAAATAATGCATGATTCTAAAGGGTTTTAAAATTGCCTGTCGGAGGGTAAAGAACTCCCCCTTTGGATTGTAATTTAAAGAGCATGTTTTTAAGGGTTTGATGGGCTCTTTCTACAATACCTTGACCCTGAGGATTATAAGGGATACCAGTGATATGTTTAATAGTCAGTTGAGCACAGAATTGTTTAAAGC
>NW_003852549.1:1396234-1397164 GCF_000181295.1 Otolemur garnettii
TGAGTAGATCCAGTGTTTCCTTCGCTATCTTCCCAGGTAAGCAACTGGGAGCTTTGGAGGGTATTTTTGGACTGGCCAATCTCCTGTAGGTGGGTAAGGGAAGGCTGTAAGGGCCAGGTGGAAGGTCAGGCACTGTGTGAGATCACAGTGGAATCAGCGCCGGAATCTAGAATGCCTTCAAATTTTTTTCCATTAATTTTAAGACTGAGGACCGGCCGGTCCTTAGTGATTGCCTGGATCCAGTAAAGATCTGAGGAACCGGGCCGGGAGGGGCCACGGCGCATGCCAATTGCAGGGAGGGATGTATCTAAGGGCAAGGGCAAAGCTTGAGCCAGGCGCTGTCCCTGAAGAATCGAGACAGGGCCATGGGGGGCACTAACTAAGAATTTGATCTCTCCAGTGTAATCGTTATCTACGAGGGAAGGGTGGACTGTAAGGCCTTTTAAAGTGGAAGAAGCGCGTCCCAAAATGAGGAAATAAGTACCAGGTGGGGGAGGTCCAAAAGTCCCGGTGGGGAGGACTTGGACGCCATCATCAGGTGTTAAGACTGAGTCAGCGGAGGCACACAAGTCCACTCCTGTGCTGCCTGGGGTGGCTCTGAAAAGGTTGGGGGCTGATCTAACTGCCGGCTGTTCCCCGAGGCCGGGACAAATGGGATGGGATGAGGGACCCGGGGCTGGTCCCTCTGGCCGTTTCCCTGAAAGGGGGGCAAGGGATTACCTGAGATATCAGTTTTGGATCTACAGGTGCTGGCCCAATGCTTACCCTTTTTGCATCATGGGCAGAGAGCAGTAGGTAGAGCAGGGTGGGCGGTAGAAGCGAGAGGGGACTGAGGGAGGTTGGTAATGGAAGGGATAGTGGGACACTGCCGGGCAAAATGTCCAGGCTGACCACATTTAAAACAGCCCTTGGGAGAGCCGGAGTGTTGGA
>NW_003852549.1:1398489-1411527 GCF_000181295.1 Otolemur garnettii
TAGAGGGGCTGTGGCCTGCTGAGGGGGTTTCTCTGAGGGGGGAATGTTAATAGCAACAGAAGGAGCAACAGAAGGAGAAGGAGACGGAGACTGAAGATTGGAGGGAGGCCCGGAATCTAAGGGGCAGTGAGAACGGACAGAGGTCGAGGAAGCTGACTGGGAAATAGGGCGGAGGCAGTACTCGGCCACAGACAGGAGTTGCTGCTTATTGGGGTCTGTGTGGGCTCCCTCAACAATATCTCGGATGAGCCCCCAGTAGGAAAAAACTGTGGCGGGGACGGCGTTTAGCCCTTGAGTTTTTAAAAGGTCATTAAGATTTCTATCTACTTTTTGCCATTTTCCAGGGTGTATTTCTGGACCACTAATGAGGAACCAAGGACAGGCTTGGTCTATGAAAATGAAAAATTTTATTAAGTCCTTTTTCTTAACCCTAATTCCTCTTTCTCTGAACGAGGCTTTTAAATCCTGTATGAAAATCGCCTCTTTAGACAACTTATGGCCCATTCTTATGGGACGGAATGAAAAGGGAATGAAACTTTCAACTTACGCGGCACGATCCGACTTGTGGGCAGCGAGATGGCGGCTGCACTTTCAGATTATCTGGGGACGTCTCCCTGGGTCTTCAAAAGGGGGGTCCGTCCGGCAAGGGTCCGTACCTCGAGCCCCATGTTGGGTGCCACCTGTCCCGTCCTGCGGGACACGGTTATTCGTGGGGCGAGGGGGACCCAGCCTGAAAAAGAATGGGCGAGAAAGAGAGAACGAGACCAAGCAGATTCCTTGTCAAGGTCTGTTTAATGGAGGTAATAAGTCAGTTTTTAAGGCACTCAGAGAAAGAAAAGAGGTGGGGCAGAGAATGCGGGAGTGAAGGCTGGGCTGAAGCTTGCATCAATCTCCTGCTGGGAATGTAAACGATGTGTCTGAAACATTTTATGGCTTCTCTGGGAACACTGGTTTTTTGCAAAGAACAGCTCCTTGTCTGATAAGGGAAAAACAGCTCCTTATCTGATAAAGGTTAGCACATTCTCGGGGGTGGGGATGGGCGGCCATCTGGCGTCATTTGGCTCCTGACAGCAAATCTACACATAATACCCTGTTTGATAAACACCAGGGATAGTACTACAGATCCCTAGAGAAAGGATAATCCAGTCAATAGATACCGCTGAATTATCTGTTATCCTTTCAAAAAAATGCAATGGAATCCCTTTCACATTATAACCAAAAAATCAAAATAAATTAAAGATAAAATTATATAATTTTAAGAAAAATGGAGAATATTTTTAGAAGCTTACTGTATGTAAAATTTCTTAAACAGACCAAAAGCACAAGATGTTAAATTAGCTTGCATCAAATTACAAAGTTGTTTCTCAAAATTTGCTTGATGAACTCTTTAGCAGTTATTGTAACAAGGCTGTGCTACTTACGAATTCATTTACCTTTTTCTGTATGACAGAAAATCTTTACATCTAAGCTTAATTTTTAGTATCTTAAGGATGTTGCTCCATATCTTCCAGCTTCCATTATTTCAGCTGAGAAGTCTGCTGTAATCATTATCTTCGTTCCTTTACATGTAATAAGAACTTTTTAGTTCTGGCTTCACTTAAGATACTTTTTATTCCTGGTTTTAAGGAATATAATTGTGATACACATTCATTGGTGTACTTCTGATGTCTCGTTCTTGTAGATGGTCATTTTATTGGAGCTGTGCATTTAGAATTTTCTACAAATTTAGAACATTTTTCACATTTTTTTTTTAGAGACAGTCTCACTTTGTCACCCTCTGTAGAGTGCTGTGATGTCACAGCTTACAGCAACCTCCAGCTCTTGGGCTTAGGTAATTCTCTTGCCTCAGCTTTCCAAGTAGCTGGGACTACAGGCACCCACCACAATGCCTGGCTATTTTTTTTGTTGCAGTTTGGCCGGGGCTGGGTTTGAACCTACCCACCTTGGTATATGGAGCTGGCCCCTACTTACTGAGCCACAAAAATATTTCTCCAGGGCCTCCATTAATATCCTCATCTTCTGAACCTCCAGTTACACGTGTTTAACAGCCTGTAACTGTCCCATGTTTCACTGATGGTCTGTTCATTTGTTTTTGACAGTCTTTGCCGGGGGAGGGGGAAGGATTCTATTTAGTTTCTGTATCTTCACGTTCACTAATCTTTTTTTTCTGTAAACTCTAATATGCCAATAAGATTACTGATTATTATTTTATCTCAGAGGTTGTTGTATTCATTTCTAGAAGTTCTATTCATATCTTTTATCATTTTTTGATCACAATTGACTGACCTATTTGACATTCTACTAATGTCTGATTTGATGCCAGATTTTGGACATTTTTTACTGTACTTTGTATGGAATAGATTTGTATTACTATAAAAATTCTTGAGCTTTGTCTGGAACATACTTAATCTACTTGGAAGCAGTGAGATCTTATGTGAATCTGCTTCTGGTCATGTTTAGCAGGATCAGGGCTGCATTTAGCCTGAGTTTAAATTTTTCCCATTATTAAGCAAGTGTCCCCTTAATAATCTAAACAATGATCCCTGGGTTATGGCTGTTTGGAACAGATCCTGGGGGCACTTTGGTCACTAGTTCTTTCAGGTAATTCTTTCTGCATTTTTGCCTAATTTCCTGATGCATGCTGATAAGTACTCAGCTGTCTACTTGGAATGGATGTTATGCAGAACTCTGCAATTATCTTCATGGGTAATAATCCACCCTGCGACCTCAGCCTGCCCAGATTCCCTCTTTATCTTCTCATTTCAGGGAGGCAGCTGAACTGTTCCAGACTGTTCCCTCTCTGTGCTGCAACCTGAGAATTTTCTCCAGACAGTAAGCTGGTCAGTCAAAGGTTTTGTCCTTATTTGTTTCTTCTCTTTCATGAATCAGTGCCCTTGTCCAATGCTCTACATAGTGAGTGTGGTTATTTCTTGGATTTTCAGTCTCATGAGTTGTTTCAAGTGGGAGCACAAATCTGGTCTTTGTTATTCTGTGTTCACTAGAAGTTGAAGGATTTTGTTAAGTCTTTTCCATCTCCATTAATATGAAAACCTTCCTTCTTTTGTCTTTTATTACCTTAACTTTTGCGATGGATTGGCCAGTTATTCTGAAGAATGCTCTTTGAATGGAGTAACCCTGATATTTCCTGACTGTTAGAGTTAGGTTATGAGTTTTTATCAAGAATACCACAACAGTGATGCCGTGTCTTTCTCACTGAATTATACTGGATGTACATGACAATAATTTCTTATAATGTTAACTTTGGAAAGTTGGCAAACTGGGTCCTGGGAAGTTTCTCTATAGTAAAGGTAGTATTTTTCTCATGGTAACTAATACTTTGTGGAACCATAATTCAAGCCTACAGACATATGTTTGTTTTCATCAACTAGATTTAGTACTGATTTGTGATTATTGCCTGGATCAGTGATTATTACTGTTTTCTAATATCATTTCTTCTATTGGTTCAGGAGTGGATATGAGGAAGAGGTTTCCTTTCTCCATTGTTTACTTATGTATGTTTTATTAACAAAATTGTAGATTTATGTATTTAAATGATATTTGACTCAAAGGTTCTTTACAATTTGTTATAACTTGTTATGATGACTTATTTTAATTTGCATGTCATCCCAGATATATCCCTTTTGGACAGTAGGCGTCCCTTCCAGGTGACGGCCATTCATTCTCCATACCCCAATGTTCTTGTGGCCCTTATTACTTTCTAGCACAGCAGGATTTCTGTTTTTTTTTTTAATTTATTTTTTGCAGCTCTAACACTATTATCAAATCAGTACTTTTCTCAAGGAGCTCTGCTACCATTTAGTGGAAAATGATGTCTAGAAAATTACCTGGGTGCTAGTTGTTCTCATCGCTACCATGTCCTTTCAGTGGGTGAGTTCAGAAATGAAGGATGAATAGGTCGATAAATACAGATGGGTAGACTGGCAGCGTATGCACACACGTCTCTGTCATCTTCTATTTCTGAATATTTATGCATTCTATTACAGTATGTGTTTCCTCCATTTGCTCTTACTATGGAGTCTTTTTCATATCTTTAGAGAGGGTTTCAAAAGTTTCCTGGACTTTGCATTTCTCTAAGGAAGTAATTTTCTTCTTCTTCTTCAAATACTTCTTTGGTTGTTTCAGGTTTCTTTGGGCTCCAAGAATTTAACCAAGTCTGGATGCCACAAAGCTGCCTCGTCATTTTCTAAATCTCTCTTTATTATTCTTTAACATTTTTATCCTGTTATACAATGCATCTCAGAACTTATTCCGTTCATCCTTTTGAAACTTTATATCCTTTTATCAACAACTTCCCCATCTCTTCCTACCCAGCCTCTGTTAACCACCCTCTGCTTCCTGCTTCTATTAGTTCAGCTTTTTCAGACCTATATATAAGTGAGATCATGCAGGTTCATCCACATTGTCCCAAATGACAGTTTCTTTCTTTTTGAAGGCTGAATGGTATCCTAGTGTGTGTGTTCTCTGTGTGTGTGCGTGTGTATCTCCTTGGCCATCTGGTGACCACAGTGATATCTGGCAATGAGACAGATAGTCCTTTTTCTAAGATGAATTTACAAACTTCACTGTCTGACCGTGTATACCCAGAAGTGGGCTTTCTGTGTCACATTATTAATTTTAGTTTGCTGAGGGAAGTGTATACCATTTTCCACAGTGGCTGCACTAACTTACCGTCTCATCAACAGTATACAACAGTTCTTTTCTCCACATCTTCTCCAACACAGGCTTTTTCAGTATTTCTGATAAAAACCATCTGAACAGGTATGAGGTGATAGCTCATTATGATTTTAATTTGTATTTGCCGAATTATTAGTGATGCTGAGCATTTTTAAATGTACTTTTGGTCATTTGTATGTTTTTTTTTTTTTAAGAAATGATTGTTTAGGTACTCTGTCTTTTTAAAATCAGGTAGTTTTCTTGCTTGAGTTGAGTTCCTTGTATGTTTTGACTATTAGCCCCTTATCAGATCTATGGCAGGTGAATATTATCTCCCATTCTGTGGGTTATCTATTCACTCTGTTAATTGTTTCCTTTGCTGTGCAGAAGTATCTTAGTTGGATGACACCCCCATTTGTCTATTTTTGCATTTGTTGCCAGTGCCAGATCATTTCAAAAAAATGTTACCTAAATTAATGTCATGTTTAAGTTAATGAGATTCTGCTCCATATTTCCCTTTTCGCCCTTTGTACGACTCTATCTTAGCCTTTAAAACAGCAGTCTCAACCTGTGAGTCACGACCCCTTTCAGGGTCTCCTACATATCAGATATTTACATTACGATGCATAACAGTAGCAAAATTACAGTTATGAGGTAGCAACAAAAATAATTTTATGGTTGGGGGTCACCACAACATGAGGAACTGTATTAAAGGGTAGTGGCATTAGGAAGGTTGAGAACCACTGCTTTAAAAACTTGAATCTTCATCAGAAAACACATTTAAATACCACTTCCACACTTTATCATCTTCCATCCAGAGATAAACCTTTTTCTTAACCATAATTCTCTGCTTACTATTTTAAGATCTTGCAATAAAGAGCTCAATAGTAAAAATGTTAAGCGTTGTATATTATTCACTTTCTGTAGCAACTATTCATGTCTGAACCCCAGTGTGAAAGTAGCTGTAAATACTATGTAAATGAGTCAGTGTAGCTGTGTACCAATAAAATTTTATTTACAGAAACATGCAGTGTGTCTGAATTGGTCTGCAATATGTATGTGTATTATTTGTTCATCCTTAATATAAAACATTTTGAATTTTTTTTTTTTTTTTGTCCGGGGCTGGGTTTGAACCCACCACCTCCGGCATATGGGGCCAGTGCCCTACTCCTTTGAGCCACAGGCACTGCCCAGACATTTTGAATTTTTTTGAAGAACTTTGTTTCTTTGCAAGAATAATTCCTCAAATTAAGGTTTCTTTAGTACAAGCTATACTTAATGTTTTGAAACTTCAGAATAATTATACATTTCAGCTTGGTTTCCTTCTGTGTTGTACCCACATGAAGGCTTTATCTGCTGATTTAGTGAGGATATGCTAAGCTTGTACAATGGAGTCCTCAACAGAGAGTGTCTCAGAGAACATCAAAGTTCAGTACTCTTTCTTGTGAAAATCTGAGGTGATGTTTGTGGAGGGCCCGCTCCACCTATTTGGGGATCCATTCTAATGCTGGATTTGGTATCCTCTATGGGTGACTTCTAAGGAGCCTGTGGGTTGCCTTCCCAGCTGAGAGCAAAGGTAGAGGAGTGTGTGGTGTGGACACCTCACACTCTGACGCACACCCCTACTGCCCACATCCCTTGGGAGATAGCTCAGGACTAAGCTGTCTGCCAGGGGATGTAGGTGTTAGGAGTGTGCGCCATCTCTGGGGCAAGGAAACACTGCGGGATGTAGCTCATCAGAAGTCACAGCTGTATAACTGTATTACCATGGACAAGGAAAACATGTATTCTCCTGGACAACATCATCGCCAATGTCAGGTGGTACAGTCCCTATTTCCTTTTGTTTTCTACTAGAGTTTACCACATTTTTAGAGGGTAAGATTATAAACCTGTGCTCTAATATTGAGGGGCATGATTGACACTTTGATGAAGGGGAGGGAATCAGAAAGTACGCAAAGTCCACAAGGATGCATCAAGGTGGCCTCGGTACTGGATGAGGGAGAATCACAATCCCAAGGCGGAAACGACAGGGGTGCTCTAGATTTATAGTTTGGCTGAGAAATATAAGAATAATTTTACTTCATCTAGGAACAATCAGAGAGCAAACATTCAGAAGTGGCTTTACAGTAGATATTAATATGAAATAAATATATATACACCAAAATTAAATGCAAAGGTTAACTTACACGGCTCCATCAAAAGCTCCTGGCATAAACATTTGATTCTCATATTTGATTCTCTTCAATCCATTTCTTAATTAACTAATGGTGGGACCATGACTTGTTGCTAGTGCTGGTGGAAAAACAGGTGAGTGTGAAGCAGAGGAGAATCCACGCGTGGGTAAGCTCCAGCCACCAGCACTCAGCCCCGCTGCTCTCTGCATCTGAACCCCTTCACCCCCAGAGAACCACTGTTGCTCCCTCTATTCACAACACATCTCTTTGGCCAGCTTTGATCCAGAACCACAGAGGGAAGCATATCCCTGTACACAGTTTCAGCCCAACCCAATGGACAGTGTCCAAATAGTCCTAGATTGGAACATACATAGATTTTTTTTTAATAAAAAAATTTTTGATTTTTCTTTCTGTTTACTCTATCTGCCTCCTTAGTAACCAGAAGAAATTTTGTAAGCCACTTTTACAGGAATTCAGAATGGATTGGTGAATTTTTCATTCTATCACTAACATAATCAGTATCTTCAGAAAGACACTAAGCACATCTACAATGTAATAACCTACTTTGTAAAATGAAGAAGCTGAATAAATGATTTCTAAGATCCCACCTTGTTTTTTGTTTCTAACAGAATATGTGAAATGTTTTATTTTCTTTTGTTTTTTTTCCCTTTTTAAAAAAATTAAATCATAGCTGAGTACATTAATGCATTTATGGGGTACAATGTACTGGTTTTATATACAATTTGAAATACAACAAACTGGTTAACATAGCCTTCACTGCACTTTCTTAATTATTGTGTTATGACATTTATACTCTACACTTAGTAGATTTGACATGTACCTTATAAAATGCACCATAAGTGTGGTCTGACCAATTACCCTCCCTCCACCCATTCTCCCCCCTCCCCTGACCCCTCCTCTTTTCCCTTCATCTTGGGCTGTAGTTGGGTTGTAGCTTTCATATGGAAGTGTGGGTGATTATATACTGGTTTCATAGTAGAGCTGAGTACATTGGATACTTTCTCTTCCATTCTTGAGATACTTTACTAAGAAGAATATGTTCCAGCTCCAGCCGTGTAAACATAAATGAGGTAAAGTTCCCATCTTTTTAAAGGCTGAATATCCCATGGTGTACATATACCACAATTTATTAATCCATTCATGGGTTGATGGGCACTTGGGCTTCTTCCATGACTTAGCAATTATGAATTGAGCTGCAATAAACATTCTGGTGCAAATATCTTTGTTATAAAGTGATTTTTGGTCTTCTGGATGCAAACCTAGTAGAGGAACTGCAGGATGAAATGGCAGGTCTATTTTTAGATCCCTAAGTGATCTCCAAACTTCATAGGAAAAGAAGGAAAACTCCCCAACACATCAGGGTGAAACAAATATCACCCCAATCCCCAAACCAGGAAAAGACCCAACAAGGAAAGAAAACTATAGACCAATTTATTTAATGAATATTTTATTTTGAATGAGATTTTCACAGAGCTCAATTCTAAATTATAAATGCCTTGATGTTTTCTAAACGTGTTCCATTTAGAAAGTCTCTCCCATCATGCACAATACAGCTGTAGTTTCAAACATAAGAAGTCATGTTCAAATACACAACAACTTTGATCTGTCTTCAGATTAGATCCGCATAAAAGAACAACTGAAAAAAAGACAGAAATATAGTACATTACTGAGTCTCAATTAGATTTCAGAGCTGAAATACGTACACGGGGAGTAATCAAGCACAGTTTAATGCATTTCAAACTGCAGATGTCATTAGTGTTGTACATTAAGGAAGTACAAATGAACTATCTTATGACATTAGCTTTTAAAAACCACTTCAGATGCATTTGCATTCAAATCCAAATACATCCATTATTTTAAATAAGAAATAGTCTTCTGATTTTTGGCTTATTATATGTGAACCAACATGAATACATTCTTTCATTTCATTTCCATGCTGCAAATGTGACTTAATGTATATAAAAACACTGAATGAGCCTGACTAAAGGTTTTAGAATGAACTATTAAAATAATAATTACATTGATCACATTTCCTATTGTAACAGAAAAAAAATTAACAATAAAGTTCACATTGGATCGTCCTTGTTCAATTTTTTTGCTATTTATTTTTTGTTTGATTTAGTCAAACAAACAATGGCATAGTTCTCAAGCTGAGATCTTGTATCTTCAATTTTTATTCAATTATCAAAAGCATATGTTTAAAGAGTGTTTATTTCCTTGGTTCTCCCTTGGTTGTTTCAAAGCTATTCTGTTTGAATTGTGAACAAGCTCCCCAGATGTTCCTGACACTCATCCCAAATTAGGAACCACTGCTCTAATCTCTTCAAACACAGCTGGATTTGCCTGAACAACAGTGAAAGAGACTCTGACACCCCGGTGTCCTGAACCTGCAGTACCCGTGGCCCTGTCAGGCTCTTACCTTATACTGCTTGATTGGCTTGGGATCATAATACGCCTTTCCTAGGATATGATGGAAAGGAAATATTTTCCTGTTTTGGAGAAACTATTGTCCCATTTCCCTTCTCTCATCTCCTATTTTTCCTTTTAAAGCTTATCCTTCACATTGCCACTGGTGTATTTTTTTTCATAAATAGAAGATTCATGTGAGATATCCTGTTTAACAGGCTGAATTAGTTCCTTATAATTGGAACAGATTTTCTGCTCCCCAAGACTGTCACAACTCAAGCCACTTCCCTCTCCCTCTCCCTCTCCCTAGCCTTCTCCTCCTGCAAAACTTGAAGCTGTCTGTGCTCTATTGGTAGAAAAATTCTCAGTGCCAACCAGATACATTATCAGCTCCCACACTGGGATTAGTGTTATCTTTGCCTACCATGCATTCTTTTCTCTTTTACTTCCTAGGCTTACTAATTACCCTTCTTTTTAATTAACCTTGTTTTAGAACAGTTTTAGATTTTTAAAAAAATTGTCAGTATAATTTATAGAGTTTTTACATACCCCATACCCAGTTTTCCATAGTTTTAAAATCTTACATTAGTAGGGCACGTTTGTCACAATTAGTGAACCAATACTGATACATTATTACTAATTACAGTGCACACTTTGTTCACACTCCTTTAATCTGTATCTAATGTCTTTTCTGCTCCAGGATCCTATGGAGGAAGGTCCCTGATTACGTTTGGTCATCCTGGCTGCTTTTGATCCTCACCTTCTCCTTGTTTTCTGACCATGACAGTGTGGGAGTGAAATGGTCAGGTATGGGGGGCATGTCCCTCAATGGTGATTTGTCTAACGTTTTTCTCATGATTACACTGAGGTTAGGAATTTGGTAGAGAAAGATCATGTAAGGAAAGCACATTCTCGTCAGATCATATCAACAAAACCAATCCCTGATGACGTAACCCCCGGTCACCTGGCTGGTGTAGTCCTTCACTGTGAAGTTACCGCTGTCCCACCATTCAACACACAGACACATCCACTTTCTCTATGCTGTGGTCTCTGGGGGAAAAAATTATTATACACAACCCACATTTAAGGAATGGGGAGTTATGCTTCCTCTCCTTGAAGGCAAAATTTCTGCATAAATTATTTGGAATTCTTCTACCCGAGATTTGTCCCTTCCCCTAAACTTATTTGCTATTGATTCATTTTATTAACATGAACTCATGATATTCATTTCATGTTTTACATTATAATTGTATATGTCACTATTGATTTAGTTGTTCAAATCGTTCCTCTTTGGCCACATGGAGCTCTTTTAGCTGGCTTTTGTGACATTGTTACAACTCCTTCAATGGGAGGCCTTTTATTTTATTTTATTTCATTCATTTATTTTTTGAGATGGTGTCTCTCTATCAACCTGGCTAAAGCATTGTGGCATCATAGCTCACAGCAACCTCAAACTCCTGGGCTCAAGAGATTGTCTTGCCTCAGCCTCCAGAGTAGCTGGGACTACAGGCTTACATACACCACAACACATAGCTAGTTTTCTTTATTTTTAATAGAGATGGGGCCTTGCTCTTGCTCAGGTTGGTCCTGAGCTCAGGTGATCTGCCCATCCAGGCCTCCCAGAATGCTGAGATTACAGGTGTGAGCCACCGCACTCAGATGAATGTCTTTTTATTTTGTTAGAGTACTTTTTTACATTTTGGTGCTATAAAACTCCAGTTTATAAAATCCCCAGACTCATATTGCATATTTTATGACCTGTCCTAGAATCAAGTTTTTTCCAGAGAGTCCTGCTTCCTTTTATTGGAGAACAACAGTATTAAAAGCAAGGTCTGGGCACCAGGTAATGCTACTGGGGTGAACAATACAAATTCATCCTCATTTTTCTAGATGTCAAAAACCTGAAATGGGTCTCAATGACTAAGAGCAAGATGTCAGGAGGTCTACATTTCTTTTTAGAGGCTCTGTGGGATAGTTTATTTTCCTATTTTTCCACATTCTGAAAGCTGCCTCATTTCTTGGCTGTGACCACAAGCCCTCACATCTTTACGGGCAGCAACGGCTGGTCAGTCTTTCCTATATCACGTGGTTCTGACCCTGACCAGCCAGTCGTCTCCTGAACTTGTAAGGACCATGTGATTATACTGAGCCTCTCAGGTAATCTAGGATAATCATGGTCCAATGATCCTCTGTGATCTTAATTCCATCTACAAATTAAATATCCCTTTACCATATAATATATTTGAAGGTCCTGGGGTTAAGAGCTGCACATCTGAGGGGAGGTCATTATTCTGCTCATCTCACATATTATCAAGTGCATGTACATGTTTATTAGTATGTCTATATGTGATTACCTTTATCTATATTAAACTAAACATGAGTTTATCCTGATCCAGTCAAACCTTATTCACTACCATGGGGATTCTTCCAGCTTTCTCCCCTTTCCTGCTCAGTCTAACCTCTCACTCCAACAGTGAGAACCGGCCTCCCACCACGGACTGACTAGTTACTTAATTCTTTTACTTCTACATACACATAACAGCATGTACACAATGGTTAACAACACTGTAAGAAACAATGAGAGTGTGGTACTTACGCTGTTTATTTGCATTTAGTCTTAGATTCCACTCAATTCCAGAGTGATTTAGCTCAGCACCAAATACTTCCTCCATGTCCAGTGAAGTGGCTTCATACATTGGTAGCTCCATTATTTTGTTGCATCACATTCTGCATTCCACCTTGGCAGCCCACATCTCCTGAGCAGTTTTATAAATTGGCTTCTATTAATCTTCCCTCTTTGTGCTTTGGAGTTTTGTGGGTTTGGGCAAAGGCAGGGTGTCATATGTTCACCATTATGGCATTTGTACACATAACCTAAACTTCGCCTCTGCTCTGAAGTATTCTGAACTCCTACCAGGTTTTGGCTTTTTTTCCTTACTGTATTTTTCTTGTTTGTTTATGGCAGATGGTTTCCTCCCTTTATGGAGTCCCGTATCACACCACTCAAAGATTGTGCTAAATTTTCATTTACTTTTAAAATTATCTCTTTTTATGTTTGAATTCTTTATTTCTTTCTTTGTTTTTTATTGAATGGTAACTATGTACATTAATGCACTTCTAGGGTACAGTGTGGGGTTTTCACACACAATCCGAAACACTTCCATCAAACTGGTTAACATAGCCTTCATTCATTTTCTTAGATAATATTTTAAAACGTTCACATTCCAATCTTAGAAAGATTCACTTGTACCCTTGTAAGATAAACCTCAGAAGTGATCCCTCCAATCCTCCTCCCTCCACCCATTCCCTCCTCCCCCTCCCTCTCCCACCCCATATTCTTAGGCTGTTATTAGGTTATAGCTTTCATATAAAAGGTATAAATTAATTTCATAATAGGGCAGTGTACACTGGATACTTTCTCTCCCATTCTTGTGATACTTTGCTAAGAAAAACATTTTCCAGCTCCATCCATGTGACAATGAAGGATGTAAAGTCTCCGTCTTTCTTTATGGCTGTATAGTATTCCATGGTGTACATTTACCACAGTTTGTTGATCCATTCGCGGATTGATGGGCACTTGGGCTTCTTCCACAACCTGGCAATTATGAATTGGGCTGCAATAAACATTCTGATACAAATATCTTTGTTTTAATGTGATTTTTGGTCTACTGGGAATATACCTAATAAAGGAATTGCAGGGTCAAATGGCAGGTCTATTTTTAGTTCTCTAAGTGTTCTCCAGATGTCTTTACAAAAGGAACAT
>NW_003852549.1:1412463-1437192 GCF_000181295.1 Otolemur garnettii
TATGGACATTTTAACAATGTTGATTCTTCCCAGCCATGAGCATGGTATGTTTTTTGATTTGTTAACATTTCCAGCTATTTCTTTCCTTAGAGTTTCATAGTTCTCTTTATAGAGATCTTTCTCATCCTTTATTAGGTAAACTCTGAAATATTTCATCTTCTTTGGCACTACTGTGAACGGAATAGAGTCCTTGACTGCTTTTTCAGTCCTTGGCTGCTGTTGGTATATATAAAGGCTACAGATTTGTGAGTGTTGATTTTGTAACCTGAGACACTACTATATTCCTTGATCAGGCGGAAGCCTGGAGCTGGGAACTCCCCCACCTCCGTCTGTGGGACATACGTGGCTCTAGAAAACAGTTCTGGGCCTGCCCAGAGTGGTAGACCCCTCTACCACCACCTGCAGGGCATGCGTGGCTCTAGCAAGCAGTTCTAGGCCCACCTAGTTTGGGTGCCTGGAGTGGGAAACTCCTCCTCTGGCCCCTGTGGGGTGTGCATTTCTCTAGCAAGCTGTTTTGGGTCTACCTGGAATGAAGGACTCCTCCCCAACTGCCCACAGGATGCCCTTGGCACTAGCAAGCAGTTCTGGGCTGCCCAGAGCAGAAGCCTGGGGCAGGGATCTCCTTTGCCACCCGTGAGGCATGCAACTCTAGCAAGCAGTTTTGGGCCCACCCTGCTCCATGAGAGCAAAGGGACCCATCCAGCAAATGGGTTAGTCTGGGAAGGTTAATACCTTCTTTCCCACCTTGCTCCCAGTCACTCGTAATCCCCTAGGTCTGTGACCCTATTCACTCCAGTAGGCCACTGCTCCCAGGGATTACAACTGGCAAAATCAGCCAGAAATCTGAGTTCGGCAGGGCGGCCTGGCATTTTTAAATTAGGCTTCTGTCCAGTTAGATTTCTCCGCAAGTCCTTGCATTCAGCTCTGGAAAGCAGACAAGTAGCAATTTACACACAGGTGTCAATTCTAGCCTCTGCCTGCCCATTGTCTCAGGTGTATTAGACCCTGAGGGCTGGTGCTTTACTTATGAAAGTTATCTGAGTTTTGCCTGTGGCTGCTCTCCGGAACCTCTGTTTGCCCAGTGAGACGGGGCTGGAATGGCTCAGTTTGCAGCTCAGGATGCCACTGTTGCTCTATAGGCGTCCCCTGAGCTGATTTTCTTCACCTCATGCCTGTGCCACAGTCAGCACAGAAGAGCACCAGTCTTTTCCCCCTCCACTTCTCTCAAGGAGAAGCCCAAGTATCTGGATTCCTTAGGTAACAAACCTCCAGACCTCGGAGTGAGTGGGTGGGGACTCCTTGGAGTTCAATGTTGCAGGTGGGGAATATATACAGTTTTATACAGTTTTATAGTTTTATGCCTGGCTGGAGGGTGCCATGGCACACCAGCATGGGTAGGAGGTCCAGTTTTTAGGGGGTCTCTCTGGTGGGATAGAGTGGGAGGAAGTTTGAACTCTGCTCGCTTGTTTGCATGGAGTAAACTGCAAGTTCTTATTGTGGGGGAGGGGACTCCCGTCCGCTTGGTGGTGGATTTAGTAACTTTTGGTTGTATTTTGAGGGTAGCAGCTTGCCTCAGGAAGGTTGAAGTGCACTCTTCAATCTCTCTTGGCTCTGCTCCAAACCATCAGCTAACTTGCTAAGCTTCTGTCCTTTAAGCCTCCTTCTGGAAGGGAGCTTCTGTAAAAAGCTGGCTGCAGTCTGCCAGCTTGGCTCCGCCCCTATGTTTGAATTTTTAATTGCAAAGTCACATGATCTTTGAGGCCAAGGGATATGTTTTGTTTTGTGCAAAGTCAGCACTTACCATGTGCATATCTGAAATAAAGCACTCATGTTAAATAATAAACCATTTGAAATAAAAAGAAGATCTTAGAATTGTTAAAGTGGATTTAAAGTAAACTAAAGGAATTTGTCATAATATTGACAAGACAAAAGCTTTTTGTCAATTTAATCTTGTTAAATATAATCTTAGTAAGTGAATTAAAGCATTGCTTTCATTTCAATAAATTATCCCTTTAAAGAAGTTGACAGTTTTACATAAAAAACAATTGCATAAAACTAAGTCTGATATTACTATATTTGAGTAGGTCCATTAAACAAGGTGGGTTTACTATTGGGCTAAAGAATGCATCAGAGTGTGGGAGGAAGGAAAGATTTCCAGCTTCTGCATTTCTGATGAGAATAATAGAGTCTTAAAAGTGTTCTTTTGAAATCCAAGTCTGCAGGCATCAGAGTCACATGAGTGAGTACAGTGTAATTATGAGGAAGAGCCCTGGAGGGCCGGCATCTGTCTGCTTTATACCTAATAATGGATTCCTTGAGTTTACATGAAATGTAATAGGACCTACTTGGGTTCCTCAATGTCTGTTTTTAATTGTTTTATCATTTGTGCACACTGTGGGGGTAGCATTCATACTTAGAATTATGGCTCTCAGCTACACAAACTTGACAAAATTATTTAATCTTAACATTCATGTTTGTTATTGTGAAGACTAAGGAACACTGTATTGATATAAGCAGAGAATGCACTGTGAGTGCCACAGACAGCAGCTGCTATTCTTAATATATGTCTAGAGCAGCCCATGGCATTGCCACAGGCTGTGAAATAAGGTTTTGAAGAAGATGTGGGAATCACCTGTTGGTCTTTACCCCAAAGAAATATCTACTGAAGCTGAAGTATTCAGATTCTCTTTATCTTGGTTTCCTTTGACTCAATTATCTGTAAAATTAAATAGACTCTTTGGGTTGTAAGTTTAAGAAAAGTATGATAATATTGCCAATGTTAACTCTTCTTCCCTCCACAGCTCTGATCCACCAGGTGAATCCTCTCCCCTGGCTGGTAAAATCCCCCTTTCTCTGCTGAGCTGGGCTTTGCTGCTGCTTCCTTGCCAGCCTATAGCTGCACTGTTCTCTGCCCCGTAGCATTTTTATTTCTCTTCATTTGCAGCCACCTCAGACTTTAGCCTGGGAATGCCTACCAACTGGATTTTGCTTTCTCCAAGAAGCTCCTCTGGAGGAATGAACCTCTTAGATGCTAGGCTACCTCAAATGCTTCCCTGCTGAGATACAGAGACCCTATTGTATCCACTTCACTAATCATTTGCCCCTTTAAGTTGGAGGTCTTCACTGTCAGCATTGTTAACACTGTGGGCTGGGTGATTTTAGCTGCAGGCGGCGGCCCTGTGCCTGGAGGCTATTCAGCAGACCCCTGGCCTCTAACTGCTAGGTCCTGTAGCACTTACCCCTCGCCAGTTGTGACGTCCAAGTCCAACCACTGCTCTCAACAAGTGGATCTCAATCTTGGCTGCTAACTAAAATTTCCTGGGGAATTTGGAATATGTATATACATCCATGTCTGGAAATCACCCCCCAAATTTTGTTTTAATTGGTTTGGGGTGAAATCTAATTATCAGAGTTCAAAATAAAGCAGAAAAAAAGGTAAAATAAAAAAAAAACTTAACTCTTATCTTCTATCATTTCTAAAAATAAGGGCTTGATCTTATTTATTGAATGTTAGGACATACAATAAGGCTTAAGATTTTTTGGTAATTGAAAATATTTGGGAAGGAAGACATAAATGAATGAATTGATTTAATAGCCTGCACTAATATATACAGTAAACAGAATTCCATGCTTTATTATCTATTCATTTATCTCTACATTGTGTACTTTGATGACATTTGTTTCTATGTTTCTATTCTAGCATAGTTCTTGGTATACATTTGACAGTTAATTAATATTTGTGAAAAGATGGATAATGAGTGAATGAATGCATTTTGCACTTCTCTGATTTAAATGAGGCAGAGGCCGATGGTTGCAATTTATTATCATTGCAATTTTGCAAACTCAATACTCACACTCATTTTTTAGAACACTAATTTATTGAGAAGGAATGTTCCCAGCTTAAAGACTAGATTTCTCAGCCTTATTGTAGCTAGATGTGGTCATGAGAACACATCTAGCTATTGAGATAGAAGAAAAAATTGTTGAATGTGATTTCTGTAGAAACTCATTTTAAACATGTACAGTTCTCTACCTTCTCTCTCCTCATTTTCCTACTCCCTAATACAGATGGCTGGAGCTCTAGGTACCATCTCAGCCTATAGAGTGTCTTTAGAATGAGAAAGCCATTTTCTTGAAGTAAGAAGCAAAAAACATAAAGAGCCTGCATTGTAATTATTAGCCCTGGCATATTCATCTTTGAACTTTTGTATTTAATTGAGGAAAAAAGAAAATCCAATCTTCTTTTTAATCTTTGTTACTAGTTCATTTAATGCATTTCTTTTTCTTTTTGCAGTTTTTGGCTGGGGCTGAGTTTGAACCCGCCACCTCCAGTGCCCTACTCCTTTGAGCCACAGGTGTCACCCCATTTAATGCATTTCTTACCTATGCAATAGTCAGTATAATATACTGTGTTGAAAAGCCAATTTCTTTTTTGGTCCAGTGTTACAGTATACACTTTTCAAGGGGAGAGGGCATAAATATTTATTAAGTCATATAATTTTTATAAGGATGGATATATCATCCTATAGTCTGGGTATACACATTTTGATCTGTCTTTTATATTAAACCAGGGTGTTTCTTTATGGAAATCATGAGTGTTCACGCAGAATTTCAGACTGGTCCTTTAATACATGTCCAAATTTCACTTAGCAGTGTTTATTTGCCTTTATTCATTGAGTTTTGAGGCAGAGTCTCACTCTGTACCCCTGCGTAGAGTGCTGTGGTGTCATAGCTAACTCCAACTCTTGGGCTGAGGCAAGATCCTTCCTGAAGATCTACAACTTCAGGCACCCACCACAACACCCAGCTATTTATAGGCACAAGGTCTTGCTCTTGCTCAGGCTAGTCTCAAACTCCTGATCTTAGGCGATTCCCCCACACTGACCTCCCAGGGTGCTGGGATTATAGGGAGATCCACTGTGCCCATCAGTTTATTTGCCTTTAACATAAAGTTTCTTGCTGTGAGCTTGCTGTCCGTGTAAGAATGCTTCCTTTCAGAGCTTGCATTTAGGACTGTAGGCTACACATACCAAAAAAGAATAGATGCCCTCTGTTATGTATTCATTTAAAAAAATTAAATCTTTCCTTCCAGGAGGGTTCAACTATCTAAAGTTACCAATTGCAATGGAAATTTGCCCTCTTAACTAATTAGACACTTGGAACTGTTCACTAAAGGATAATTGTCTACTGGCAATTACTCTCACCATCCACAATTCTTAAGAGATAAGAAAGTGTGCAATGATCTCAGGAGTAGTTGGATGGCAACATAGTGAAAATATTGTTAGGATTTTCCTGAAAGAACTCAAATATTTATAGGCCTAAGGCTCTTCCCTTAATTGCTTAAAAGTTCACATTTATTAACATGATGCAAGTTCTCTCAGCTCTGCAAAGTATGAAATAAGCAGCATTGTCTACGTACTTTCTTGTCAAATTCACATTACATTTCCAATAAGTTAAAAAGTGAACTGGATTTTGTTATTTACATGTATGCCACCCATGAGTTTGAATATTATTCTTTTTTCATGTGGGCAAAATATGAAAAAAATAGTATTCTGTGAAGAAAAAATAAAGAATTTGAGTTGAAAATAAAATTTATGTGATAGTAATTTAAACACAAACACAGCAGGAAAGATTTGAAAGGCGTGTTACTCGGTCTGGATAGAAAAATAATATTGGTACAAGACACATACCCACATGATAGTAATTGTCCAAAAAATAAAAGTATAGTCATACGGTGTAGAATGGGATCTTGGTCATGGACAGTGTTTAGCTTTCTATGTTAGCTAGAAATATATAAATACTCACTATCTTGTTACATTTGCTATAGTATTCAGTATGATGAAATGCTGTAGAGGTTTGTAGCCCCACAGCAATATAATATTATAAGGTGATCAGATTTTAACATTAGTAAAGCGGAACACCATTGACTGGGGGGGGGAGGGTGTTCTTAATTAAAAATTTGGTCTAAATGGAGCAATAAAAATGTTCATAGATCACAAAAATAGTGTTATAATATGTATTTTTTAATTTCAACATAAGTACAATTTACAAATATAATACATTTAAAAAATTATGTATAGTATTATTTTATTCTTTGGCATATTTCTCATTTGAGTGAATTTTTTTTAGTAGATTGCTGTCATTGTTTAAAAGGTCATAAAATCTTTCACAAGAATTTGTTAAATCATATTTCACACATAAAATGGCTTTCAAAGCCTCAACACTTAATTGTGATTTTTCTGATGTCTACACTTTATTTACTGTAGAAAAAAATGCATTCAGTCACAGCATTAGTTCCTGGTAAGGACAGTGCATATTCCACAATTTTTAGGGCATTATTGTATGGAACATGGTTTGTTTCAAAATGATGAAATATTTCTAAACATTTGTTCTCTATTGTGATTTTTGCTGATGCCCAAGATTTAAACTTTTCCTTACAAATATATATTTTTTAATTATGATACCTTGTAAGTCATAAGTGTCACTTTCAAGGCCAGAGCTAGACTTTTTGCCACCACTATAAAATATAAATAATATGAGTGCTGTCTGCTAAATTCATGAAATAAATAAATAAATTACCTAAATTATCTGAATAGCTGATTTGTTGACATCACTTGTTTAACTAGCACTAGCACGCAGTACAATGTGTATCATCTGAGAGACAGTTACAAAATGTTTTCGTGGTTGCCAATGCCAAAAAATGCCATTGTTTATTAAGTCCAAACAATGGTGGTCAAATTCTAACAACTGATCAACAATGAAATGCAAACTTTGATAAGCAGTTCTCGAGAATCAGTTCTCAACAATTATTTGTTATTATTAAAGTTTAACATTATAAAATTAACAAAAATAATATAAAACTCATATCCTGGCGAAATAGCCACATGGCAGCTGAAAACCATATGTTCTCTTCCCGTTCTCCTGCCATTCCCTAGCTTGTGGTGCACTTTTTCCAAAAATTGGGACTTTTTTAAAATGCCACAGGATGCGGGACAAATTGTTAAAAATCAGGACTGTCCTGCCAAAAGCAGGACCGTCTGGTCACCTTAGCATAGCGTAGGTGTGCAGGAGGTTATACTGTCTGTGTTTGTATCAGCGTACTGTATGATGTTCACCACTGAGGAAATTGCCTAACAGTGCGTTTCTCAGAACTTACTCTTAAGCAATGTCTGACTGTAATACAATATATTTGAGGCATCTTTGTTAAGTCAAATCAAAAGCAACTAATTGTGTCATAGTTCTAAAATGGTTTAAGTGTAATTTGGTATGGGAACTATGCTACAGCGACCACTTTAACATTTATCTTTTAAATCTCTTATTATTCCTTAAATCGTATTTATAATTTAAGTGGACAAAGTTGCCATGTTCTATGGATGCTGCTTTCTATTAAAGATGCTTAAGAGACATTACAGTTTATTGCAACAACATGGTTCTTCCTTTGGAAAATTAAATGCATTAAAATATTCTAATTTTATGACTATCATTAATGTTTTCCTGAATATACTCCCCTTGGACTATGAGAAATTGATTAGGAAGAGAATGTGGAATATGTGGACCTCATAAGTAGGGGAAGAAAATACCTAAAGGGTGGAACAGAGCTGGTAGGAAAATTAGAAAAAAACAGGCTGGAAGTATTTCCTGAAAGGAGTAGTCAACACTGTCAGAACTGTTGAGAAATCAAGAAACATGAGGAAGGCATAGTGGACATAACTTAGTGCCACGTGGGTTACTGGCAGGCTGACTATGTATGTTGTGGTCTAAGTAGGATCCCTGTAAGAATGAGAATCAGCTCCACATTCTGATGTACGATAACACAAGGAGCTGCTGTTTCTACCTTCAAAGCCAACAGAAGCCATCAGTTTTCTTTACATAAGCATTATTTACTCTGTTATTTCACCCTTAAGATTTTATTTTATAGATTATATTTAAAATATTTCATTTAAAGTACCACATATGAGTAATTACAATTTTTTACATACAATATGAAATGATAGTCTACCTAATACTTCAAGACACCATCTTCCATAATAAGGCCCAAACTTTCAGGTACTTATTACTCACAAAATCAAATTTATTGTTCTCAACATACTACCTTGATAAAAACTTTATTTTAAAAAACAAAATAACTGAACATTATTATACACAAACCATATTCTGAATTTTAAAACTACATTCAAGCAAATTGTGGCACTGTCTAAACACACAGAGATCTGCAACTGTATCTACCCACCCACCCGGGTACCTATCTAGAAAGGACATGAATGTAGAGACCCACATTACTTGAATATGTGTGTAGATATTCATCATCTATTGAGTTATCGCCTCATTAACACTGACTTGCAGAATCAAAATGTAAATTAGTTCTATACATTCTACTCATCTTCTCCAGTACTCAGACTCAATGCCTTTTTCTCTTATAATGATGCCTTTTGATTAATAGATCTTAATTTTATTATAGTCAAATTTAACATGTTTTTACCCTTATGTTTACCTCTGTGTCCTGTCTAGTCTTTGCTCACCTTTCAATGTCATGGAGAAATCCTTTGACAATAATTATTAAAACTAACACATAGTCATTAAAACAATAGGTCCGCTACTGAGTGTATAGTGAAAATAAATTCACCCACACACACATTAAAAGACACATAAAGAATATTCACAGTAGTTTGGCACCTATATTCACAAATATATTAACATTTGCGATGTCTATTAAAAATAGAATGGATGAAAGTAGCAAATTTATGCAGTGGAATACTATACACAAGTAAGCCTAAATGACCTAAACCTAGACTCACCAAGGTTTATGGATCATAAAAGCATTTTTATTTAACCAAGGTCAGACACAAACAGTGCACACAGTGTGGTTCCATTATATAAAGTCCAGATGCAGACAAAACGATCTATGGGCATGTTTGGGGTTAGGATAAGCAGGAACATGGTTAACTTTGGAGAAAGGGGGACTTTGCCCCTGAGAGGACAAATCAGGGTTTCTATGGCATTGAGATTGCTCTGTTTCCTGATCTCAGTGGTGGTTGCATGTCTGTAGAATTAGTCTCCATGGTGAAGTGTGATGGATCATTCACTTGTGCTTTGTTCACTTAGCATGCATATTAACCTACTACAAATGATTTTAATTTAAATACAGACAGACCATGCCACAAAGACCATCAAGAAAATAAATATTACAAATTAAGAGATAAACGAAATGTATATCATACTCTCATAAATCCATAATTTACTGACCACGGTATAGGTGAAATGCCTATATGCCTCTGGCCAAAAATGCTATTTGAGAGAGAGCAGTGAAAAGACTTTGTGTAGGCATACTTGTAAGAAACGGAGGCACAATCCCATTTGGCCAGGTTAGTTGTGAGCCTAACATGACCAAGGCTTTGGCTGGAATAGCATTTCCAGACTGCGTTAAGGAATTAAGGTTGACCTTATAAGGCCAATGAAGGATTCAAAGTAACTACCTCCAAATGGCATGGTCAGTGAACAGACATTCAAATCATCTCTTTCCCCCATAGCCTCAAGCTTCATCAGATAAGAACAAAGAAAGTAATAACTGACAACACGTTCTTCATTAAGTTATGTTAAACCAGGTTATGCTGAAAGGGTTATGCTTAAAGGTGTATGTTGGGTGGATCACGAGATTACCAGGGAGGAGCTACATACAGGGTGGGTGGTCATAAGATGTTTAAATGGATTAATGGAGTCATTGATGTCCAATGAACATGTGCAGAGGGATTGTAATGAATGTTAATGAGGTCATTGCTGTATAGTGTGCATGCACAAGATTGTCTATATAAACCAACAGCAAATAAAGAAGGCTTGCCATTTTCCCTGAGTGAGCAGATAGTCATCTTTATTTAAAACACGATTTCAATAAGTGTGCTTATTCTTCACGACATCTCTTTTCTGTGAGACCCTTATGGCAGCACTAGAGATCTCTAGTCTGGCATGGATGTCATATTAAAGGAACTCATTGACCTTCAGAACTGATTTTACTTGTGTGATCTTTGTATTGGAAAATTATCTTAGCCATCAATTTGACTAGTCATCCCTGCAGTATCTCACATGGTGCCCCAAAAGGTTCTGTTGGAAAGGAAATTTTGGTAATCACCACATACAGGATGAAAAGACAGAGGTCCCAGTGCTCTCTTCTGGTGTCACCAGTACATCCTCATCTTCTCCACCTTTTCAATCGCCCTGTGTCTCAGCAGACTATTTTTCTTTCCTTACTACATTAGTTCTGTTATTTTGTAAGCTCTGCTTTACAATATAAACAAATTTTCCTAAGTTCTTGTGATTAATATTTACATTTTTTGCCTCAGGAATGGTTCACATTACAGTAGTTTAATTGTCTTTCTTCTCTACTAAAAGAGTATATCTATTTTCATTTGTAAAAAGGAGCTTAAAACATTTTATGAATAAATTACTTTTGTTTTAATTCCAAACTATTTTCTCTATGTTTCATATGTACATTAAACTGTTTTAAAACTGCGGCGTTACAACAATAATATTGAGAAAAAAATCTATGATTAGAAGATGCTCAAAGACAAATACATATATTTATAGTTGCTTAATTTTAATAAGTTAGATAATACAAATAATACACAGAGATACATGTCAGCAAAGTAATCACTGAACAAAAAAGTGACAAAGAAACCAAAATTATAAAATGCTGACAATACATAATTTTGGTTTGAGTTTCTGTTTTATTCCCCTTAAAACATTTTTTTTAAACCTCCTAGAAAGATATTTGCTGGATCTAGTACACTGATTTGGTCACTATAATCTACTAAAAACAATAAGAGTCCCAGATACGCACACTTATGGCAAGTCAGCCGGTGTACACTGAAGAAAGATGAGCCCTGTACACAGACCATGTGCGACCTGGTGACGCAGGGTCCCTGGGCGCCGGGGCCATGCAGGGGAGGATTTGCCACATTGTGCTTATTCCAATTATTTTTAGAAACTGACACCAGGTGAATAATGCTAAATCCATCATCTTAAAAGATAAAAACATTTCTAAGAATCATATTTAATATTTATTGTCCAATATAAATATCTTCCACTGACAGAATTGTTGAAATGGTTTAGTTTTGTTCCATGGTGATGAAATAAGCAACTTTCTTTCACTGAACTATTTACTCAATAAAAAGGTCTATGTTCCCCTTTACTGAAAATACTTGAACATCAATTTGGAATGGGCTAAATATTGGATCTACATTGGTCTTAGTCATAAATTCTTTGCCTATGCTGAGAGCTAGACTAATTTTCCCTGTAATTTTTTCCAGAAAGTTTTGACTTCATACCTTACATTTAAGTATTTCATCTACCTTGATTTAATTTCTGTAAGCTATGAGAAATAGGAGTCCTGTTCTATTCTTCTGCATGTGGCTCTCCAATTTCCCTGGCACCATTTATTGAGTAGGGCTTCTTTTCCCAGCTTGTGTTATTGCCTGCTTTGTCAAAGATTAGTTGGCTGTAGGTAGATGGTTTTATGTTCAAGTTCTCTATTCTATTCCACTCGTCTGTGTACTCTGCTCTTTTGGTTACGACAGACTTGTAGTATAGTTTAAATGCTGATAATGTGATGCCTTCAGATTTGTTCTTTTTGCTTAGACTTCTGTAATTGGTACTTTGATTTGGGAATCAACAATATTTTAACAATACTAATTCTTCCAATCCATGAGTATGGAATATCTTTCCAATTTTTGTATTTTCTCTTTAATTTCTTTCATCAATGTTTTACAGTTTTTATTATAGAAATCTTGCACTCCTTTGATTAAGTTTATTCCAAGGTATTTTATTTGTATCTACTGTAAATGAAATTACTTTCTTGGTTGATTTCTCAGACTATTCTTGGTTGATTTTTCAGACTATTTGTTGTTGTCATTTATGAAGACTACTTTTTTGTATGTTGATTTCATATTCTCTAACTTTACTGAATTTGTTTGTTAGTCGAGTCTTTAGGTTTTACTAAAGATAAGATTATAATGTCTGCAGATGAGATTAATTTGGCTTCTTCCTTTCTAATTTAGATGTCCTTTATTTCTTCTTCTCATTTGATTATTTTAGCTAGAACTTCCAGCACTATGTTTGGTAGCAGTGGTGTAAGTGGGCATCGGTTTCTTGTCTCAGGTCTGTTCTTGTGATGTGGGTCTGTTAAATGTGGCTTTTGTTGTGTTATGTTCCTTCTATCCCCTTTTTTTTTGAGAGATTTTTTATTATGGAGGGATGTTGAATGTTATTGAATGCTTTTTTATCACCCATTGAAGTGATCATATGCTATTTGTCCTCTGTTCTGTTGATATGATGTATCACATTGATTGCTTTGTGTGTGTTCAGCCAGTCTTGCATTCCTGGGATGAATACCACTTGATCATGGTGAATAATCTTTTTAATGTGTTATTGAATTTGATTTTCTAATATTTTTTTGAAGCATTTTGTGTTTATGTTCATCAGAGATATTGGGCTATAGTTTTTGTTTTTTGTTGTGTCTTTGACTGGTTTGGGTGTTATGGTGACACTGGCCTCACAAAACGAGTTAAGAAGTTTTCCCTTCTCCTCAGTTTTTTGGAAATAGTTTAAATAGGATTAGTATTGGCTCTTCTTTAAATGTTTGGTGGATTTCATTAGTGAAGCCATCTGGTCTGGGGCTGTTCTTTGATGGGACACTTTTTCTTACTGCTTCTGTCTTGTTACTTGTTCGTGTCTATCCTGTTTTTGGAATCCTCCCTGGTTCATTCTGGGTGGGTGGTGTGTATATAGGAACGTATCTCTCTCTTATAGGCTTTCCATTTTATTAGTATGTGGTTACTAAACGTAACCTCTGTGATCCTATGAATTCCTGCAGTGTCTGTTGTAAAGTCTTCTTTTTTATCCCTGATTTTATTTATTTAAATATTTTCTCTTTTACTTAGTTTGGCTAACTTGGTCTCTTTTTGTTGTTGTTCTTTAAAAAAAAGTTTCTAAAATAGACCTTTTGTATTTTTTTGTTTCAGGTTCATTTATTTCTGATATGACCTAATTATTATTATTTGTTTTCCTCTGATCTTTTCGTTATTATTTCTTACTTTATGTGTGGGTAATTCTTTTTTCCCTGGTTCTATAGGGTGCACAATTTGGTTGTTTGTTTAATGTACTTTATTGACACAGGCACTTATTGCTATAAACTTTCCTCTTAGTACAGTTTTTATTGTATCTCACAGATTTTGGTATGTATTATTTTCACTTTCACTTATTACAAGAAATTTTAAACTTTCTTTTTAAGTTCTTTATTGACCTACTTGTTATTCAGGAACACATTGCTAATTTTCATGCATTTTATAGTTTCCAAAGTTCCTCTTGCTATTGATTGCTAGCTTTATTGCACTGTGATCACAGAAAAAAAAATTACATGATTTCAAAGTTTTTGAATTTTTTTTTAAATTTCAGGGTATTACAGGGGTATACATGTTTTGGTGACATAATTTGCTTAGTTTGCTTTTTTTTAAAATTTTTTTTCCTGCAATTTTGGCTGGGGCTGGGCTTGAACCTGCTACCCCTGGTATATGGAGCTGGTGCCCTACTCCTTGAGCCACAGGCACTGTCCCCTTTTGTTCACTTTATGTCAAAGCTACAAGTGTGCCCATCACCTGGAAAGTGTGCATTGTACCAGTTAGGTGTGAATTTACCCGGCACCCCCCATCCACTTGATTTCCCTTGAGTTTTACCTCCATACATAATAAGTATGAATATAAGTATTGATCAGCTAGTTCCAATTTAGTATTGAGTACATGTGGGGGTTTTACATTCTTGTGATACTTCACTTAGAAGAATTATCTCCAGCTCTAGGCTGTTACAAAAGATACTAGACAACCCTTTTAAATGGCTGAGTAATGCTCCATGGTCTATGAATACCACAATTTATTAATCCACTCAAGTGCTGATGGGCACTTGGGCAATTTCCACATCTTTGCATTTGTGAATTGTGCTGCTACAAACATTCAAGTGCAAGTGTCTTTTTTTATTTTTTAGTTATTTTTTTTTATAAAATGTCCTTTTTTCCTTTGGCCAAATATCGACTAAAGGGGTTACTGAATGAAATGGTAAGTCTACTTTCAGCTCTTTGAGGTATCTCCACATGACTGTCCATAGAGGTAGTACTTTGTAGCCCCACCCACTGTGTATAGGTGTTCCTTTTTCTCCACATCCACACTAGCACTTGTTGAAATACAGGGGTAAGTTTCTTCTTTTTCTTCTACTCGTATCTCCCACCTTGGACCACATGGACCATAGGATGGCCCCAGTGTAGAAATGCTTAGCAGGTGTAGGAAATAAATTCTCTAAGAGAAACACTGGGCAGGAAACCAGGCCTTGTATGCCTAAGTGTGAAAGGAAGCTTTGTTTATATTTTTCTTCATAAATATATCTTTATTTTCTCCATCCTGTACCTTAGTCAAAATGGTGCATTGCAGAGAGATGGTGGCACAATTACCTGAACTCTGAGAGAAATATGTCTGGCCTAAGGAATCAGAAAAAGAAGATGTGACATCTAAAAAGGGAGAGGACAACCATCATTTTTAACTCATCCTTTACCTTGCTACTTTTCCCCTTTGGTGACCCTGATAATTTCTTTCAATATACAGAAAAAGAAAGTGTAGGAAAAATCTTGTAGATGGAAAAGCTGGAGAAAAGGATTTCTTAATTCTGTGATGAACTGACACAGACCTAGGTTCACCCCTGTGCTGCTTGTGTGTGGAGCACAAACAAAAGTGAGGAAACTGAATTCACATCAGAAGTGCCGTCCACAGAAGGCAGATGTGCATCCTTAATGTTGATGGATTTCCTGTCCACCACATCAGAAGTGCTGTCCACAGAAGGCAGATATGTGTCCTTAATATCGATGGATTTCCTGTCCACCAGCACAACAGTTGTCAGCACAGCCTTCCTCAAAGTATGTTAACAGGATTCAGAGTCTATCCAGGATAAAATCCAAACTTACTTAATATTAAAACAACTAGGAAGCTATGGTTAGTTCCCAAGGGGGAAAGACAATCAAGAACTTCCAAAGGCAAAATTATCCAAGTGCTATAATTTAGACATGATACTGCTATACCATTATAATCACACTTCATGAGGTAATGGTGAAGTCTATTTCAATGTATGAAAAAATAGAAGTACTCAACAGAGAAACAGAAACTATAAGCAATAACAAAATAAAAATGATAAAAATGAAAAAGCTGGTGGCACAAACCTGTAGTTCCAACTAATTGGAATCTGAGCCTGAGAGATAGGGTGACCAGATTTTAACGTCTGTAAGGTGGGACAACATGGAGGGGGAGGCGGCGGAGGGCTAGCAGGGGCAGGCAGGGCCTGACAACAATGCAAACTTTGATATGAAGTTCTCGATAATCACTTCTCAGCAATTATTTATTACAGTTTAATATTATAAAATTAACAAAAATAATATAAAACTCATATTCTGGCAAAATAGCCATATGGCGGCCTAAAACTGTACATTCCCTTCTTGTTCTCCAGCCCATTCATGCATTTTTTCCAAAAATCTGGACTTTTTTAAAACACCGCAGGACGCAGGACAAATTGTTGAAAAGTGGGACTGTCCCGCCAAAATCAGGACGTTTGGTCACCCTACTGAGAGATCACTTGGGGCCAGGAGTTTGAGGCTGTGACGTGCTATCATAGGGCCTAAGAAGGGCCAGTGCACTCAAGCCTGGGCAGCATGGTGAGACAGGGAAGGGAGGAAGGAAGGAAGGAAGGAAAGAGGGAAGGAAGTAAGGAAGGAAGGAAGGAAAGAGGGAAGGAAGAAAGGAAGGAAGGAAGGAAAGAGGGAAGGAGGGAGGGAAAGCAATATTTGGAAGAAAACCCTTTTGGATTTTTAGTAGAATGGAAACAAGAGAGGAAAAAATCATCTTCAATGTAGATCAAAAGAAAGTATTCAATATGAAGAAAAGAATAGAGAAGAAACCCCAGCGATATGTGAGACAATATAAAAATGTTTGATATTTGTGACATTGGGGGTCTCAAAGTGGTGGGGTTGAAAAAGAATATTTAATAAAATAATGGCCCAGATCTTCCCAAAATTTTCAGATTCAAGAAGCTTAAGTCCCAAATACATACATATGAGAAACTCAAACAAAACTTTGCTCAAATATATCATCATTAATATCAATACTTTGAAAGTTGTCAGAAAAAAATGACTGGCACATTATATATAGGAGAATGATGACTCTGAATAAATTGCACTAAGTTAAATATGTATAAATTATAAATCCTAAAGTAACCACAAAAATAATATTAAATAAAAACAAAAAATGCTAATAAATTTAACTGGGACATTAAAATATCTAAATAATACAAAAGAAAGCAGGAAAGGACATTTTTTTTAAATGAAAATGAGGCAGGCAGCATAAAAATAAAGGCAGTTCTAAACATTCCAAATCAGAGACATATATGTTGTGATATTTAATAACTGATCTGAAGGGCAGTTAGAGCAAGTCAAAGTTCGTTGATCCAATTAAGTCTTCTTCCAGATTCAACAGGAACCAGACGAGGCTGCAGTCAGAATGAAGACCAAGGTCTAACAGCACAGCACAGAGCAGGTCCCATGCAACCTGTACTGAGGAGCCAAAATTTAACCATAACATGTTCATGGTTTGAAACGTGGATGAGAATCATTCTGATAGTTTCTACTATTAAATATATTTAGAGGACACCTTTCTGTATATTGATTTCACTTTTCCAATGTTATCCTATACTAGGCATGAAAAAGAAAGATCCTAATGTTTGCAAGCTTATTTTTTGTTTTTCTTTTTACAATGAAAGGATTTAAAGCAAGATATCCTAATCATTTTTATGTCCTCCTGGTTTAGATTCTAAGTAAGTTTGTCCACCAAAATCTGAGCAAATCAGTCATTTCCATCTGTTTAAGTTTATTTATTTAATTTCCTTCTTTCTAAAAAGATTGGAAACATAAGGCATAAAAAATTCTAGATACTATGATATACCTCTTTGCAAATATTTCTTTTATCCTATTTTTCAGTGCTCATAGTTTTCAATGATAAGTGACAACATATGCTTAATTATATCCTTATTGTATTCTAAATTGTTTAATGTTTATTAATAAGTACATTTTAATTAGAAAATTCATTTTAATTTTCTTATGAAATAGAAATCAGAAGAACAACATTTATTCCTTCCCTTATTGCACAGAAGCTGCCACCTTGCATCAGTACGTCCTATTTGCATTTGGGAACTACATCATCATTCTCTTTGATGCATGACTTAGCTTTAGGGAGCTATTTTAAATGCTTCTTTGCACCATGAATTTAGATTAATTTTTTTTAAAGACTACATTTTTAAGACTCATCTTAACTGAAATTTTAACTTTCTGAATTCTATGTGTTTGCAGTGAGCATTGTCTATTTTAATGATGTACTGTCCCATCTGCTTTCAAATATTAACCTCTATTTATGGCTACAAAGGTAGAACTATAAAAAATGCTCTTTTCCATTTGGCATAGTGCATCATTATTTCACCTGAGACAATTTAAAGAACTGAAAAATAGAATAAAATACTTCTCTTTTAACATGATAACGCATCATGAAGCGAGTATGTATCTATTCAGAAATCGATTTGGAAAAATAACTTCTGAAAGATTATTCATATCCCTTATCTACTTCTACCTCAGATTCCCATTTTCAGAGGAAATCATCAGAGAAAAGGAGCAAAGTTTTAGGTCCTGACTGCCTGGATGTCAGTCTTTGAGCTGCCACTTGCTAGCTGTGTGACCTTGGGCAAAATACTTTGTCATGAAACATGTTCATTATCTATAAAATGGGGTGTGTGACAGAATCTAATTCTGATGTAATGATGTTTAAATGAATCAATAACTGTAAGCACTGAGAATGCTTCCAGACACCCAGAAAATGGTCTAAAAATGTTTGTTTAATAAAATAGTGCTGTCAATTATTTCCAAACACCTGTCTTCAGATGGGCTTTGGTCCGTATTGACTCTGCTTCAT
Organism: Otolemur garnettii; assembly: GCF_000181295.1. Classification (NCBI taxonomy): domain Eukaryota; kingdom Metazoa; phylum Chordata; class Mammalia; order Primates; family Galagidae; genus Otolemur; species Otolemur garnettii. Next base: position 1,430,496 of record NW_003852549.1, read on the forward strand.
GGCCAAAGGAAGTAAAGAATAAAACGTGTGTTTTTTAGAAAACAGAATTTATTCATTTGATGGAATTTTTCTCATTGTGAACCTGTATGTTTGTTTAGACCACTTTGATGATTATGTAACCTTCCTTTCATGAATAATAATGCTGGCATTATAATTATATTTGATATAATTATATAATTATAATTGATATTTTCGCTATGGATGCGTTTAATATTTAGGTAAATACAAACAGCTATAGCCCATACATTATTTCCTACAAAGTATTTGCAATTTTATTATCTTATCATCTGAAAAGTTTGTACACCACTGACTTAGAGTAGCCCTCCCAATCTGTACTTCCCTAGTGCTGTGCATTTGTGAAGCAGCTATGACATAGTACTGATGTCCCGGATATAAAATCAGAATGCCTGGATTAAAATTCGTGTCTGTTTATCACCTACTTTGTCACAGTAAGCCAATATCTTAGCCTTTCTTAATTTAACTGTCCTTACCCTGACAACAGGTCAAATTATCTCTACTTTGAAAGAGTAACTGGTATAGGACTTGGTCACCCAGCAAAAACCCTATAAAATTGTGTGAAATACTGATACCTTCAGACAATGGAAAGCACCAGTTTAGGGCAACTACCCTTGAGGAAATAAAAACAAATAAGGTGAGTTCCAAGATTGCCCAACAATCGCCCCAGCTCTCCACCTGACAGGACTTTACTGATGAAGAGCAGGGAAATGGAGAGAAATGTGAGTGTAAATCTTGGTTAACTGAGGAGGCAGAATCCAGATTTCCAGGCTATCCAGGAAGCTGGGATTTGTAGGGCAAAGTATCTGAGAAGGGGAAACTGTTGAGGGAATTCTGTATAAATTTACTCTGTCTTTTGTTAATGAGTGGGCTGAAACTGATGGGAAAAACTCTGTGATTGCTGAAAGAATTGATCCAGAGAGCCAGCAAGCTGAATGGTGAAAGGACAGCTGGGTGGGGGACACTGGAGTTACAATTTATCCAGAGTAGAAACAAATTATTTGGTTCACTGGCTTCAGCTGAGACTCTAGAGAGGCTAGAGTTTTAGTGGCCACCACATGGAAGAGTAAAAGCGAAGTCATAGGCCTAAACCCACGTTCCTTAACAACAAATCCATCCAGGTCTGGCTTAGTCTGCTTCATGCTGCTGTAACAGAACACCATGGGGTGGGCATTTTATAATGAAAAGAAATTCATTGTATCACAGTGATGGAGGCTGGGACGTCCACAGTCAAGAAGTTGGCTTCTGTCAAGAACCTTCTTATTGCATGATCCATTGGCAGAAAGGAAAAGAGAAGGTGAGAGACATACACGCATACACACAAAGGGGTGGAGCTGGTCCATTTTTACAAATAGCACTCCTACAGTAACCAACCTACTCTTTTGGTAACAGATTAACCCATTCATGAGGGCAGAGCCCTCATGGACTAATCACCTCTCATATGCTCCACCTCCCAACCCTCTCATATTGGGAATTAAGTTTCCAACACATGCTTTTGGAGGAAACATTCAAAATGTAGCAATATTGGACAGAACTAAAATTATCCACCAGCAATTAATTTGTCAAAAGAAAATTTAACACTCTTTAAAAGAACCTGACATTGTGTGGACTACCTACAGTTATCACACAATGTCCAGCTTATAATATGAAATTACTAGATGTGCAAAAAATGTATATGTCACCCATGGTCAAAAGACAAAGCAGCATACAATACAGTTGTCCCCTATCATCCACAGTTTTGCTTTCTGCAATTTTAATTGCAATACAATAAAATATTCTGCGAGAGAAAGAGACTGTATAATTTTTATTATAGTGTTTACATTATATTATTTATTATTAGATATTGTTTGTTTCTTAATGTCTAATTTATAAATTTAATGTTATTATAGACATGTATGTATCTATAGGAAAAATCACAGAGTAGGTAGGTTCCAGTACCATCCATTGTTTCAAGTGTCCCCTGGAGGTCTTAGAACAAATCTCTTGCTAATAAGGGGAAACTACTATAATTAACCCTTAGATAACTTAGATACTATAATCAGCTCAAGAAAAACATGAACCTTAAATCTCCTGTTGTGAATATTTTCTAGGATTTGGTTAAACATATGGTGATAATGAATAAAGAGATGAAAATATGGAAAAGAAAACCATGGAAGTGTGAGAAATCAGAACGAAGTCCTGTATTAGCCCATTTGTGCTGCTGTATCAGAATACATGAGTCTGGGTAATTTATAACGAGCAGAAATTCATTTCTCACAGTTTTGGAGGCTGAGAAGTCCCAGATCAAGGCGTTGACAGAAAAGATGCAGTAGGTCATATTACTATATATAGTTGGCCCTGTGTGCATGTCTTCCCCTGGCATGGAGATAAAAGGGCAAAAAGGGCCTCACCTGTTCCCTTGGGCCTTTGTTTAGGGACACTGATCCCATCGTGAGGATGGAGCCCTCGTGACTTTCTCACTTCCTACAGTTCTCACCTTTTAGCATGTTTTAGTACATTGCATTGTGGGTTAAGTTATTTATTTATTTATTTTGAGAAAGAGTCTCAAGCTGTCACCCTAGGTAGAGTGCTGTGGCATCACAGCTCACAGCAACCTCAAACTCTTGGGCTTAAGTGATTCCTTTCCCTCTGCCTCCCAGTAGCTGGAACTACAGGTGCCCACCACAATGCCTGGCTATTTTGTTGTTGTTGCTTTTGCCACTTTTGTTTTAGCTGGCCAAGGCCGGGTATGAACCCACCAGCCTCTGTGTATGTGGCCAGCACCCTACCCACTGAGCTATGGGCGCCGCCTGTGGCTTAAGTTTTAACACAAACTTTGAAGAAATAGGAACTGTCAAACCATAGTTTAACAGCAGGTATTGGAAATGGCTGACTAAAAGGTCATTGGACTTAAAATTACATCAATAGGAATCCTACTGGAGGAAAAGACAGTTTAAAAAATAAGCGAACATTAGTAAATTGTCAGATGATATTAAGTATCTAATATATGTGTAGCTGGAGTCACAAAAGGGAAGAAAGATCATTAGGCAGGAAAAATAATAATCACCACGTATTTTTCATATTGAGAAGTTCAGCAACTTCACACAAGACAAATATAGGGAAAATAGTGAGCAAGTGCATTATACTGACACTGAAAACCAAAAATAAATAGAAGAATATTAAAGTAGCCAACATAAATAGACACATTTTTTACATTAGAGGACCAATTAGAATCAGCACAATTTCATGATCGAAAAGGAAGATGGAAGCCAGAACATAATGAAACAATGAAAAAACATTGTTAAAGTGTTAAAATAATACAGAAGCATAAACCATCAATCCATAATTATATAAGCAATGAAATACTTGGCACCACTTTATGATAAGAACTATTAACAAAATCGGTATAGAGGTGTCACCCCTCAAAATTATAAATACCCTATATGACAAACCCATAGCTAACATCATTCTGAACAGGAAAAATTGAAAGTGTTTTCACTTAGAACTGGAGTCAGACCAGGTGGCCCATTATCACCACTTCCCTTTATCACAGTGCTGGAAGTCCCAGCCAGAGCAATCAGCCAAGAGAAGGAAATGAAGGGTATCCAAATGGAGAATGATGCCTTTAAAGCTGTGCCTACCAGAGCGGGGGACCATTGCTAATTCACAGACTGTTTCTTTTGATTGTTCAACCAGGTGTATGTTATCACATTTGATTTGTAAAATTCAGTTTGGGAGCACATTGGAATTCCTATTCCATATTTCTTAGTAAGTGAATATAAGCTTAACAATAGTAAAATGAAAATAGATACCTTTGTATATGGACTATACAAAAAAAAAAAAAAAAAAGAGAGAGAGAGAGAGAGAAAGAGAAACCTTTTATAAAACAACATCATCAGTTTTAAACTAAACCCAAATAGCAAACACAGATATTTCAGAGAGACATTGTGCCATAATAATAATGTAAACACCTGTGTGTTAACTACTCCTGTAAGCCCATTCCTTTTAATTTTTGGAAAATTCCTAAGAGGAAAAAACTAATTTTATTCAATATTAATTGCATTTTTGGTTATCAAACTGTTTTTTCTAATTCTTAGTTCTTTTTAATTCTATAAATCTTTTGAAAGTATCTATAAGAGAACCAGGAGGTGTAGGGGAATATGAAAGCAAGAAAGACAAATATTTCAGTAATGAAAAGAAAGGGGCTTCTGGTAGTGAAGTTGAAGGTCGTGTACATCATAAACAGCTGTAATGAAAACTGAGCAGTGCTGTTTGCCCTAGATTACCATTAGGAAAATCCACAGAAAAAATAGATGAAGCTACCTCTGCCCCAGTGTTGATTAGTTGATTACTAAAAGTGCTGTTTGAGAAAGATGTGTCTTGGGCTTGGCGGCTTTTTCCAAAGAGACAATTTTTAAAACATTCCTGATTAATATGAGGGTACAAATGTTTAGGTTATATTGTTTTCATTTCTAAGGCAAAGTTCCAGTTACAGTTGAGCCCTTACAGAGGGCTGAGGACTGTCTGCCTGCCCCTCACTCAGCAGCAGCAAGGGGCTGGGTCCTGTATTCCTGAGGTGGGATTATATCGTATATCATATTGGCCACCATAACAAATGCTTATGATGTTGTCTACATAACAGCAGTTTCAAGTATTCAGAAGAAAAAACAATCACACAAATGTTTACGTACTTTCAGGTTTTTGGTTAATAGCTGTGGTTATGCTAATTCTCATTTGTATATAGCCTGGTTCTAGACCCTGAGACAGTGAGTTGCCCTATTCTCATTAGACTTTAGCTTAGCCGCATCCTCCTGCACATAGTTTACTCAGACAGAAACATGTTGACCTAAACAGTGAAGAATGAAGGACTTTAGTATTAATTGTCCTTTCATTCTTTTTTTTTTTTTTTTGAGACAAAGTCTACCTTTGTCTCTCTTAGTAGGTGCTGTGGCATCATAGCTCACAGCAACCTCAAATTCTTGGGCTCAAGGAATTATCTTGCCTCAGCCTCCCAAGTAGCTTGGACTACAGTCACCCACCAGAACTCCCAGCAGTTTTTAGAGATGGGGTCTCATTCTGGTTCCAGCTGGTCTCAAACCTGTGAGCTCAGTCAAGGCACCTGCCTCAGTCTCCCACAGTGCTAGGATTACAGGTGTGAGCCACTGCACCCAGCCTTAATTGCCCATTCTTATTTTTCCTAAAAGTAAGATCACATTTTGAAACATTGCCATTTCATGCATAGGTGAAGGGAAGAACCACGTTTAATAAGTTAGTACATAAATGATATCTTCTTGTGTCTATTTGCTAAACAAATATTCACACATATCCCTTTTTTTCTAGGCATTCATACCTATGCCCACATGAGTAGGCTTTTCTGTCTTTGTTTAATAATATGTGGTTACATCTATCCTGTTTTGGAAATGCTTTAATATTATAAATAATATACATACAAATGAATGTCTGTCTACTGTCTGTATTACATTCATCGTGGAAGCCTCTCATGGTTACCACGTGGAGGCTGCCTCACATTGTCATGTTTATAAACAATAGAGCAGGGAACTTCCTTCGGTTTTCATGTTATTTTCATGCAATATATCTCTAAATATCTAGATTAGTAGATATAAGATTGCTGTCCTAAACAAAGGTGCACTATCCTCATCATGATTCTTTGTACCAACAGCATGAATCAATTTAGCTAACTTGGAAAAAAATTACCTTAACATAAGAACAATGTGTGTGGTTCAGAGCAACATTGGAATCATGGAAACCCAACTATAGAAAAGAAGGACAGGAACAGCTAATGTCCATCATCTCATAGTCTTAAGAATGACAAGAAAGCATTTACTTACCACTCTGAACATGAAAATTTTAAAAACATTATGGCTAAATGACAATGAATGACTTTCACTATATCTCTGGATTTTAATCTTGTCACTGCCACCACAATGACCTCTCACTTCTCACCATCGCTATACATTTTATAAATTCTTTCTGGGCTCAAATTGCTGGGCAAAAGTTTCAAGCCAGCTAAATCTCAATCCTGCTGTTTAAAAATTTTAAGAAGGAACAGCTCACCTGAAGCTTCTGTGCAGAAGTTGTAGTCCTGGGCTCCTTACAATTAAGAAGCTTTTGCAAATAATAAGAAACTTGAAGCATATACTGGGTATAGTGCACACTACCTAATAATTTTGACACAATCTGTACAAATAACAAAGTATGTCAACAAAATATGTGTACTCCTCAATATCCTATAATAAAAAAGGTAATAAATCTGAGGCAAATTCCTCAAAGCACACATATATTTGCAGCTGAAATAGATACCATCAAATTTCATTTCAAGTAAATCATGCCAATGTTCACTTTCTATATAGTAGAAACTATATTTCTCCAAGTAAGCCCTGAAAATGATCAGCTTTTAAACTATTGCCAATGTGACAAGAAGAGAAAATTGTAGTATTGTGATTTGGATTTCCCTGATGACTCATGGAGAGTGACAGCTGTGTGACTCAAGCTTCTCCAGAGAGACAGAACAGGAAGATAGATAGATGAGAGAGAGATGACTCATAGATAGATAGATAGATAAGAGATGATAGATAGATAGACAGACAGATAGATAGATAGATGAGAGAGATGATAGATAGATAGATAGATAGATGAGAGATGGATAGATAAGAGAGAGATGATAGATAGATAGATAGATAGA
>NW_003852549.1:1437212-1446046 GCF_000181295.1 Otolemur garnettii
GATAGATAGATAGATAGATAGACAGATAGATAGATAGATGAGAGATGATAGATAGATAGACAGACAGACAGATAGATAGATGAGAGAGAGATGACTCATAGATAGATAGATAGATAGATGAGAGATGATAGATAGATAGATAGATAGATAGATAGATAGATGAGAGAGAGATGATAGAGAGATGATAGATAGGTAGATAGATAGATAGATAGATAAGAGATGATAGATAGATAGATGAGAGATGACAGATAGATAGATAAGAGAGAGATGATAGATAGACAGATAGATAGATGAGAGATGATAGATAGATAGATAGACAGATAGATAGATAAGAGAGAGATGATTGATAGATAGATAGATATATAGATAGGTAGATGAGAGATGATAGATTAATAGATAGATAGATAGATGAGAGATGAGAGATAGATAGATAGATAGATGAGAGATGACAGATAGATAAGAGAGAGATGATAGATAGATAGATAGATAGATAGATAAGAGAGAGATGATAGATAGATAGATAGATAGATAAGAGAGAGATGATAGATAGATAGACAGATGGATAGATAGATAGGAGAGAGATGATAGATAGATAGATGAGAGATGCTAAATAAATAGATGAGAGAGAGACAATAGATAGACAGATGATAGATAGAAGATAGATGATTGATTGATAGATAATAAATAGATTTGAGACAGAGATGATAGATAGATGATCAATAGATAATAGATAGATGATAAATGATAGATGGATAATAGGTAGATTGCTGACAGATAGATAATAGATGATAGATGGTGTGTGAGAGGGATTTGCTAGGCAGATCACCTTGCATGGTCATGGAGAAATCCTAGAACAGGCCTGCACAAGCTGCAGCTCCTGGGACGTCAGCACTGTGGCTCAGGAATCAGTCCAAGCCTGAGGCCTTCGAACTGGAAAAGCAAATGGTGTATCTCAGTTTTAGGCCAAAGGCCTGATAACCAGGAGGGGAAGGGCCTCTGTGTGTGTAAGTCTGGACACCAAAGGCCGGGAAGCTTAGAGATGTCGTGCAAGGAAGGGAGAGAAAGAGTGTATTCCGGCGCCAGCAGATAGCTCAGTTTTTGTGGTGGTGCCTGCCCACACTGGAGGCTGATCTCCCCACCTAGCCTCCTCAGTCTCACATGCTGATCTGCTCTGTGAAAACCGTCAATAGACACACCCCCAAACAGAGTTTTACCAGGCTTCTGGGTATTTCTTAATCTACTCAAGTTGGCTCCTAAAACTAACCAGCACAATATCTTTAAATTTATTTTAAAATATTGAGCTTCCTAATGACATGCCAAATAGGCATTTTTTTTTGTCATTGCAATGTTTGTATCTACATATTGTGTGCATTTGCTTTCTTTATTTAAAATTATAAATATCTCCATGCAATTGAAACCTTACTCTTTATAAAACTTTGAAACATTTTCTAAATACAAAACTACTAAATGCTCAACACAAATAAGACAAGAGTAAGAATAAGTGATACACACACCTACATGCAACATGTCGGTGTATAGACTTCCAATATTATGTTCTGTCATATTTTTTATATTTTTTGTGTGATCTTCTTTTTTACACTTCACAATTTGTAGAATGAACATTTTCCATGTGATTATCTATTTTGTCTTTATTATTAGTTTTAATGGCTGGATATCAGCATGCAGTCTATTTTATATATTTATCATGACTTTATCAATGATGAAGTATTGGAATATAGATTGCTTTTGACAAAGTCCAATTATTATCCTCATTAATATAGGATTTTTTAAGAAAATTGCCTTAAAATTATTTTACTGAGTTCAACAAAAGCTAATAACAGCTTAAGACATTTAAGACCTTTTTTCAAGGTCATTTAAGGTCATTTAAGACCTTTTTTATGCTCTTAAACTGTTACAATAGACACTCTCTCAGCATTCTTCAAGGGTGTCTATGTTTATACAACTTCATTGCTCAAAGTAATACTAAAATAATTACATTTCTCCATGAATTATTTCTCAAGAGGACAAAATGTAACTTTTTGGTTGATTTTAGCAATAAAATGCTTGCATATTACTCTGCATTTACATTGAATACGTAACTTCTTAAAAATGCTGTTCATAGCTAGGCATGGTGACTCACCTGCAATAACAGCATTTTGAAAGGCTGAGGTCAGAGAACTGTTTGTGCCCAGGAGTTAAAGATCAGACTGGGCAACATAGAAATACCCTCATCTCTATAAAATATAGAAAAATTAGCCAGGCATTGTGGCTATAATCTCAACTACTCAGCAGGCTGAGGTAGGAGGATTGCTTAAGCCCAGCAATTTGATGTTGCAACGAGCTATGATAAAACCACTGGATTCTAGCCTGGCCAACAGAGCAAGACCCTATCTCGAAAAATTGTTTTATGTGACACATAATAGTTGTACATGTTCATGGCGTATAGTATGATGTTTTAACACCTGTTTACATTGTATAATGATCAAATCAAGGTAGTTTGTTTGCCTATCACCACAAACATTTATCATTTCCTTGTGACAATAACTTTCAAGAATTTCTTTTCTGGCTATCTTGAAATGTACAACATATTGTTATTAGATATAGTCAACCTAAAGTAAAAGATTACCAGAATTTATTCTTCCTGCATAACTGTAACTTTGCAACCATTGATCAACTTCTCCCCACCTTTTGGGTTCTACTCCAGCCTCTGTTAACCACTATTCCACTCTCTACTATGGCATCCACTAATCTGGATGAGTGAGATCCTATGGAATTAGTCTGTAATTGGCCATTTCATTCAACATTAATGTTAAATTTAATGTTATCCATTAATGTTTAATGTTATCCAAGTTTATCCACATTGCTGCAAATGACAGAATTCCTTTCTTTTTTATAGTATTCCGTTTTGTGTGCGTATCACATTTTTAATCCGTTCATTTTTTGATAAACACTTAGGTTGATTCCATCTCTTGGCTATTGGGAATGGTGCAGCAACAAACATGAGAGGACAGATAGATATTGGATATTAATTCCAATTCCCTTTAATATGTACACAGTAGTGCAATTGCTAGATCATAGAGAGGTTCTGTTCTTAATTTTTGGAGGAATCTCCATACACTTTTTCCATAATGAGTATACTGTGATGATTTACATTTTCACCAATAGTGTAGTCAGAGTCCTGCTTTATCCTCATTCTCTCAAGTATTTGTTATTTTTCTCTTTTTGAAAAGAATCATTCTATTTGCAGTAAAGTAACGTCTCACTGTGGCTTTGATTTACATTTCCCTGATGATTAGTGACGCTGAGCACTTTGTCTTATACCCACTGGACATTTGTGTGTCATTTTGGGAGAAATGTTTGTTCATGTTTTTGTTATTTTTAAATCAGATTTGTTGTTGTTGTTGTTCTTGGATTAGGTTTCTCATATATTCTAGATATTAACCCCTCAGATGCCTAGTTAGCAAATATTTTCTTCCATTTTGTAGGTTGTCTCTTTGCTCCAATTCTAGTCTTCCTGGCTGTGCAGAAGCTTCTTGGTTTGATATAAATCCATTAGTCTAATTTTGCATTTGTTGCTGTGCTTTTGAGGTTCTATCAAAAAAATCCTGGCCTGGTGCAACATCATGAATCATTTCCCATATATTTTCTCCTAATGATTATATGGCTTTACATTTAAATCTTTAATACATTTTGAGTTGTTTTTTGTATAAGGTGAGAGATACAGGTCTAGTCATGCTTCCGCATGTGGATATCCAGTTTTCTGAGCACTACTTGTTAAAAAGGCAAGTCTATTCTAATGTGTGTTCTTGGCACTTTTGCCAAAAATCAGCTGGCTATAATCGTATTGATTTTTTTTTTTTTTCTGGGCAGTCTGTGTGTCTGCTTTTATGGCAGTGCTTACTGTCTTGGTTACTCCTGCTTTGTAGTGTATTTCAAGTCAGGTAGCATGAGGCCTCTAACTATTCTTTTTGTTCAAGATTTCTTTGGCTATTCAGAGTCTTTTGTCATTCCATATGAGTCTAAGATTGTTTTTAGCATAGAGAATCGAGATAATATTTTAAAGAAATTACTTTATTGTATGTGAAGATTCTCACTTCTTTTTTTTTCCCTTTCATTTACACACTGATTTTGTGGTCTTTTGAAGAATATTATTTGGAGGTGTTAACTAAAGTTTTTAACATAATTGATAGGTAATGGACTTAATAAACAATTACAAATAATAGTAGATTATGCTGAAGTAACATTTATACTATATAACTCAGGATTTTATACTTTAGAGTATTTTAATTACACAAGAATCGCAAAAATTAGACTTAGACTTTTATCACAGTAATAACAGAGTGATATAAAGAAAGAAAATGAAGTTTAAATACTTAATTAGATTTCTAGGTAAGTATATGAAAGTACTTTAGGAAAATATTTTGTGTACATTCATTCAAAAGGTGAACATTCAAAACTCCTATGCCTTTGGGTATGTAACATACAAAGTTATGTCTGCTATTTATTATTTAGAAAATCTGTTCTCTCAATCTTTATATAGTCTGCTTTTCATTTAATGAAAGATTTTTCATCTTCTAATATTTTTCAAGATTTTTCATCTTCTAATATTTTTAAGTATGTCATATAAAAATGAAAGGTGATAATCCACAAGTTTTTACTTTGATCACTGAAATATACATGCCAAGAACAATTCCTCCCAGCTTACACAAGTTTACAACTCAGTCTGTGTTTATGAAAGGAACCTGCTCCCTTCCCCACTCAGCTTTTCCTTTGAGAACACTGTTAAGCCAATTCCTAATAAGGAAACTGCTATGCACACTTACAGCGGAAAAAAGGCACAAGTTTCCTTGGCAACCGGAGTCATATGCAATCTCAGAACAACTCCTCCTACACTCAAGTTTCCTAGGTAGCAGGCTGCATATATTTTATAAAGACAATGGGATAATGGAATAGGTAATACACTGTTCAACCTTGCGTATGAAAAGCTTCAATGGGAAAGATGCATTTACTATAATAACTGGCAATTTGGGGGGAAATATTAATTGTATAATGAAGCTGCTTCCTCTGTCTAATTCAGAATTTAATTCAAGATCCAAAATATACTAGGTGTTAATCTTTCTGTTTCACCGGTGAAAATAACCATCTTCTATTCTACTTCCTCACATCACCTGACTACAAAATTAGCTCATATATGTTTGCAGCTAAAGCTAAAACTGAGATGAAGGTGAACACTTTCAGGGTAAATAGAGGTTACGTCCCAGTATCCCAAAGTGCTGCCATTGAAACAGAAACTTAATCCTTAATGAATGGAGGAGTCTCAACTTATCTGAAATTAACTATAAAATGTCACAAAAGCTTAAAATAGCTAATAAAAACTTGTCTATAGATCTAGAAAATATGAGGAGATAAATCATGGTTGATCTAAAATAAATAGCTTACTTTAATAAACTAAAAAATTAAAGGAGAAATTATTGAGAAATCAATTATATACAATCAATACACAAGTTATTTTTTTTTCTGGACATAGAAGTGGATGAGGGAAATTAAATGAATGCTTATACATTACGCAGATTCTTCTGGGTTTTTTAACATAAAATTATTTGGAAGAAATCAAATTAAAGAGCAAATGTATTTATTAAATGTGTACAGAGTAAATACAAAATTTTCTGGCTAATTAGAAATCTTTATATTGTTTTAAAATTATTTTTTGAAACCTTTTAAAATTGTTAATTTTGTATAATAGAAACTCCTCTGACATGCAAGTCCTATTCTTTCACAAGGCAATTAAATCTAATTATCTATTGAGTTGCACACAAGGAAAAATGTAATTTATATGTAATTAATCAGGTCGGGAGTGTGGGGAGTTTTAAACTCCATGCAAATAGAGGAGTACAAATCACATCATTTGAATCTGTTTTGCTTAATACTTAGAATAACTTTACGATTAGAACCCAAATGGAAGACTATCCCAATATGCTCATTTTAATACCCTTCTTGCAAAATAAATTATGGGATATTCTGCATATGATTATTTTTTGAACCAAAAATTAGGACAAATTTTTTGATAAACATTTAGGACATAAATATTTTTATATTGCTTTTTGAGTAAAGGTATATTCACTTTCTTTCCCTCTGTCTCCTTCTTTCACACACACACATATACAAACTCTCTCTCTCTTTTCAGTACTCACTTCTATTGAATTAAGCAAAATGCTAGGTTTTTTTGGTAATGCATCATAGACCTCTTCTCAGGTCAATATATGTAATATTGCATAACTACTTTTAATAGCTATGTTTTACTCTAATATAAATTTAACATAGATTGCTTAAAAAATTCTCCTTTCATGGATACTTGGTTTAATTGCACAAATGCATGTATGTATACACTTTCTCCCTATTTGAGTGACTCCATGAAGTGGAGATTGCAAGATTTGAGAATCAGTCTTAAAAAGTGATTTTGAAGCTACAATAATGGATTATAAATAATTTATGACAATAACACAGACTTATAAACTTTGAAATTGCCAGTTTAAGCTATAATAAGGCATGTATGTATGGTTGTAAAGTGGTGTAATGGATGCTGAGAACTAAGAAAGGAAAGGGTGGGGTTCGGGTAAGAGGTACAAATCAACCTGTTGAGTATGAGGTACAGTATTCTGGTAACTGGTCCACTTAAAGCCCTGACTTAAGCATGATATAATTCATCCATGTAACAAAAACATACTTTTTACCTCCCTAGGTCTATTAGTAGAATAGAAAAAATAGAAAAAAATCCAAGCAAAACAAACAACAAAAAAAGGTATGCCTAAAATTTTGCACATTTACTCAGCTCATTATGTAAATTTGTGGTTTGATGTAGCAGCATTCTTCTTTAATCTTGTTATTTAAGGATGCTTTCCTTTTCTTTTACAGAGTTCTAAATTCACCTTAACCTCTTTGATTTCCAAAAGCAAAAGTGCAATGATAATAATAAGAATAGATATTTACATATTTGATTATCTAGTTGGTTTTAGTTTTAGTGTGTGCCCAGACATCACTTAAATGTATTACTTGTGTCATAGGGTTAAATATTAATTATTATCTGGCAACTGAGTATTCTGTTCTACTTTTAGTGTTAATTTTGATATAATTTTATCGGGTAATTATATTTACAGTTTTTATGTATATGACTATGATTTAGAGCCCACCTTCTGGCTGTTTCTAAGACATATTTTGTTGTGTTTTTAACCAAGGAGGTGTTTTCAATAACCCTTGGTAATACAATATGAACATATATGAAAATATGTGACCATGAACAAAACACAAAAAAGAAAATTACGTCTGGGCTTGTACAGCAGTAGTGATGATTCTGATGAGTTATCAAAGTATTCGTTATTGGGCCAGGCACCTCATGTCTGGAATCCTAGCACTTGGGAGGCCAAGGCAGGTGGATTGACTGAGCTCACAGGTTTGAGACCAGCCTGAGTGACTCTCTAAAAATAGCCAGTCATTGTGGTGGGCACCTGTGATTCCAGCTACTTGGGAGGCTGAGGCAAGAGAATTGCTTAAGCCCATAAGTGTGAGGTTGCCGTGAGTGATGAAGCCATTGCACTCTACCAAAAGTGACAAAATGAGACTCTATATAAAAAAAAAAAATTATTATTTATAATTGTAACTACTTGACTTGTAGTGTAGTGATTCCAAACAAAGAATGTGGGAGAAATTTATGTACATGTTCTATCATAGCTGAATTTTATCTTATGGTGAGTAAAACGAAAATCGAGGCCAGGTTTGGTATGCACATTGTAAACACACATCTAATTCTGATTGCTTGGTTCATATATTATTGTGCTACATTTAAGAAAAAGATGTATTTAACTGAAAAAATGATGTTAATTTAGTTTAATATGTGAATAGCTTTTATCTGACGGAATATCTTACTTGGATGGATTACCTGGAGATTGTCTCTAGCCTGCTTCCATATCTAACATACTCCATGTTTTGTAACATGGGTAATTTTGAAAGCTTTTGTGTTTTGCTGAACTTTGTTCTTTTTAAATCACATCAGCTCCATTAACCACAGGTTCAAATTTTATATCCTTTGTTAACAAATCCACTGAAAAGGATTTTCTTTAAAAAAAAAAAAGAAAGAAAAGAAAGAAAAAGAAAAAGAAAGGAGGCTATTCCAGTGAGCCTTTTGCAAACTGGGGAGATGTCACCTTCCATACAAAACGCAGTGTATTCTAAGCAGAGAATGAGAAGGGTTGTGTTTATAGAGAAAGTTTCCATCTAGGTACCCACTCAGCCCACTTAAGCAGATGAGGAATGCAAATCTGTCCAGTTCTGATTGGTGGTGGTTGTTTTTAGTTCTGACTGGTGGTTACAGGTCAAAGTCTGAGGGTTAGGTTAGGAGGCAAAAATGGAATTTTCCCTTGAACTGCAATAAACAATCATGTAAGTCTCAAAGTTATGGATTTTCAGCATGTGGATTTTCTGAAAATGCAGAGTAAGTATGTGACCTCTGTTAATACAGGCTCAGTTACTTAAGATCCGTCTTGAAGGATTGAGTCTTTCAGAGTTCACTCCCTTTTTAGCAGAATTCTTAATCTCTACCTAAAACTAGCAGAGTAGAAGTCTTTAATTAGCTAATCTTATGAGTGCAACTAAAACATGTCCCTTCAAAAAGTTTGGCTAGTTTGGAAATAGTAAAGATTTACTACATAAAAATGACGACTTGAAGAAACCCAGGAGTGCAAAGACCAAAAGAAATGGCGATTAAAAATAGATCTTACTCTCAGAGAGCTCTTGGATAACTTGAAGAAAACTAATATTTGCCTTATAGGAATCCCTGAAGG
>NW_003852549.1:1449986-1474111 GCF_000181295.1 Otolemur garnettii
CCCGGGCAATTGAAGCAACATCAAAAATACACTACTGGGACCTGATCAAACTAAAGAGCTTCTGCACAGCCAAGAACACAGTAAGTAAGGCAAGCAGTAAGCAAGCAGACAGCCCTCAGAATGGGAGAAGATTTTCATAGGTTATGTCTCTGACAATGGTTTAATAACCAGAATCCATAGAGAACTTAAACATATTAGCAAAAAGAGAACAAGTGATCCCATCTCAGGGTGGGCAAGAGACTTGAAGAGAAATTTCTCTAAAGAAGATCGGCGCACCACCTACAGATATATGAAGAAATGCTCTCCATCCTTAATCATCAGAGTAATACAGATCAAAACTGCTTTGAGATATAACCTAACTCCAGTAAGATTAGCCCATATCACAAAAGCCCAAAACCAGAGATGCTGGCGTGGATGTCGAGAAAAGGGAACACTTCTACACTGCTGGTGGGAATGTAAACTAATATGTTCCTTTTGTAAAGACATCTGGAAAACACTTAGAGAACTAAAAATAGACCTGCCGTTTGACCCTGCAATTCCTTTATTAGGTATATTCCCAGATGACCCAAAATTGCATTACAACAAAGATATTTGTATCAGAATGTTTATTGCAGCCCAATTCATAATTGCCAGGTCATAGAAGAAGGCCAAGTGCCCATCAATCCACGAATGGATCAACAAACTGTGGTATATGTACACTATGGAATACTATGCAGCCATAAAGAAAGATGAGACTTTACGTCCTTCATGTTCACATGGATGGAGCTGGAGAATGTTCTTCTGAGCAACGTATCACAAGAATGGAAGAAAAGTATCCAATGTACACACTGCTATTATGAAATTAATTTATACCTTTTATATGAAAGCTATAACCTAATAACAGCCTAAGAATAAAGGGAGGAGGGAGGGAGAAGGGAGGGGGTAATGGGTTGAGGGAGGAGGATTGGAGGGATCACTTCTGAGGCTTATCTTACAAGGGTACAAGTGAATCTTTCTAAGAGTAGAATATGAATGTTTTGGCACAATAACTAGGTAAATGACATGAAGGCTATGTTAACCATGAAATGTTTCAAATTGTATGTGAAAACACCACACTGTACCCCAGAAATGCATTAATGTACATAGTTACCATTCAAAAAAAAAAAACAAAAAACAATGACTCAAAATTTTGCAAGAAAATCCAATCATAAATGGTCTGATACATGATGAAAAGAGTGGCCATGTGAGGGAAACAGTACCCAATGCCAAGCCTTCTTGAGCTGTATAAGATAGACCTTTTGTTAATCTCTTACAGGACTATTAAAAACAACCTGAAAATATGAATGACTGTATAAAACTTTCAATTTTGACATTTAAGATTATATTCATTATGTCTATAGGCTTTGTTTCACACAAATGTACTTTTTTCCCCCATAAAATAACATACATACTCCCTGCCCTATAAGAATGTATAAAAGGAAAAATAATCAACTATATTTTACTCTACTCAGTAAATATCAAACTGCTTATTTTCAACACATTAGTAAATATATTAAGTCATATAAAACAAATTATAATTCTTCCATAAAATATTTCTCAGTTTTTGCTATTTGGTTAATAAAATTCATATGAAAAGGTAAACTATATCTCTTAAAAAATAATATAAAGTATCTTTATTTTCATAAATCATGGGAAATAAACTGATAAAGCAAGTGAATGTTGCTTCATTATTTAAAAGTAGCTACATTTAGCTGTTTAAGCTTTCCCTATTTCTGTTTTATCAAATTTCAATATATTAGATAGATACAAATAGATATAAGTGATATTAATATAAATGACAAACTATGATGTTATAATAAACAACTATGAATCTACCATCCAGTCTAAGACCTGAAATAGAATCAGTAACTTAACATTGTCTATTGTTACTTTCTGTCTTTCTGTTCACGATTCTCTATATTTCATACATTTTATTATGTAAAAAAGGTCTTCAAAAGTTTAGGAAAATGGGCTGTGTGCAGTGGCTCACGCCTATAATTCTAGTATTCTGAGGCTAAGGCAGGAGGCTAACTTGAGGTTGAAAGTTGAGACCAGCCTGAACAAGAACAAGGTCCCATCTTTACTAAAAATAGAATAATTATCCAAGTGTGGTGGGGCAGTTGATAGTCCTAGTACCTTAGGAGGGTGAGGCAGGAGGATTGCTTGAACCCAGGAATTTGGGGTTGCTGTGAGCTATGTTAGAGCCATGGCACTGTAACCTGGACAACACAGTGAAACTCTGTCTCAAAATATATATATATATATATTATGAAAATGTACATTATGGAAAAGCTAAATTTGAATTTTTATTGCACCAAAATAAACTCATTGTAACTTGTAAAACTTATGTGTTTGGGGTTTTTTTGTTTGTTTGTTTTTGAGACAGAGTTTCACTTTGTCATCCGAGCTAGAGTGCTCTAGGACCACAGCTCACAGCAACCTCAAACTCTTGGGCTCAAGGGATTCTCTTGCCTCAGCCTCCTGAGTATGTGAGGCTACAGGTGCCCAGGACAATGCCCGGTTATTTTTTATATTTAGCAGAGACAGAGCCCTGCTCTTGCTCAGGCTGGTCTCAAACTCCTGAGCTCAATCAGTCCGTCTGCCTTGACCTCCTAAAGTTCCAGGATTACAGATGTGAGCTACTATATCTGACCTTAATATGTTTAAACAGGTTCTAGTTTGAGGTACTAGGAAAGATAAGACATCAGTTTTAAAAGACCCCATCAGAGCAACATGAAGGTTGCTAAAATTGAAGCAAGAATAGGCATCAAATTTACAGTCAAGCTTGGTGAAAGAATGGTGAAATCACTTATGCTTTATGAAAAGTTTATGGGGACAATAATGAAAGAAATCAAAAGTCTAAAAATGGATAACTCATTTTAAGAGGGGACAAGACAATATTGAAAATGAAGACTGTTGTGACACAAAATCTAGATCAAATTGCAAGGAAAAATTTATCTTGTTTGTTCACTAATTGAGGAGGACCAGCAATTCATAGCAGAAATAATAGCCAACACCACAGACATATCAAGTGCTTTAGCTCACGTTAATTCTGAATGAAAAATTAAAGGCAATCAAACTTTCCACTGGATAAGTGTCAACCATTGCACCAAGATCTGCTGCAGATAAAAACAGAGATTTTAATAAAAATTTTAAACAAATGGGCTCAAAATCTTGAAGAATTTCTTCAAATAATTGCAAAAGGAGATGACAAATGATAATCCTGAAGAAAAAATACAGTCAAAGCAATGGCTGTCAGAAAGTGGAAGTGGTCCAGTCAGAACAGAAGCAGACCAGTGAGAGCAAGTCTTGGCAACAGTTTTTTTTTTTTTTTTTTTTTTTTTTTTTGGCTCCTTATGGCATTTTGCTTACTGAATTTCTGGAGGGGCAAAAAATGATAACATATGCTTATTATGAGAGCTGTTTTAAGAAAGGTAGTCACATCTTTAACAGAAAAATGCCCAGAAGAGCTTCACCAGAGATACCTTCTGCATCACCGCACCCCTGCTCCTTCCTCTCATTACATAAGAGAAATTTCGTGAGAGTTTTCATGGGAAATCATTCCAGGGGTCCTCAAACTTTTTAAACAGGAGGCCAGTTAACTGTCCCTCAGACCATTGGAGGGCCTGACTGCGGGCCCCAGGACAAGTCGGCTGCTAAGCAGGACAGTCAGTGGCGGCAAAAATACCCGTTGACCAGATAAATATCCTAGGCAGGCTGCATGTGGCCCGTGGGCCGTGGGCTGTAGTTTGAGGATGCCTGCTTTAGACATCCACCCTACCATCCTAATTTGACTCCTTCTACTTCTTTTTGTTTTATAATCTTAAAAAAAAATCTTTTTTTTTTTAATCCACCAAACTTTATTTGTGAGAAAGCCAGCAATTCTGGAGAACAGTGAGAGTAGCCTGTCTAAGACTGTTCTGTTCTTCCATTTCCAA
The DNA here is from genome assembly GCF_000181295.1 of Otolemur garnettii. Lineage (NCBI taxonomy): Eukaryota > Metazoa > Chordata > Mammalia > Primates > Galagidae > Otolemur > Otolemur garnettii. The sequence goes on from NW_003852549.1 coordinate 1,453,943, forward strand.
AATCACAGTTATATATGTGAAAGTTTAATGTAAAAGCTATGTTAATCTTTATCTGGAACAATAATCAGCATAACCCATGACCCAAAAGAACACCCCATGTCAAAATTTAATCTCCTGAATCATCCTCCTAAACTACTCAGAATTGGCATCTCTAGGGTGGGGGCTAAATTTACAAGACAATACACATGGGGTAGGGTGAAGGTCACTAGGACCTCAAGGGACCAGACCAGCTGTGTGGTGTGTGTGGGTTCTAGCCTGGCTGACTCCATCTTACTCTCACCTTATGTGCTCTTATTCCCCACTCCCATTATTAAATTTCACTGCACTTGTCCAGGGACCAGACTTATTCAGGAGAGGGATAGGTTTAAAGTCACACTGGGAATAACACCCAGCACAGTGAATCAAAGACCACAAGAGGCCCTGAAAACAGCAACAAACAGAGTTGGAGTAACACACCTCCCAACCTGATGACTGAAGCTTTTAACCCTCATGTCCTCCACACAATGCTGCCTTCCACTGGCCCGTTTACAATTAGTTTAACCTCTCAGGGGTTACCAGTCCTTTCTGTTAAAATGACACCCATTTTCCCCCTTAGTTTGTAATGTGAAATAGACTTCATTGACTTGGTTGAATTTCCCGGACCCTCAGTTATTTAGGAATGGACTAAATGGCTAGTATCATTGCTTACAAAAGTCTTAAAGTTGATGTTAAGAAATAAAGTTTATATTTTAATTTCATTTTGAAGTACCCCCCCCACACACATTTCAAAACAATAAGTTGTTTAATTTCTCCTGCTAAATTAGTGAATAACAGATAACATATTGTAGGCAGTGGTGGGGGACTTGGCAGATTTTCCTTAATACAGTGCTGCCCATATCGACTCATGTTGCTCTGTGCAACTCTAATTCACTAATTTTTGCTTCTGTTGTCATCCCACAATTTATGAGCTTAGATTGCTGTCTTTTTCCTTTCTTTTTTGCCAACACAAAGTATTGGTAAGCATAGGGTCATATACATGGTGCACACCAGTGGTGGTTTGGGTACACTATGAATGAAATCACTGGTAAAAGGCTATGTAAATATTTAGCTTTATGGGACTATGCAAGATTATTTCCAAAAATGGTTGTAACCAATTTATATTCTCACAAAAAGTATATGAGATCATGATCACATTATTGGACTTCTTATTTTGAAAACATAGAGTGTACAAAATTGTTTGTGATTTTTATTTGAATGTGTATCTTTCAAATCAACACTGATTTTGACAGATTTTCATATTAATTGACATTATAGGTCTCATCATGTATTTGAACTATATTTCTTTTTTATATATTTTTATTGATATATATCCTAATTTTTCCTATGTTTAGGGTACATTTTGTACATGTATATGATGTGTAATGGTCGAATCAAAGTGATTGGGGCTTCTGTCAGCTCAACCATTTATCTTTTTGTTGTGTTGGTAATAAGACAATGATTTTCTCTAGCCATTTTGAAATGTATCATAAGTTATTGTTAACTATAGTTCTCTACCAAATTAGCAAATACTAGAATTTATTGCTTCGTCTTAACTGTATTTTTTTAACCCATTAACTAACCTTTTGTCGTCTCTCTCTTTCCCTGTCTTTTGTCACATATTTGACCTATATTTTTTCCTACTGAGCTGTTTTACATTGTGATATTTATTTTCAGGAGTTCTTTGTGTTCTATATGCCAAAACGTTATTCCATATGTGTATGTACGTACACGCACTGACTTTTCTCCTGGTTTCCAGTTTATCATGTCTTATGCTAAACAAAATGTAAACTTCTAGTATGCCCAATCTTTTTCAATGTTCAGAATATCTATAAGTAGCAAGCTTAGTATAAACATGTCATAGTTTTCTTGTTGCATCTGTATGAGCAAATGAACAGGACACAGGTAACTAAGGAGCCTTTCATGCAAGCAGGCAAGATTTGCTTGCAGTGAATGGCTGCAGGACAACTCAGAACTACCTATCCGTAACAACCTATAATTCAAGAGGACGGATTCATGCTGTGTAGCAGGTGTGGTGACACTGTAGTAGCACATTGTACTGTACTTTGACTACAGAATAGGTCACCTCTCTGCAGACATTTGGAGTATAGCCCTTGTCCACATCTTTAAGTCAAAACCACATTTATTGATGAAATTATTGCCATGGATTTCATGGCTTCCTAATAATAATGTTTGATGCAGAGTCAATATAATTTGCCCAAAATCCTGAGATTTTGGCTTCATTTACCCAAGGCCATAATTTTACTGACGTTACATTTTTATAGGAAGGAGCACTGATTTTATCCATAAAAATATCCTTCAGTTCAAGGGCTCATTTAAAGACAGAATTTGGGATGGTGCTCAGGCTAGTATTTTATGTATCACAGGCACATTCTGACTTCAAATCTCATGTGATACATTCTTTGAATCACACATTTTTATGCCTTTCAACAGCATATGTAAGATTCAATATAAAATAATTTGTATGATGTTGTTAGAACCAGAAATGTTGGTTTTTCAAAAAAAGGAGAGAATAAGGATTTGAGGGAGAAATGTAATGTCATTCATTCAGTACAGCTTCAGCAAGCATTCCTTCTGCTCTGAGTATCTCCAGTGAGATTCGAGAGGGATAGGAGAGGGATACAGATCAACCCCCTCCATGTTTCCTATTTATGACAGTGATGGGCATAGATGATGGCACCAGCTTCGTCAACACTTCCCACCTCCTGTCAATCTGTTCCAACTTTCCCAACTTCAACTTTGTCTCCTCCTCCTCCTTCTTCTTTTCTCTCTCTCTCTCTCTCTCTCTCTCTCTCTCCCCCCTTTAGCAGAAAATTCTCTCTGGCCCCTTTTTCTCGCCAACCCTGATTTAGACTCTGTGTTGAACTGTCTCAGCTATCTTGGGTCATAAAATCAAAATTCGATACTTAATGAAGCTGAAGTAGTTAATTGTGTGAGCTAATAACAAAGGAATAAAAATGGAAATCTTCCCATAGACTCCAAACCCTTATGTTGACAGGGGACTGATTATTGAAGGTCCGTGCACTGTTATCCAGGCACACAATCTCAAATGCATCTTTGTGCAAAATCCCAACATCCAATCAGTTTTCATATTTGCTGACTATATTACATCATTATTTTTCATTTTTACTTTCTGCTTTCTATTTTTATGTGCAGCAGCTTTAGTTGGAGTTATATTTACTTCTTGCTTATGTTTTACTAATTATATCTCATCTGGTCTACCATCTCTCAGTCATTTTTTCCCCTCTAATTCAGCCTACAATTACTGCCAGGCTAGTTTTCTCAAGTTCTAATCATGGCATTTACCCATGCTAAAAATCTCCAAATACTACTTCGTATTTTCTGAATAATGCCCTAACGCTTCATTCTGATGGCAATTACAGTGAAAGGAACATGATTTTTCTGCAGAATGATAATGTTGAGAGTACTCCAAAAATGTAAACTGGAGAATTGAACATCTGAAGCATCATCTTGCTCTTGCATTAGTGCTATTAAAATAATTCTGTTTTTATATTTTTACAGATCAAAGAATATGTACTGTCACTGTGTATAAAATTATGTTTCAAAAAATTTAGATAATAAAAAGAAAGGACTGGACAATGTATCACCTAGACTGAAAAGAATGAATTAAAATCATAAAGTTTGTTCACAGTCAGTAGGTAGAGGAGACAGGTGATCTGTCAAAGTCTACTTAAAAGCAGAACATTCTGTCTTAGAAGATGATTTCAGGGAACTAGCAATTACAACCAGCTGCCTTTCACTGAAGACCTGCAGATGCATGAGACAATTGAGCAAAGCATTGTATTTCATAAGAGGAAATGAATGAAGATAGAACGACTCCAGGTACTCAGATGTGTGTAGGACAGACATGCTTCATCAAACACAAAGTCTTGACCAATTTTAGAACATGTACATACACAGCACTCTGCAGTTACGTGTCACATTTGCTATTTTTTTTTTTACTAAGAATGAATTACATATATTTATTAACATATGTTCTTAATAGATTTAGTTTTTGAGGCAGAAATGATCTTTACATAGATGTATGTGATAACATAGGTTGACACTAACTGTTTTTAATCTTATTGTTTAAGTGTTTGATAGAATTAGAACATACAGACCACAAGTATACAAAGTGTACAATTTGATTGTCACAAACTGAAGTTAATTAAGTAAGCACTAGATAAAAAAGACTATTGCAAATATCCAAAAAAGCCTTTTTTCCCAATCATTGTTTCCAAACAAAAGTAATAACTATTTTGAAATCTTACTCCATAGATGGATTTGACCTCTTAATGACATTCTTATTAATAGAATTATGTAGTATGTATACTCATTTGTACTTACAATCTTTAGTTTGAAATTGTATTTCTGAGATTTATCCATTGTTTATAAGTAACATTTTTCATTTATTTTAGTTTTTCCAAACATTGACTATTATTAATAGGGATGCTATTAACATCCTTGTACATGTCTATTAATCAGCATATGTATATATTTATATTTGGATATTCATAAGAGAGGTGACTGAGGCACCAAGCATTTATAATTCAACTATATTAGATACCATTAAAATTTTTATAAGTGGCTACCAATTCACTCTTCATTAAGGTCTGAGAACACTGCATCCTAGCTGATACTCAGTTTTATCTTTGCTATTTTAGACATCCTGGTCGGTGTGTAGTAGTAACAATTGTGGTTTTGACTTGAGTTTCTCTAATGAAAATCAATTCCCTAAGACAATTTTATGTTTATTACCCTGATGACATTGTCAATGTCAATTTAATGCTTTGTCCATTTTTTTCTATTGCATTGTTGATCTTTCTGTTATTGATTTTTATATAGTTATGTATTTTAGACATGAGGCCTTTGTCAGATATAAGATAAGCATATTTGCGTCTTCTACTCATCAGTTTTTATTTTATTTATTTTTTGTGATCAACATAAGTTCTTAATTTTTATAGATTTATCAATTCATTGACTTTATAGTTAGTGACTTTATAGTTGCCTTTATAGTTAGTGATTTTTTTCCTGCTTAAGAAATCTATGCCTACCTCAATAATATAAATGTTTTATATTTTTCTACAGTTTTATATAGTTAAATTTCAAATAAGATCTGAAGTTTATGTAGAATCAATTTTTGCAAATGGTCTAAGGTAGGGGAAAAAATTAACTGGTAGCTATACGAGTATCTAGTTGTTCTGGCACATTATTCATAAGACTGTGATTTTCCTCCAACTACTGCGGTATGATATTTGTCACCTGTCAAATTAAACTGTATAGGTGGGTCTGTAGTCTTCATTCCATGCTACTAGGCTACTTAATTCATCTAACATTGCCCTAATTATTGTTCTTGATCTCAAACAATGAAAGTTCTCTAGCTTTACTCTTCAAATTTTCTTGACTATTCTATTTGGCTCATTATAATTTCTCCAAATTAATTTCAATCAGCCAGTTTAAACATAAAAATAGTGCAATTTCTTCAGAAATTGATAGAGTTTGCATTGTAGGTTAAAATGTAAAGAAATTGTGTCTTCAATATACTGAGTCTTGGCTGGGTGCTGTGGCTCATGTCTATAATCCTAGCACTCTGGGAGGCTGAGGTGGGAGATCATTTGAGGTTAGGGGTTGAGACCAGTTTGAGTAAGAGTAAGACCCTATCTCCACTAAAAATAGAATAATTGGTCAGCATTGTGGCACATGCCTGTGGTCACAACTACTTGGGAGGCTGAAGCAGGAGGATCACTTGAACTCAGGAGTTGGAGATGTTGTGAGCTAGGTTGATACCATAGCTCTCTAGGCAACAGAATGAGACTCTGTTGCAAAAAAAACCTGAGTCTTGTGATTTTATTAACAATTAAATCTTTCATTTTTTTTGCATTTTACAATTTAATTTTACAATTAATTATAAAACACTAATAATTAATATTGTTAATTTTCTTAACAATATTTTAGAGTTTTCACTTTACATTTTCTGTAAAATTATTTTTAAAGTTACTACTAGGTACTAAAGATTTTTGATACTAATAAAATTATTTTTTTTAATGCAGTTTTTGAACCTGCCACCTCCAGCATATGGGGTCGGTGCCCTACTAAAATTATCTCTTTTAAAAAAAATTTATTTTCTCATTATTTACAACTGACACATAGAACTATGGTTGAATTTTGTTTGCTGTTCAGCAACTTTGCTAAATTTGCTTGTTTATCTGTGGTTTAGAGGCTTTTTCTTGGCATGGCTCAAAATTTGGGATTGAATGCTGGGCATGATATGTTGGAAATTGCAAACTCTTCTGGAGAGTTTGCCCATTTAGACTGTTAAAAGTAAACTGAAAAGATACTACTGCCACGTATTACTATTTTTGAAGTTTTAGAATTGTTTCTTTTACTAGTAAATTACTCCCAGTGGTTTTTACTTAATCACCCCATGAACTGTTTCATTCTATACGTGTGCATACCTACATACCTATATACTGTACACGTACTCAGGCAGAGACCTTATCAATACAGCAGTGTGTATATTCTTGCACACACACACATACATTTATGCAACAAGCGCACACAGCACACCTATTTGTATTTCAATCTGATTCTGGGTTAATTAGAAGATGGGAAAATAGTTGGAGTTAACATGACCCACCAGTATTTTATTATGATATTCAGTGATCTTACAAAATGTGTGTTAAGTTATATCAAGGAAGTTTCACTGATGTCCATATCATGTCAAGTAATACTAAATTGAACTTCTGAATCCAAAGGGCACTTCAGATTTACTTAGGCTACAAAAAGGAAAGCCTTTGAAGAAAAAAGATAAATAAAATCTTTAAATGATTTGTTTTAATTTGTTTATAATTTTGAAATAACTGAACAACCTTACTTGACTCCCTTCGGGGATTTTAAAATTCAAGTTTATAATCAAACATCTCTAGAATCTAAGCTTTTTAAATCTAAGTAATTTATACTTTTCAGGCTTAGTCCAGATAGTTGAACCTGTGGACACTGAGGTCTTGTTAGTAATATTCACCCCTATATCTCTAACTTCTGTCAAGGTCTATGTTAGCAGCTCTGAAAATAATTGAAACTGTATAGTTTAATAGTCTAATATTACCACTGGAAATGAGCAAAAGAGCATAGGGCAGGAAATGTTTATGAAAAAACCTCAAATGCTCAGCACAAATGGCTGTGGAATACATCAGTGTTGTGCTGCAAAGCAGCTACAGCGTGACACTTGCTGAGGTTTTGCCCCTGGAATCAATTGTACAAGCCTGGGCTCTGGTCACCAATTCCTCATTTATAAGATGAAGAAGAATTCAACTCTGTTTTCTCAATAATCAATTAGACATTGGAGTACACACTAATCTATTATTTAATAGCTTTTCAGAGTAATTCTTCATCAAAAGCAATTTCAGAGAAAAAGTGGAAACATTAATATTAATGAAAATTGTCTTTTCCAGTTACCACTATGACAGAGAAAAACATCTATAGATTACATGTAGTATGAAGAATGTCTTTGTCTTAGACAATATTGATAAGAGAATTAAGGAAGTAACATTTTAAATTTTAAAAAGTGTGATACATACTCAGGATGTGTTCACTTACGAATGGCATCACACAAATGTAAGGCTGCTAAGTTAGCTCTTGGTTCTGAGTCAGCAGAACAGAATAAAAAAGGGAAGGAGCTTAAAATAGTAGTTGATTATTTTTCAACTTGAATGCATTTCAACTTAAATTAAAATTATCATGTATTTTAGAAGATATGTAAAATTTATTTTTTTAAATTTTACCTAGCTGAAGTTTCTAATCTCTATCGTTAAGCAAATTTTTAGTCAGCCACACATAAACTGAAAATCCTCACATTTCTTTCTGCCTATTCTACATCACAAAATGTTCGCCCCTCACAGAGCCTCACTTAAGACCCAATTAGTGGGAATGTTTGAAAGAAAAGTAAGTTCTCTTAATCTTTTGTCCAAAGCATGTTTTTGCCTTACTTTTCTCATTCATATCAATTTCATGCATAGGCCAAATATATCCTTGTAAAAAAAAATGAAAAATGTTTTCTACTAAATGGCAGTGGTGTACCTCTGAATGATTGGAAGATAGAAAGTCTTATTTAGTTCTATTTTAGATTAGATGAATAATGTCATTTTAGATGATATCAAAAGTGGTTTGAAAGAGAAGACTGCATCACTTATATTTTGCTTTTTTAAAAAGTCTCAGAATAGAAGCATGTCAAATATAGTTAGAACCTCTATGAAGTGACCGCCCAAGGCACTGCAGCAAACTAGTCAACACACAGAGGTGGTCAGCGTGAGGAACTCGGCCCACCGTCCTGATGTGTACCTGTGGTGCATGTCTGGTCACATTGCAGCAACCAGCACTAAGGCTAAGAAAAAACATTAAATTTAGCAAATAAGGAAGGGCATATTCTATACAAGGAATTACGAGAAAAACTAAGAAAAGATATTGAAATATATATTTCAAAATATTGAAATAATATATCCAACATGCCATGAAAGAGAGCTCCCAACTTTGATCTCTTATACTGAAGAAAACTTTATAAGTAAGAAAAATAAATCAAGAGGAAAAAAATGACACAGGAAGAAGAACTAAACTAAACAAAACAAAAAACTAAAGTAAACTAAACTAAACTAAACAAAAAAGAAAAAGAAAAATGAAAGAAAAAAAGACATACATATCAAGACAAAGGGAAAATCTAAATATATGCAAAGGATACAGATAGTTGTTTCATGGAAGAGGTCAAGAATTGGTCATACACATGGTCAACAAATATATGATAAGATGCCCCACTAAAAGAAAATGTGCCCAACATCATTAGTAATATGAAAGAAATGCTAATAAAACCAAATAAGATCCATTTTCTAAAAACTACCAAGTGTTGGTGAGGACACGTGGCAATGACAATTCTTATATATGGTGATCGAGACAGTATGTGGTTGTGAACTACCACAGTGTGAGACTAGATAATTGGAGGATATGCAAACTTATGACCAAATGTTTTCAATCTTAGAAAGGCACTCAAGAGAATCTCATGTAAAGCATCAGGAGGCATTTGCAAAGACATCTTTGTAGTACTGATTTTAACACAAAACTGAAAATAGTCCACCTGCTTGGATTTTGCGCTTTAATATATCCATGAGAATATATTGCAGTGACAGTAGATAGATGAATATTAGAGGCATCTACAAGCATGATATTCCCAAACATAACATTAAAAGCACAAAGCCAGTGGCATAAGAAGACCTATACAGTACATACAGCATTGCGCTACCTAAACATTTATTTACGTGTATGTGTTTGTATACTTTATGAACATATTACATACATAGATAATGTAGTAAAATTATAATGAAAAACAAAGAAAAGATAAACAAAAATCAGAGACACAGTTAACAATGAGCCATAGGTAAGAAGAAGGGACATGCAATTAAAAAGTAGCAAACAAAGGCGCAGCGTGGTGGTGGGTCACTCCCGTAACCCTAGGACTCTGGGATGGATCGCTTGAGCTCAGGAATTTGAGACCAGCCTCACCAACAGCGAAACCCTGTTTCTACTAAAAATAGAAAAACTAGCCAGGCATTGTGGGGGCACCTGTAGTCCCAGCTACTTAGGAAGCTGAGACAGGAGGATTGCTTGAGTCCAGTAGTTTGGTTTGAGCCCATAGGTTTCTGTGACCTATGATGCCTGGGCACTCTACTCAGGGGGATGGAGTGAGACCCTGTCTCAAAACAAAAACAAAGAGGAAAAAAAAATGAAATGGCAAACAGGATTCTTAAAATTATTGACAACATTACATTTTTTGAGATAAGTATGCTGGTATAGATATTTTTGGTCTATTATGCTTCATATTATATGTGAAATACAGTTTTCCTCACAGATAAATATTTCCTAATTGATGAATTAATTAATTTAGCCAGATATGTATTCAAGATTTAATTTAAATTGGATATACATAACAGTTAGTCAAAATCAAAATCCTTTAGAATTATAATATTAAAGTTTTTCTCCAGCTAATTATACTTTTTATAATTATAAATGGTATTACAAATACTACTTCCTTTGAATTTATGCTGTGTTTCTTATTTAGAATAATTTTCATTTCCTGCAGGATATTTTTGTGGCTAAATTTGCAGTGTGTGATTTATTAGGGAGTATGAATTATAAATAAATATCATTACAAGCAAAGCATTAGGCCAAATTCATTCCTCAGAATTCTCATACATATATCTGAAAGAAAGTCCATCTGTTGTAGCTGTACTGGTTTATTTATTTTATACACATACCTTTCATGTGCTTTTTCCTTTTTATTTTACCCTTTACTAGTGTAGCCAAAAATTCCTAGAGCCTCAAGAGTCGCAGTTTCCTTGGTTATACTTTAATTTTGAGCAAAAGACAATACATCATTAAAGAATTCTTTCTAAAATGTGAGGGAATATAAAACCTGAGGCATAGAGAAGTTGAGGAAGCCGTTCACTATCTTAGTTCAGGCTGCTCTATTGCCAATACCAATATCTGGGTGATTTAACAGACATTTATTTCCTCACAGCTTTGGAGGCTATGATCAAAGTGTGGGCAGATCCCGTGTCTGATGGGGGCCATTTTCCTGGTTTGGGAAGGGCATGTATCTTCTCATGGAAGAGAGACCTTCTTACAAGGCACCAATCCCACTTCTGAGGGCTCCACCCTCATAACCTACTTACCTCCCACAGGTACAACAATGCCATTGCAATGGGGGTTAAGATTTCAACATATAAATTGGGGGGGGACAAAATTCACTTTTTTCAGTCCATAGTAATCATTCATTCCAGTGTCATAAGGATTCTGCATTTTATGGTCTAAATAAATATTTTTGTTATTTATTTGTTTAAATTATTATTTATCAGAGCAATCTCCTGCTATATTGGTCTAATATCTACCAGACCCCAGATCCTTGTGAATGGCTAAAATGTTTTTAGGTATGACTCATTTATTTTCTCTGCAGTTAGAAAATATAAATTAACTTATGCTTTAGCTACAAGTCTGAGTTTGAATAGTATTTGCATAATTTTAACAAAATTCTTCTACTGTAGACCATGAAAGGCCTGCTATCAAAGGGATGCCAGGAATTCTTTATATAATCTTGTTAAAAAATGATGATAAATGTGATTACTTCCATTCATGACTTTGAATGAAAATCATTTTTATAATACTTTTTTGTCTAAAAGGCATTTTTGTTTTTATCACTAGATGCTCTTCTCAGATACTAGAAACCACTTGTGTTTAATTCATTTTATTTTGAAATGTAAATGTGTATTTTATCAAGGTATAATAACTATTTTTGTAGAATATACCTAGAATATTGCATGACACATCAAAGATGACAATGGCCATCATCAATATGATGCTACTACCTTATAAAGGCAATATAAGCATTCATGGTTATCAGGTCTTTAAAGAGAAGACCATAAAGAAATAAAATTGTCAGATGACTGTAAGAAAAACAGAAAACACAGTAGAAAATTTTATGACTAGGTTTAGCAAAGAAAATTTTAAAAGAACAGAAAAAACTATATAAAAATCAGTTTTCTTTGTTTAGAGATTAGTTGAGACCCTTGGAATTTTGGCTATACAATCCACTTTTAGCGTTATTAATTCCAAAGACTTTTACTTACCACTTTTTTGAAATATAAAACTATCACGCAGTCCTTATAAGCAATACTGAACTCCACCTTCCCATTTAACTTAATTGACAAGGCAAGACATTATGTAGATAAATTATTTGGTTTGGATTAGATAAATATATCATTGACAACAACATAGAGTGTTACTTCTTGAGAAATATGAACATTTGAGTAGACGGAGAAGTAATCGGTGACTTTCTAGTCAAAGGGGTTGGTATGTGATGGAGGACGACAGGTGACATCGCCATTTCCCCTGCGATGCGGATGATGTGCGTATTTCCCCGAAGAGTTCCATTCTCTCAGTCAATTCGATTTAATTAAAAGTTGAATTTGCTATGTATTCCTGTTTGTCTGTTTCCCTTCTTGTTTCAGTATATACTTAAAGTTAGTTATATTTAAATTAAATAAAGTTTTTGTTAAATATACTGCAGAAGGAATGAAAGCTTCATTTGAGTCCATCTTACAGTGTATTTATGAAACAACATCAAACCTTTATTTCTCTATTGTGAGAGCTGTGTCTCCAGGATGAATGGAACAGGCTTATTAACCTCAGCCAGAGAGGGGCAGGCTCAGGAGACTCTGACATGAAACTAGGAAGGGGATCTTTTTCAGTTGGAAAAATCTGCTCATCTGTACAGGCAAAACGGGATTACTTTGTTCTTTGATTTATGTGACATTTTCCAAACACAAAATGTTCTCTTTTTGCAGAGTATTTAGCCTAAATATATAAAATGTCTATGCTAGGATTAAAGCCCCTTGTATTTTAGCTGAAGATTCTGGCTGTAGTGTCTGATGACAGGCAGTCTGCCCACATACACCCAAGCATTTGTCCAGTGAGGCAGGAAGGGGCATTTTGGCAAAACAACCTTAGCATTACAGAGGTTACCGCATAATCTACCTACAGCTAGCAAATCATATTTGCCAGAGAATAGTCAAAATGTACCAGCTTTCTTCTGAAAATATTTGATGGATTCAAAATATGTATAGTAATGATCAAGATGAAAGGTTATTTTGAGGGAAAAGGAATGTTTGTGGATTAGATGAAAATAATAATTAGTAGCTACAATAAATACATAAACTAATGAATATGCTTTCCACCAATAAAATAATGAAAATGCTTTCTGGTGTTTAAAAACATTTTGAATTGATTTTTCATTTCCTTAAACTCAGTCCATTTTGTATTAAATTCCCTAATACTTTATTTTCAGTGGGGGAATATTTCATATTGTTGAATTATTGAATTGTAAGAATTCTACATTTTAAATGCAAGCCCCCTTTCCTACATGTGTTGTAAGTACTTACTCAAAGGGGGTGTGTGGATTGCCTTTTCATTTCATGATTGTGTCTCTGGAGGACCCAAAGTGTTTATTGTAATGAAGTTCAGTTTACCGAATGTTTACTTTTATTCTTTTTTGTGTTTTCGTTTTCCTTCTAGAATTATGGTTTCATGCACTAGTTTTTAAGTCCTTTATCCATCTTGAATTAAGTTTTTATATGGCAAGAGGTAGAGGCCCTGTGTTATTCTGCACGTGGCTATTCATTTTTCCCACAATCATTTATTTAATAAGGCATTCTTTTCTTTTCTTTCTTTCTTTTTTTATTTTTTTGAGACAGAGTCTCACTGTGTTGCTCTCAGTAGAGTGCCAGGGCGTCTCAGCTCACAACAATCTCAAACTGTTGGGCTTAAGCAATTCTCTTGCTTCAGTCTCCGGAGTAGCTGAGACTACAGGCACCCAGCACAATGCCTGGCTATCTTTTGGTTGGGGTTGCTATTGTTGTTTAGCAGGCATGGCCAGGTTTGAATGCACCAGCCTCGGTGTATGTGGCTAGTGGCCTTACTGAGCTACTGGCGCTGATCTGAATAAGGCATTCTTTCTCCAGTGTATGTTGTTGTATTCTTCATTGAAAAACACTTGTTGTAGGTAGATTATTTTATTCCTAGGTTCTCTATTCTGCTCCACTGGTTTATAGCTATACTTTAAAACCAGTACCATGTTATTTTGGTTACTACATCTCTGTAGTATAACTTGAAGTCTTCTAATGTGATGCCTCCAGGTTTATTCCTTTTTTCTTTTCTTTTCTTTCTTTCTTTCTTTTTTTTTTTTTTTTTTGAGACAGTCTCACTATATTACCCTGGGTAGAGTGCCATGAGTGTCATAGCTCATGGCAACCTCAAACTCTTGGGCTTAAGTGATTCTTTTGCCTCAGCCTCCCAAGTAGCTAGGACTATAGGCACCTGCCACAATGCCTGGCTATTTTGTTGTTGTAGTTGTCATTGTTGTTTAGCAGGCCTGGACTGAACCTGCCAGCCTGCGTGTATGTGGCTGGTGCCCTAACTAGTGAGCTATGGGTGCCAAGCCCAGATTTATTCCTTTCACTTAAGATTGCCTTCACTTTTCAGTCTCTTTGTTGTTCCTAAATGAAGCTTGGGATTATTATTTCTAGATCTGTGATATAAAACATTAGTATGTTGATGGGAACTGCATCAAATGTGTAATTTCGGAAAAAAAATGACATTTTAGCTATATTGGTTCTACCAGTCCATGAACATGGGATGTTTTTCCATGTGTTGATGTCATCTCCGATTTCCCTCATGTTTTCTTCTTTTAGAGATCTTCCATCTCCTTCATCACATGTATTCCAAATTATTTTATTTTCTTTGTAGCTGCTGGAAGTCATATTGAATTCTTGATTTGGCTTTCAGTTTGTTACTAGAAATAGGAATGATACTGATTTGTGTACATTTATTTGGTAACCTGAGACTTTGGTGAGTTTATCGAATGTAGGAGTCATTTAGTAGAATCTTCAGGGTTCTCTAGATTCAAGATCATATCATCAGCAAACAGGGATAGGTTAACCTCTTCTTTACAAATCAGAATGCCTTTTATTTCTTCCTCTTGACTGATTGCTCTGGCTAGGACTTGCAATATGTTGAATAGAAGTAGTTACAGTGGGCACCCTTGTCTTGTTCCAGCTCTTATGGGGAATGCTTCCAAATTTATTCCATTCTATATGATGTTGGCTGTAGGTTTGTCACATATAGGTTTTATAATTTTGAGATATGTTCCTTTTGAACCTCGTTTATGAAAGATTTTCATTATGAAAGTATTCTGGGTTTTCTCAAATGCTTTTTATGCATCTATTGAGATGATCATATGGTCTTTATTTTTGCTTCTGTTAATAGAGTAATTAATTTACAAATGTTGAACCATGTTTGAATCCCTCTGATGAAACATAATCGATCTTTGTGATGTGCTGTTGAATTGGGTTTGTGAATATTTTGCTGAGGATTTTTATATTAGTGTTCATAACAGATATTAATCTGTAGTTTTATTTATTTATTTAATTATTTTTAAATTTTATTCAGATTAATATGAGGGTACAATATTTAGGTTACATTTTTCTCACTTCCAGGGTAAAGTTTCATTTGTAGAAGAGCCCCCCAACCCCGGGATGTGTGATACACCTCACAGTGTGCACATTAGATGAAATCCCACCTCCTGCCCTCCCTCCTTCTGCCATACATCCTTCCCCTCCCCCTCCCACTTCCCTCCACCCCCCTAACTGGACTATAATAGTGTTTTATTGTTCTTATGAACTTGTGATTGTTTATATATTGATTTCATATTAGGAAGGAGTACATTGGATATTTATTTTTCCATTCATGAGGTACTTTACTAAGAAGAATGTATTTCAACTCCATCCAGGTAAATGTAAAAGATGTAAAGTCTCCATCTTTTTAATGGCTGAATAATATTTTATGGTATACATATACTACAGTTTGTTGATCCATTCATGGGTTGATGGGTACTTAGGTTGCTTCCATGACTTGGCAATTATGAATTGAGCTGCAATAAACATTCTAGTGCAAATCACTAGACTTGTGGTAAAATGACTTTGGTTCTTCTGGGTAGATACCTAGTAATGGGATTGCAGGGTCAAATGGAAGGTCTAGTTTTAGATCTTTGAGGATTCTGCATACTTCTCACCAAAAAGGTTATATGAGTTTGCAATCCCACCAGCAGTGTAGAAGTGTTCCTTCTCTCCAGATCCATGCCAGCATCTGGTGTTTTGGGACTTTGTGATGTGGGCTAATCTTGCTGGAGTTAGGTCATATCTTAGAGTGGTTTTGATTTGCATTTCTCTGATGATTGAAGACAATGAGTATTTTTTTCATGTGTTAGCCATTCATCTATCATCCTTGGAGAAGTTTCTATTCAAGTCTCTTGTCCACTTATAAATAAGTTTGTTTGCACTTTTATTATTGTTGGATTTGGGTTCTCTGTAGATTCTACTTATCAGCCCTTTGTCAAATTCATAACATGCAAAAATCTTCTCCCATTCTGAGGGTGGTCTGTTTGCTCTGTTTGTGGTACTCTTAGCTGTGCAAAAGCTTTTTAGCTTGATAAAGTTCCAGTCATTTATTTTTGGTGGTGCTGCAATTATGGGTCTTCCTCATAATGTTTTTCCCCCAGGCCATTACCTTCAAGTGTTTTCCCCACACTTTCCTAGAATTTTTATTGTTTTGTGTCTTAAATGTAAATCTTTTATTCAATAAGAATCAATTTTTGCCAATGATGAGAGATGCAGGTCCAGTTTCAGTTTTCTGCATGGGGCAACTAGTTCTCCCAGCACCATTTGTTAAATAAGGATTCTTTTCCTCATTGCACATTTTTCTTAGGCTTATCAAAGATTGAATGACAATATGTAACTAGGTTCATCTCTAGATTCTCTATCCTAGTCCATAGATTTATGTCTCAATTTTTGTGCCAGTACCATGCTGTTTTGATCACTATGACCTTGCAATATAACCTGAAATCTGCCAACATGATACCTCCAGATTTTTTTTATTTTTTTTATTTTTTTGCAGTTTTTAGCCAGGGCTGGGTTTGAACCCACCACCTCTGGTATATGGGGCCAGCACCCTCCTCCTTGGAGCCATAGGCACTGCCCCTCCTCCAGATTTGTTTTTATTTCTAAGAACTATATTTGCTTTTCAGGGTTTTTTCTGAAAAACCATATGAATTGAAGTACTATTTTGTCAAGATCTTTAAAGTATGACATTGGTGATTTGATTGGGGGGGGGATTGCCTTAAATCTATAGATTGCTTTGGGTCATATGGACATTTTAATGATGTTGATTCTTCCCAGCCACACACATGGTATGCTCTTTCATTTGTTGATATCTTCTGTTTTCTTTTCTCAAAGTTTCATACTTCTTTTTATAGGGATCTTTCACATCTTTTGTTAGATATATTCCCAGTATTTCATCTTTTTTTGGTGATATTGTAAAAGGAATAGAGTCTTTGATTTTGTTCTTGGCTTGACAATTGTTGGCATATATGAAAGCTATTGATTTGTGGGTATTGATTTTGTAACCTGAGACACTGATATATTCCTTGATCACTTCTAAGAGCTTTGTAGTTGAGTCTCTGGGGTTTTCCAGGTATAAGATCATGTCATCTGCAAAGAAGGAGAGTTTGACCTCCTCTGTCCCCATTTAAATTCCTTTGATCTCCTTCTCTTGCCTGATTGTGATGGCTAGGACTTCCCAATACTGTGTTAAATAGCAGTGGAGACGGTGGGCATCCTTGTCTGGTTCCCGATTGAGTGGGAATGCTTTCAATTTTACTCCATTCAACGTGATATTCCTTAACTGATAGAGGCTATCTACAGCAAACCCACAGCCAATCTCATATTGACTGATGTAGTTTTATTTTTTTAGCATGTCCTTTCCTATTTTGAGTGTCAAGTTTATACTGGCTTCTTAAGGTAAGTTAGAAGGATTCCCTCCTTCTTGATGTTACAGAATAATTTCTGTAGGCGAGGTAACTTCTTTGCAGACCTGGTATAATTTAACTGTGAATCCATCTGGTCTGGAGCATTGTTTGTTTGTTTGTTTAAAGATTTTTTCCATAGCCATAATCTTGCTATTCATTATTGGTCTGTACAGGATTTCTACTTCTTCCTGATTCAGACTTGACATGTTGTGTGCTTCCAAATATTTATCCATAGCCACTCCTACTTCTGTTTGGTTTCTGTTTACCTGGGCTAATTTTTGCCACCCATTTACCTTGTGTTTATAAAAATCTTTACTAGTCACATATGCTTTTGAAGGCAGCATATGCTTGAATTCTGTTTTTTATCTATTCTGATAATCTTCACATATATGTTTTAATTGGGTCATTTAGAAGACAATGTTTTAAATAGCATTGTTTTTTAATTTCTATTTACATTTGTTTGAGGCTTATATATATATTAACTCTGTGCCATTTGATCTTAATAAATGAATTTGTTAGTTCTAGTAGGTGTTTGTACATTTTTAAAGGATTTTTTATGTAATTATTATGTCATTTGTAATTACAAGTGGTTTTGCATCTTCCTTTTCTATCTTTTCCTAAGTTTCCTTTCCTTTCCTTATTTCACTGGAAAAAAGCTCCAGTACAATGGAGAATAGAACTGGTAGCATTTCATTTATTATAATCTTAGAAGAAAATGTTCTGTATTTAAGTATTAATTAATTTAGCTACAAGCATTTTGCAGATGTTAGGTTGAGGAAGTCTTATAATTTTGGTTTGCTGTGAGATTTTTTATATGTTGAATTTTGTTATATGTTTTACAACACCTATTGAAATGCTCACAAAATTTTCGTTCTTTATTCTCTTTTTATAGTAAAATGATATCGTTTACTTTCAAATGCAAAACAAAGTTTTCATTACTGGGCTAAAGACTAATTGTTCACAGCACAATAATTGTTTTATATATTATTGTCTAATATGTACTGAGTAATTTTGCTCCCATATTTAGAAGAGAGATTGGTGTTATTTTAATTTAGTTTTCTACTATACCTTTGTATATTTTGGTACAAGTTGAGTTCACTTACCTAAAATGCTTAGGACTACAATTGTTTCAAGTTTTAATTTTTTTTTTTTTTTTTTTTTAAACATTCCTTATCCAGTAATCCGAAATTCACAATGCTCCAGTGAGCAATTCCTTTGAGCATTATGTCACCACTCAGAAAGCTTCAAATTTGGGGGACTTTTGGATTTTATATCATCTGCATAGAAATACTGAACATGTATTAGAGTGATGCTGATTTTATAAAATGAGTTTAAAAGAGTTTCTTCTTCTTCTGTTTCTTAGAAAAATTTATGGGATATTGGTAATTTATTCTAGAATGTTTGATAGAGGTCATCACTGATGAATTCAGGACATAAAATTTACTTTGCTGGCTGGGTTTTTATAACACATTCTATTCCTTTAAAAGATATAGAAATATTTTTATCTTCTCTGTAATTTTGCATCAGTTTTGCACATTGTGTTTCAAGTTTTAAAAAATTATATCTATTTTGGCAATTTTATTGACCCATAATTAGTTACAAAATTCTCTCTTCTGTTTTTAAATTTCAGAATATTATGGGGGCACAAAAGTTTTGGTTATATGGATTGCTACTGTGCTGTTTGAGTAATAGTTATAAGTGTGCCCAGCACCAAGACAGCATGCAATGTACCTTTAGGTGTGAATTCACCCATCTCCTTCTCCTTACTCTTACATGTTTGGTTTCCATTGAGTTGTACTATTGTACTATTATGGAAAAATTCTCTTATTGTCCTTTTAATAACTGTAACATTTGACATTTTTCATTTCTGGAAGCTGGTGATTTGTGATCTGGCAATCAGTTTCAATTTTATTATTTTTTTGTGGAAGTGCTTTTGTTAATTTTCTCTATTTGTCTATTTTCCACTTCCTTAATTTCTACTCTTATCTTTATTATTTTCTTTATTCTATATCTTTAAGGTTTATTTTGCATTTAAATGAATTTAAATCTGTCTACATTTATCACAAAACACAACTTTTCCTATATCTAGAAAAATGGAATGATATTTTCAATATTATTTAGTTAAATTTATCTTGTATTTTATCTGTGGTTACTAAAGTGTCTTATAGATTATTCAGAAATAAGTTTTTATTATTTTTCTCATTAAGTTCCTTAGTTTTTTTTAACTCTTTAACTTACTTTCTGAGATGAATATGCAATTAATTTTTTTCCAATTTTTAATTACATTTAACTGTATTTACCTTATGATTTAACTAAATTATTCTTAAAATTGTGGCTATTTTAGTAATTGTACTTGAAAGCGATCTATATCATAGTCATGCAGTCATTTTATAGCACCTAATTACATATAGTCTGGAGATCTTATGAAGGCCTTGACAGAATTTGTCAGAATTACATATGAAACTGATTAGTTTGACATAATAAAACTATAAATTTAGTATAGTATCTACTGGGTAAGAGAAGCAACAATAATTAACTGTAGGTACAATATTTAAGCATTGCTTTTCATGCCATTTTATAGAATATGCCATTAAAGCCACTGGTTTGTCCTAGTTATAAACTGTCTGTTATCTATGGTTTATTTTTTCCTCCTCCTTCTTTTTTTTTTTTTTTTTTTT
>NW_003852549.1:1474131-1485122 GCF_000181295.1 Otolemur garnettii
TTTTTTTTTTTTTTTTTTTTTGGCTTCTTAGATCTTACATCACTTAAATGCTCACTGATTAGTGCCATCGTCAAACTCGTTTTCTTTCAATGTGTTGATTTAATTTAGCTTGTGCAGTTCACAGCTGCATGATTATTAAAAAAAAATTATAAAATAAGGATAGGTTTATTCTAGTACTATACAACTTGTAGCCCCTTTGAAAGTATACATGGTCCCTTTCAAATTGAACTGTGAAAATTTTTATTTCTCGGTAAAAATTATATTCTCATTTTCCCCCAAATATCTGTTTCTTTTTCATATATCTGTTATTTTTCCTAGAAATTTCATTTTTGGGATTAAAAAAGTAGCATGGAAACCTATGCTGGATTATATACATTATTTAGTAACAAGATATTTTTATCACTATACAATAGAATAATTTATTCTCTTTTAATATGTTAATTGATTCTATATTATTATTTCCTTAAAGTATTATAAGCAACACTCTCCTAATTTATGTGTTTAAAATTATACACAGATTATTTCATCATTCCAGTATTGCAAAAAAATAAGGAAGGATAGATAATTATGATTTAATGGATACAGAAAAAATGGCTATCTTAACAGAATGAGTTGTTGAATTAAAATAAAGACTAATTCTTCTGATTTATTAGATACTGAAATATCAATTTTAATCAATATCAAAATATTATTCTGTATTGACTGTTTTTCAAAATACATTTCAGAATGTTCAAAGTTTAGAGGCAGTTAAAGAAAGAAAGGATTAGAAGAGAGGAAAACATACATAGTAAATTCAAAAATCTTTCCATTTCACTCTAATTAACATTTTAATATCTCTGAAGGGTTTCATTTTCTGTTATTTATTTTTTATTTATTTAATTTATTATTATTACTCCTTTTTTAAGACAGAGTCTCACTTTGTTGTTCTGGGTAGAGAGCCTTGGTGTCATAGCTCGCAGCAACCTCAAACTCTTGGACTTGAGACATCCTCTTGCCTCAGCCTCCCAGTAGCTGAGACCTCAGGCTCCTACCATAATGTGGGGATGGGCTTTCTATTTTTATTAGAGCGGGGGTCTCCTTCTGGCTCAGGTTGGTTTTGAACTCCAGAGCTCAAGCAATCTCCCGCCTAGGCCGCCCAGAGTGCTAGGATTAGAGGTGTGTGTATCAGCCAGATGAGTCACGTGTCACGTATTATGTTGCCTTCATTTCCCAAAAGAAAGCCATATTTTCTTATCATTTAATTTTTTCCCATGACCCAAAACAGAAAGCCTACAGAAAAAAACAAACACCAAACCCGTATCTTATGTAGAATCATAAGAATAAGCGGAATGATAAGAATATTTATTTTAGATTTTCTCAAGATAATTAAAAAGACATTATAAAAAAGTATATATAGAACATAGGAATAATAAAAAGAAAAAAGAGGGCGCAAGGCTGGGCCAGACGGGGATCCACCGCGCTGGTCCTGATCATCGGTTGCTGCTGCGCTGTCAGCTCCAGCCTCCCTGCCTTGCTCAACTCCAGCAAGGCAAAAATCTCATATTGGATAAATCATTATTTATCCAGAAGGACCCTGGCGTGCTTGACCGCATGATGAAGAAACTGAACCTCAACTCTAACCGGCAGCTACATTTCCAAGAATTCCTTAATGTTATTGGTGGTGGGGCCATGGCTTGCCATGAGCGCTTTCTCAAGGCTGCGGATCCTGATCCTGAAGCAGATGTAAGGACCCTTTGGGTCTGGCCTCCAAACCCACCCCTCTTCTTCCAGCCTCTCCACCTCATTCCCTTCTCATAGCTCACACGTCTCCTGAGTCCAGCACAGCACACTCCCCTCCCCAGGCAGGACTCACAGTATCTTTTTTTTTTTTTTTTAACCAAAGGAAAAAAGAAAAGAAATATGATGAAATCTACTATAGTACAAATATCTGGTATGTTTCTGGAATATAAACAAAATATGGTAATGGATTAAAAAACAATATACAATAATTAGGTCTTCACTTAACCCTAGAAGAACTAAGGCAGACTAACATCCTTATTTGATAAACCTGAGTTTCACCGAAATTAAGTATTGTGTTCAAAGTCACTTAATTGCTAATGATCAAATTACCAACACAAATTATCAATGCAAATTATTGATCCAAAACAAGATTTTTCTCTATCTCCAACACCCATGATGTTTTCACTACAGGGTATAGGAAATGAAAGAGGAGGTATGAAATGTAAAGATAAAATTAAAACTTCAAGTGAAGTGCTAGCCAATTTCACGTATATATTTTATTCATTAATATTTACAACTTAGTTTGGTATTATAAGTTTCATTTCTTTATAACAAACTATAAAACTGAGATTCAGAAATTAATGGCCATGTCCTTGGTCCAACATTTGCAAAGGGTAAAGCTAGTATTTCTACCCCTACATCTTAAATCATTTCTCCTAAGTTTAAGATCCACATGCCAACTATTAACACTATACAATGCCTCAGGTGGCTCAAAATAAATTTGTCCTTAATCATTTCATCATTGTAATCTCTTTCTTTTCTTTTTGTAATCTCTTTCTATCACCATTTTGTTTTCCCTAGCTTGATGAATATCATTATTTATCCAATAACATAGATCTGCTCCATAGATTATATGCATATGTATTAGTACTATATTTTCAGAATAATTAACTGTATAAAGTGATACAATAAATAAATCCAGGTTTCTCTTACTTCCTCTGAAATATATCTTACTTTTCTATAAACAGAGGAAACCTAATCAAATAATATAATCATTATAATTAGTTAAAGCCATAGCAAAAATAACAATTAGCATTTACAAACTGTTTCCTGTGTGCCGGACACTGCTTGATGCACTTTTAGAGTTTTCATGTAATTTTCGTATTATTACTACTTTTTTGTTTGTCTTTTTTTAATTGTTTGGGATTCACTGAGGGTACAAAGAATTAGGTTACACAGATTGTATTTGTTAGGTAAAGTCCCTTTTATAATTGTGTCCTGCTCTAAGAGGTGTGCCATACACCATGAACCTCCCCCCCCACATTATTACTAGTTTTTATATAGGGAAACTGAGATAGTATGAATTTAAGAAATTTGTTCAAGTACATACTTCTAGGAAGTTTACAGTGAAGAATAAATGTAGAAAATTAGCCTCAAGAGCTTGTGTCCTTGATCTCTAGGCCACATTTTCTTAGTGATTTAAATAGGTTAGGCTAACATGCAGTGGCCCATTCTGATTTCATGAGCAGGGTAAAGGGGGACAGATCTCTTCTGAACATGGTGTACTACATGGCGGATTCAATATGACTACAAAGTAATTGTCTGTGTGAAATTAGGCAAGCCATTTAACATGTCTGATCATCAGTCATCAAATAAAATATTAAATATTTGGTCTTGTAACCTTTAAGGTAACTTTCTGAACTAAAATTCTATGTTAAATAACTTCTAAGAACACTTATATTATGTCTTCTTGTAAAATAGAATCAGAATAATGATACTTATTCACAAATTTAGAATAAGTGAATATATTTTTCCTATGTATTATTAGAAATGTGAGTTTTATGTAGTTAAGTATTAGAAAAACCCAGAACTATGCAGCCATTTTTTTGTTCAGCATATTTGAATGCCTCATCTGTTAGGACAATGTTTTGGGTTTATTTCCCCCTCTATGGGATATCTGTGACTAAATACTTTAACTATATTTGTTTTAGTGAGAAAAGCCAAAAGATATTTAGCTGCCTTGTGGAATTTGGGAAGAAAGAATTCCTATGTCAGGTGGGTCAGACTAAGACTTTGAATATGACTGAGAAATTCTGCACTGAAGGACAAAAAATATGACTGAGAAATTCTGCACTGAAGGACACTTGAAAAGATCATTGAGGATTTTTGTAAATGTTTACAACTGCCAAATTAGAACTATGCTCAAGATATTTAGTCTGTTATTTCACTCATTCCCAAATTCCCAGTCTTGAAAAGTAAATGGGTTTGCCATATTGCAGGATCAAGTTAAGGCTTAGCTCATTGCATCCCTTCTTCAAGGTCAAGTGGTTATCAAGGCATAGCTAGAACTCAAGCCTAAATTCTGACAATCCCAGAACACTTTCTACCACACTCTAGTGACCTGCTCATATGAATTGCTCATATATCCCAGGGTATTAGGACTATTAAATTAGAATTGCTTAAAGTATTTTTTCTTTCCAAAATTAAAGGAGAGGATAGAGCCCTCTGTTATTAGAGTTTAAATGCAAATGCCTTTTCCAAATCATACACCACCAACAGGAAGCCTGTGGAAATTAATAATTGTGGCAGCTATCAATCTTTTCATGCATAAAATTTAAAATTTGTTACTCTGCCTACAGATGAAATGTCATTTTATAAAAAGCTAATATTATGCACCCACAAGTTTTCCTGTTAACACCAGTGAGCCAATAGCAATTTGCAAAAGCTAAAATTGAGTTTAATATTAAAATCATTTGAACATAGGCATGAAACTACAGAGTTTATTTCAACTCTGTTAAATGTCAATAGCACCTAGTCTAACAATGAGCTAGCAGCTTTTCAAGCCACAAAATTATAGATAATTTGAATAACATTAGAGCTCACCCTGACATACCTCATTACACCGAGGACCAGAGAGAGAAGTAAATCGCACAGGCCTGGGTAGAGGCGGAGCTGATACACAACCTCTTTTCTTGCATTTTCAACTCATGTACTTTTCAGTACTTCATCTTTAATTCACTTATTAAAAAATTTAAAAAGAAGTGGAATGAACTAAAAATAGGAGCAAAAGAAGAAATAAAAACAACTAGCTCTCTTGGGGAAAAAAAGATCTTAAATTGGTTAATTTAAGATCACATAGACCAAAGAATCAGACAACAAAAAGCATATCATAAAAAACCTACATGTTTTAATTTAAATTAGTTTTAAATTTGCCTCTGAACTCTGTAGCATAATTATAAGAGTTAAAATTTGATCCAGTGCTCAATTTACTGTGTCTGCAAGGTAAAGAGACCCTGATTCTGAACAAGTGCACTTTTCTTTCAGGGAGTGGTATTCAGGAGCTCAGATCACCTAATTAAATATATTTGTGTGCATTTCTCCCCAACTCTGAGTTCAACAATGTCACTTTGATATCTTGAAATCAGCTGCTATGGAGGAATTATACTGTGGAAATTATCGAATGCTCCAAAAGAGGGCTTTTTTTCCCCAAGAGAGCTACTTGTCAAACATTTACCAACATCCCCTACTTAAAGGTCTTGTCAAATCACATATGTACATACACACACTTTAGGCCTTTCCTATGACATCTTTCAATGTAAGCATAATGTGTCAAACAAAAATACAATTCTGTGAAATGATACTGTACAAGGTGATAGTTCAGAGCAGTCTGGTTTGCCTCCTCCTGAGTGATGAGAGTGTAGCTTTTATGGATAAAGTAGTGGGCCACATAACATTTATGCCACCTTCATTAAATATTTCTTTCTCTGAGCAGAGTATTAGAAAATCCTTAGTTCAAGGTAAGAATTTCTGACAACTGCTTGGCATCTAACTACACGAGTAGTTAAATTTAGGTCTGCATGTCTCAAAAACTAATGAAGCTGAGAGAATTGAGGCACCTTAAAGGATAGTTAGTCAAGGCTTTCTTGCCAGTCATTCTTAGTTTATTTCTACTCTTTCAAATTGAATATTGAAGTCCTTGCACTCAAGTAAGGGCTGGGGGATTTTTATGTAAGCCTAAAAAGCTAGCAGGTGGACTCTTATTCTCACTAAACAGTTCTCTTGACTTCAAAAATGTGTGTTGCTTTTGCTATAGACGCCTAGTGAAAGCATCTCTAGCAGAGATACAGGAGGCACCTGTCTCTCTGTGTCAGCTAATTCTCAATTTATAGTCTGAGAGTCTGTGATCAGCTCATGTGTTTATATATGCATATATATCCACACATATGTGCACACAGATAAAACTACGTTCTGGGTTTGGAAATACCATTTTAAACCTTTGCCATAATGAATTATATTAAATTGATGGTGAAGGCTATGACATCCATATTCTTTTAAATGATGACTTTTAAGTTTTGTGAGCTCCGGGTCCTTCCTGGAATGCCATGAAATTCTTAGACTTCATCTCTGAATTTCAAAGGGGCTACACAGCCATTTCATTCCTTTGGGATCTTTTATTCACACATGGCTCATGTATGAAATGCAGTGTGTAAAAGTAGCCACCACCTTGTTCTTGACAGGACACCATCGCAAAAGTGAAAACACACAGAATGGGAGACAGCATCAGCAAAGGTCGTGTTGTTAGAATGTATAAACATCTCTTACAACTCAATAATAAAACAGATAAATAACAAAATATAAAAATGGGCAAAATATCTGAATAGATATTTCTTCAAAGAATGTATATAAATGATCAACAAGCATATGAAAAGATGTTCAATTCAACAACATTAGCCACCAGAAAAACACAAATCAAAACCACAGTGAGATGCCTCTGCTCACATACTAAACCAACTATAATTGAAAAGACAATTGGAAGCCTGGTCTGGTGTGGGCGCCTGTAGCCCTCGCTGCTCAGGAGGCTGAGGGGGGAGATTCCCTTGAGCCCAGGAGTTTGAGTTCAGCCCAGGAAACACAGAGAAGCCTCATCTCTAAAATCAAAGACACAATCCCTTTCATAGTAGCATCAATGAAAATAAAATACTTTGAGATATATTTAATAAAGAATGTAAAGGATCTCTGTATCGAGAACTATGAGACACTGAGAAAAGAAGTTGCAGAGGAAAAGCATAATATTGTGCACGGATTGGTGCATTCTACGTTGTTAAAGCATCCAGAGCACCCAAAGAGATTTGCAGATTGAATGCAACCCCCATTAAAATACCAGTGTCATATTTTACAGATCTTGAAAAAATAACTCTACACTTCATATGAAACCAGAGGAGACCCCAAATAGCCCATGCAACCCTATGAAATAAGAACAAATTTAGGGGAATCACTTTAGTAGACGTCAGGCCTATAATGATCAAAACAGCATGGTGTTGGCATAAAAGCAGAGACATAGACCTTTTGGAAGAAAACAGAGAAACTAAAGATGAAAACATCCTCATGTGGCCATATGATCTTTGAAAAAGCAAACAAAAATATACACTGGGGAAAAGAATCCCTATTCAACAAATGGTGCTGGAAGAACTTGGATAGCTAAATGTAAAAGACTGAGATAAGACCCTCACCTCTCACCATTCACAAAAATTAACTTATTATTTAAAAAGATTTAAATCAAAGATGCAGAACTGTGAAAATCCTAGAAGAAATTATGGGAAAACCCTTAACGACATCAGCCTAGGGAAGACATTTATGAAGAAGACCCCGCCCACAGCAACATCAAAAATAAATAAATGGAAACTGATAAAGGTAAAATACTTTTGCACAGCCAAGGACACAATCAACAAAGCAAATAGACAACATACAGAGTGGAAGAAGATATTTTCATTCTACATATCCAACAAAGGGCTGAAAACTCAAGCAAATCAGTAAGAAAAGATTGAACAACACCTTTAAAAATTGGGTAATAAACATGAATATTAATTTTGGAGACAGATTAATGGCCAACACACACATGAAAAAAGCTTATCATCTCTAATCATCAGGGAAATGCAAACCAAAAGCACATTGAGACACTACTTAACCCAGTGAGACTGGTTCACTTGATAAAGCCCCGGAGCAACCTATGCTGGTGGGGACGTGGAGAGGAATGAACACTCACACACTCATGGGGAACTGCAAGCTAACACAACGTCCATGGAAAGAAGTATGAAGATTCCTCAAAGAACTACGTAAAGTGTAAAGTATACCCACAATTTGATTCTGAAATCCTTTGACTAGGGATTTACTGAAAGGAAGAAAAAAAGCCATTTTATAAAAAAGACACTTTCACTCAAATATTCATAGCAGCATAATTCATGGTCACAAGATATGAAAATAAGGCAAGTTAATACATGAACGGATTAACACACTGTGCTGTGTGTACACCATGGAGTATAGTAGTCAGCTATAACACAAAGCTGCAGCCTCGTAACTCCTGCAACAACCAGGATGGGACTGGAGACCACAGTGCTATGTGAAGTATGGTAAGAATGGAAAAACAAGCATTACACATAGTCAATACTAAACTGGAACTAGCTGTTCCACATCTGTGAGTTCACGGTGAGGCTAACCCAATGAAATTTAAGTAGGGAGGAAAAGGAAAAGGGGACTTGCACATTCCCACTGAGCAGGTACATTGCTTGGGCATATTACACACTTTCCCGGCAAGAACACACCTGTAACTCTGACTTTATCCACACAAAAGCAGACTATGTAAACAAATTGTATGTGCTGCCATAAAAACCTGAAATTAAAAAAATAAAGATAATAAGTGAACAAGTGTGTTGGGGATGAGTGGAGAATGGACCTATCATGCATTACAGGGGGGATATAAAATGATCCAATTGCTTTAGGAAAAGTCTAGTGATTTTTCACACAAGTTTAAATGTAGAGTCACCTTGTAACTCATCAATTCCACTTTTAGATGGATTTTCAGGGAATGAAAACACACGTCCACACAAAACTTGTATGTGGATGTTAATGGGAGCATTAATTATAACAGACAAAAGGTGGAAACAACCTAGACAGCTGTCCATCAACTGAACAACTGATTTAAAAACAAGGCATATTGAGCTGGGCACGGTGGTGCACACTTATAGTCCCACTCCTGGGAAGGCTGAGGCTACAGGATCACTTGATCCCAGGAGTCCAGGACTGTCGTGCTTTATAACTGTACCTGTGAGTAGTTACTGTCCCTGGGCAGCCTGGGCAACACAGCAAGACACAATCTCTAAAACAAATAAAAAATGGAATGTATTCATACAATGGAATGTTATTCATCAGTAAAAAGAAATGCAGTATTGATGCATGTTGTAACACGGCTGAAACTTGGAAACATTAAGAGAGAGAAGTCGGTTACAAAACACCTCAAATTTTATGATTGCATTTCTGTGAAATAGCCAGAAAAGAATAATAAAAGACAGGAAGTCTTGGGGGCAGAGTTTGAGTGTTAAGTGGTGAGTCACTACTAATGGGTAGGGAGTTTCTTTTTGCAGTGATAAAAAGGTACTAACATTGATTTGAATATGATTGCACACCTCTGTGACTATACAAAAGCTCTATGTGCAAAGCTATAGAATAGTATCATTTAAATGCTTAAATTGTAAGGCAGGTGAACATTTTATATCTCAATAAAACATTCCAAAAAACTTAACAAATCAATTCAAATCTCTGTATTTCTGAGTCAATCCAGCATCTCCAGCAAGGGTAGATATCATAACTTAGAAATAACAACATTCAGCTGAAACAGAGATTCAGATTTTCACCCCGACTTTCCTCCCTGCTACTGTGTTTCCCTGAAACTGTCCTACATTTTTTCTCAAGAAGACACCCTAGGGCTTATTTTCAGGGGATGTCTTTTAAGTATAAAGAACAATCTACATTTATTCAAATACAGTTAAGTCATCTTCTTCTGGAACCTGACAGGGGAGCCAACCTTGTTGGTGGGGCTGGCGCTAGTGATGCGTGAGCTCCTTTCCCCTAGCTGTTTGCACACGCACAATAGGATGCCTGGGACCAGTTACCACACGCGCACCCACGCAAATGTGAATGGCTGGGAGAAAGGAGCTGTGGCAGATAAAAGGTATTCCAGTCTTGCTTATCCTTCTGCGCGGAAATGCATGGTGTGTCTATACACTGCATAGCCACGCCCATCACTTGGTCTTATTATTGGGGTAGGGCTTATATTTAATAAATGCATAGAAATCCTGCTAGGGCTTATTTTTGGGGTAGGTATTATTTTGAGGGAAACATGGCATTAGCTTTGTGTTCACTTTTGACAAATTATTTTCTCTTTCTCTTCCTTAGTATAAATGAGTCTATTAAACTAGTTACTAAGATTCTTTTAAAAAGTGAGATATATGATACAGGATGTGGCATGTGACTAGATTTAAATAATGAATATTTCAAATCCTCCAGTGATAGATCTATTATATAAGAAGTAATATGGGGTGGCACCTGTGGCTCAAAGGAGTAGGGCACCGACCCAATATCCTGGAGGTGGCAGGTTCAAACCTGGCCTTGGCCAAAAATTGGGGGAAAAAAAAGTAATATGAAACCCATATAGACACCTTGTTCAGATCTGACCCAAATGTTATGATGTAAAATTGGTCTAACGGGACTTTGTTCTAGTCATTTATCCCAAAGACAATCACCTTTGGGGTGCTAAAAAATTCTGCCATGTGAGTTCCCAGAGGCTGCTTGGATATTCATATTTATTCATCAATTATTCATTGAGTCCATGTAAATCAAAACTGTGAGATATTGTACAAACTTTTAAATTCCTGGCAACTTTCTCTTTTTCTTTTTTTCTTGCAAGAATTTTATTTGTTTTAATAGACTTTATATTATTATTTTTTTTTGGTTGCAGCCATCATTATTGTTTGGTGGGCCTGGGCTGGATTCGAACCCGCCACCTTAGGTGTATGTGGCTGGTGCCTTAACCACTTGAGCCACAGGCACTGAGCCTTTATTATTATTATTTTTTTAAGGATTCAATGTGTTGATTATTTGTACAAATTGCAATGCTTACATCCTACTAAGCAACATAGCCTTCACCACTTTTACCCAATTACAAGATTAAGACATTTATGCTCTACACCTGATAAATCCAACTTGTACTTGCAATATGCTCCATAGGTGTGGTTCCCCCTACCAATCCTCCCTATATTATCCCACCCTCCTCCTTTCCCCTCTCTCCCCTCTTCCCTCCTTCATCCTTAGGCTATAGTTGTGTTTCATTTTTCACATGCATGTGTGAGTGATTGTAAATTGGTTTCACAGTAGTACTGAGTACATTGGATATTTTTTTTCCATTCCTGAGATACTTTACTAAGAAGAATATTTTCCAG
>NW_003852549.1:1485641-1487565 GCF_000181295.1 Otolemur garnettii
CTTGGGTTTTTTTTTTTTTTTTTTTAGTTATTAGTTTGGGTTCTCTGTGGATTCTGGTAATTAGACCTTTGTCAGATGTATAACTTGCAAAAATCCTCTCCCATTCTGAGGGCTGTCTGTTTGCTTTACTTAGTGTGTTCTTGGCAGTGCAGAAGCTTTTAATTTGATCAAGTCCCAGTAATGTATTTTTGATGTTGCTTCAATTGCCCGGGGTGTTCTCCTCATAAAGTATTCTCCCAGGCCAATTTTATCAAGCATTTCTCCTGCTCTCTATCTAAGAATTTTTATTGTTTCATGTCTTAAATCTAAGTCCTTTAACCACTGAGAGTCAATTTTTGTTAGAGGAGAAAGGTGTGGGTCCAGTTTCAATTTTCTACAGGTTTCCAGCCAATTCACCCAGCACCATTTGTTGAATAGGGAATCTTTCCCCCAATTTATATTTTTAATAGGCTTATCAAAAATCAAATGGTGATAAGTGTCTGGGTTCACCTCTTGGTCTTCAGTTCTGTCCCATACATCTACCTCTCTATTTTTATGCCAGTACTATGCTGTTTTGATCACTATTGATTTATTGTATAGTCTGAAGTCTGGAAGGGTGATTCCTCCTGATTTGTTTTTATTCCTGAGTAATGTCTTGGCTATTCAAGGTTTTTTCTGTTTCCATAAAAAACGAAGTACTAATTTTTCCAGGTCTTTAAAGTATGACAGAGGTGCTTTAATAGGGATCGCATTAAATCTATAGATTGCTTTAGGTAGTATAGCCATTTTAACAATGTTGATCTTCCAACCAAGAGCATGGTATATTTTTCCATTTGTTGACATCTTTAGCTATTTCTTTTCTCAGGGTTTCATAGTTCTCTTTATAGAGATCTTATTAGTCATAGCATTGAATAATTTAATGTTTACATTAATTTTGAAATAACTAAGAAAATTTAAAACATGTTATGCAATTAGCTAGAACTGGAATGTTACAGAATAGTTCACTCATAATTGTGATTACAGTTAGATACACTCTGATGGTACTATAGCAACTGTCACAAAATGCTGTGTTTATAAATTAGCTTTATTGGATTTTGTGTTATATGTGATTGTTAAATTTGTTAAATGTTTTTGTTCCTGAATGACATATAAGTTACTGAAAGTAAAGTTTTAGTTAAGTTTCATCAATATATTTAATTATTAAATTTATTTATATTTAACATATATATAATGTGCATCTTCTAAGTTGTAAGTACTGTGGCACATATTGGTAACATAATAGATTAAAGTCAAGAATGCAAATTATAATCTCTTTGAGTAGGCTAAAACTGTTGAATGCTCTGTTAGTTTATTAGAAAAGATTCTTTGAAATTAACCAAAATTAAACATTACAATCATATAATTGATTAATGCAGAAACATGTTTAAATTTATTTTTTAAGTATAAAAGTAATTTTGTTTGTGAAAATAAAAGAGGTTGGGACATGGTCCTCTTGGAACTGATTTGATTTTTAAAAATCAATGTATACAAGTTCAGGAGAAATGGGTTTTAGCTTTAATTTTTGTCATTACGTAGCTGTGCGATATTGAACAGACCTGAGCTTCAGAGTCAATAAGCACAGGAGAAAGTTAGACAAATTCAAATTTCATTCAGCCTGTAAATTTTTGATTGTTCAGTGTAAGTTCTTTTCTGGAAATACCCTTTTAAATTTATAACAATTAACTTTTCTCCCTACTCCATTACTTCCGTTGGAAAGAAAAAACATTTTTCTATAAATTTAGACCTTTCATTAAAAAAAGAAAACTTACATGGAAATGCCTTTTAAAATTGTGAACACGGCTGCATGTGAGCACAGCTCTGTGACAGGCAGGGTCATATGTGAGCACAGCTCCGTGACAGGCAGGGTCGTGTGTGAGCACAGCTCTGTGACAGGTAGGGCTGTATG
>NW_003852549.1:1487585-1525352 GCF_000181295.1 Otolemur garnettii
GACAGGCAGGGTCATATGTGAGCACAGCTCCGTGACAGGCAGGGTCGTGTGTGAGCACAGCTCTGTGACAGGTAGGGCTGTATGTGAACACAGCTTTGTGACAGGCAGGGTCATATGTGAACACAGCTCTGTGACAGGTAGGGTCGTATGTGAGCACAGCTCCGTGACAGGCAGGGTCGTATGTGAGCACAGCTCTGTGACAGGCAGGGTCGTATGTGAGCACAGCTCCGTGACAGGCAGGGCCGTGTGTGAACATAGCTCCGTCACAGGCAGGGTCGTGTGTGAACACAGCTCCGTCACAGGCAGGGTCGTGTGTGAACACAGCTCTGTCACAGGCAGGGCCGTGTGTGACCACAGCTCCGTCACAGGCAGGGTCGTGTGTGACCACAGCTCCATCACAGGCATGGCCGTATGTGAACACGGCTCTGTGACAGGCGGGGCCGTGTGTGAACACAGCTCTGTGACAGGCGGGGCTGTCCAGAGAGAGGAAAACGAGATCATTCTTTAATTGTTAAAGGAAGGTGGCACGCCATAGCTGCAAAGTTAACTTCTGGAATTTTGAAATCCTTTCATTTTGCAAGATCCCTCATCAAAAAATAAAGCAACCTTACAGCTCCTTATAGCAGCCTCTCCAGGAGAAATAGCGGGGGGCGGGGTGTGTGCTCATCAACATGGAATGGAAAAAAATTAATGCACATGTGATTGTGCAGACACAGACCGCAGGTTCTGCAGTTCCTCATGTGGTCTGCTGCTATAAAGAGAATCTATAATTTCACGTGGTAGAAAAGGGAGAAAGACACGCATATTTTAAAATAGATTAAAATAAATTAAAAGGATCTTTAAATTCAATCCAAAGGTATATTTTTGTCTGTACGTCAAGCTTTAGACACATTTCAATTTGGCCCAACACTCTATTGCCATTAAGCACACTGATATATTACGTATCCAATAATTTCCATGCTGAACAGTCCCAATTTAAAGCTAAGGAGTCAGGAAATGTGGATTTTTAATATCTTTCCACAGCCTAAGCTTGAATTCTTCTCTAGCTCATTGATGTTTCCAGGAGAAAAAGAAAAAAAAAGAGAAGTCAAAAATTTTATTGAAGATATTTTTCTAAGTCAGGTAAAAAGTTTATAATATCACCAAGAAAGAATGACAAAACTCGTTCAAAATTAAGGTGTTAACACATATTTATTACATTATATGGGAACATGTGGGATTGAAAAAAAGCAGTAAGTAAAGAGGCAGGGCCTACCACACCTCCGCCCCTATGTGTGCAGCCAGCATTCGGGACTCTGTTGAATCTTTCTGAGAAATCCTTGATGTGACATCCTGGAACTCCTGTTTAGATTGGGGCTGTATATTCAAGTCTTTCTATAAAACCCAGCTTCATGGCAATCTTTTGAGATGTACTTTTTGATAATTTTCTGAGTTAGTCAGTTAACCACAAAGCCTACTATTCCCCCCCTTTGCTATCTCTGTGTGTGCCTCCACTTCTGTCTGCCTCCTTCTCCTTCTCTCTCTCTCTCCCCCCTCCCTCTCGCTCTCCTTCTTCTCCTTCTTCTTCTTCTTCTCTCTCTGTCTTTCTCCCCCACTCCCTGTCCCTCTCTCCCTCTCCCTCTCTCTCTCTCCCTCGCTCCCTCTCCCTCGTCCCTCCCCCACCCACCCACATACACACAGTTTGTTACATATATGAAGTTTGGCATATTCAAAAGCACTATAATGGAAATTTTACAATAAGTGTTTTGGCCATTTTATTCACCACTAACTAGGAGTAGTGTTTTACACAAGCAGATTAGCTCACTTGAGCTTCTTTTTCTCCCTTCACAATAGAAACATGCCTTATGTTTCTTCTCCAGGGCACCACGGGGTAATGTGAGAGGGTACTGAGCACTGAGGGCAAGCCTGGGTCAGGGCACTCGTACCTGTTCAGACATTAACATCAAGGCAGCTAATTAAAATTAATAAAAATTTTCTTTAAAGACATTCTTTAACACAGTACCAGAAAGATATATGCCTAACTTAATAAGTATAATCTGTTGGATATCATTTAATTTTATTGTGATGGTTAGAGACCCATAGTTCCTTAGAGTCATAATTCTGAATATTAACCTTCCTTATATAATTCTGAAGATGTAAAAACCAGTGGAGAGTGGACTGAATATATACAAACCCCGGGTCATATGCCAAAGGATAGTTCTTTACCACTATATGCTGTGTGTGGTTTGGGGCATCTATCTCTTTCCTTGGCAGACTGTATTTTATCAAACCGCATAAGACTAAGACCTTGCATGAATATATAAAAATACTTGTCTTAGATATTAGATTTTTTTTTTTTAGTGCTATTACAACTAAAATGCAGACATTGGAAAATAATCAATGTAGTTTCTGGCCTTTGAAAGAAGGAAGCATGGGAAGTTGGGATCTCACACATTTCAGCTTCCCCCACATGCATTTTCCAATTACTGAATTTCTGTATAGAGCCCAGCACGAGAGGCGGTCTCACAGGCAGAGGAGACAGATGCTTGAGTCCAGAGTGCTCAGTGGCTGGAATCACAGGGAGGAGGACATGGAGAAGGAATCACAGAGGTGTCACAATAATCCTTATGGTGTCCTTAGCCAATTCCTGAGATGTATATGTCTGACAGAAGGAGAGATTCTGGAAAGCCTAGCATAAATTAGATGTTAGAAGCTGGAGATTCTAGCAGAGATCACAGAAGCCCCGCAGTACTGGGAAGATGGAAGGTGGCATTGGTCCCAGCTATAGAGAAGAGAATTTGGTGAGCACTGGGATTACCTTGCAACTCTAGTAGGAGCCAGTGTAAGGATGAAATTCAGTTCTCAGAGTAAGGGTTATGTTTCTTTTAGGAGTAATGGAGAAACAGAAATAAAGTGCTTTTAAGAAGCCTAAAACTGACACTTGAGCAGATTAAGATGTACCTGGATTTAACTGTTTGCCAGAACAAAATTTAGCAATCTTTCAGGGAAGATGGCATGACTCAGAATGGAAGATACATAAAGTTACCTTAAGAGAAATGTAACTGGACAGACAGAGTAAAAATAGCCAAGTGAAGGAAATCCAGAGACGTTCCAAGGAGTGGAATTAGAATTAAAAGTCTTCCAATACCTGTGATTAATATATTGAAGAAAATTATAAAAACTGTGGAAGAAAGTAGAACAAAACAAAATATAAAGCCATTCATTCACTATATTACTTGAATAGTTTAGATACAATAAAGAATAAGTGAACTTAAGATAAGTTAATAAAAATTATATAATATATACTGAAGGACAGAGAAGAAAAACAGTAAAAAAAGAGAAAACAGATGTTGAACAGGATAAGATAGTTTGAGTTACAGTTCTCTCTCAGAAGAAAAAGGGAACATGAAATAGAAGCAGTATTTGGAGAAGTGTTGGTCGAGAATTTTCAGATCAGATAAAAGCTATAAATCCGTATGTTTTTAAAGCTAAAACCCATTTGGATAAAAATACAAAAATAACCAGGTCTAGGCATATCACAGTCAAATTGCTAAATAGAAAGACAAAATGAAATACCCCAAAGCAGAAAAAATTCATGTTACCTAAAAGGAAAAACAAGACTGATGGTCAAATTGACATCTTTAAGATAAAAAAAGTAAACATCAACACTAGAAATCCATAGTCCGTGAGAATATTTTTCAGAATGCTAGAAAAAACTGTATGCTGAAACAATTCACCCTAGCAGGTATTCTCCAAAATGAACACTGAAATACCAAAGAAAAGGAACCTTAGATCAAAGTATGGAACTGTCAGAAATGCATGAAGATTATCAAAGGAGTAATTATGTGTGGACATATGTGAATTAATTTGGGAAGATTAAAAATTCCAATAAGAGGAATATGGGATTTATAATGTGCATTGTAAAATACAAGACAATGATACATTGTATTAAACTGCTTTGCATTTTAAAGGAAGTGTAAAAACACTGAAACTAAGCAGCACTAAATCAAGACTCCACTTTCTCTTCTGAGTTAACATGTAATATTGTAAAGACTTATGAAATACAAAGTGATATTTCTATACATGTGTACAATGTGTAATGATAAAATCAGGTTAATTAGCATATCCATTACCTCTTACATTTATCATTTCTGTGTATTGGGAACATTTAAAATCCTCTCTTCTACCTATTTGAAAATATCCAGTAAATTATTGTGAACTCTAGTTACCCTACAGTGCTACTCAGCAATAGAACTCATTCCTCAGAGTTGTGATACTGTGTCCCCTAACCAAGCTGTCCCCGTCCTCTCTTCTTTCATCCCCTCCTTCCTCTAATCACCACAACTTAATTTTCTACTTCCATGAACTTAACATTATCAGCTCCCACATGAGTGAAATGTCAGTATTTATCTTCCTGTGCCCCACTTACTTAACATTATGTCCTCCAGCCCGTCCGTGTTGCTGGGGATGACAACATTCATTCATTTTAGTGGCTAAATAGTATTCCATCTTGTATGTGTGTTGTGACACGGGAGCCGAGCTGCAGCGTGGTGGACCGGGAGTCGCTCTCCTCCAGACTTTACCCGAGGGCCCAGGGTCTGGCAGACAGAGGGAGAGAAGCGGCCCTGAAGTTACACACACGCAGCATTTGGACCTGAGCAAGGGACTGCCCAGTGTCAGCTCCTAACGAGGCTAACAGTGGCCTTCCCCACCTGACTGCTGGATGTCTTTTTGTTAGGTGTCTTGGGGGAGTGCATGCACAAGGCAAATAGTGAGACGGTAACAGTTTTGTGTTTCAGTTACACACGCTATCTTTTGTTCAAGGAAGAGAGCTATCAGGCTGAGGACTGAGGAGGACTGAACTACAGATCAAAGGATACTTCGGGTAGGATTTAAGGAAGGAAAGTTACAGCCCACAGGTTAGACAGCTGCAGCTGGTGAGGGGGAGGGGAGGGGAGTTATCAGTTGCTCTCTAGCTTTAGTTATATCCTGTCCCTAAGCTGCTGATCTCTATCTAGACGTTTCCCAGAGTATTTTCTCATCTACTCTATTGGACATCCCAACCCACCACCCCACTTGCCACTGTAGCACACATGGCAGCCGAGGGGCTGAGGCTCGGGCCCTGGTGGGTGTCCCCAGGATGCCAGCCTGCTCTAGCTCTCACCAACGTGTACCTGTCACAGTTTCTTCATTCTTGGCTATTGTCAATAGTGCTACAGTAAACATGAGCGTTCAGATATCTTTTCAACCTACTGGTTTTCAACACTCAATTTTAAAATATCCAAGTAGCCAGTACACATAAAAGTACAAAGTTACAACTAAAAAACAAGAATGAAATCGTGCCTTGCCAGCTGCAGTTTTTCTTTTCCTCCAGCTGATTGTTACTGTAACCACCTTCAGTATTTTCCCAACAAATTACATCTAGATCCTTGCATTAGCTATCCTAGCATGTAGATAAGTAGAGCTGTAATTCAGAGTGTTTTAAGTTCGCTTCTTCAAGATCCCTGCTACTGGCCAAACGTAAAGAGTCAGGTTGTCTCTCTGCTACTGTGACTGAAAAAAACATAGTCAGGTCTGGAAGGTTTAACGTGCCAGAACACCTCTGTTTCCACATCGGAGAGGGCAGCACCACTCACATCACTCACTCTCTCCTTCAGCAGAAC
Organism: Otolemur garnettii; assembly: GCF_000181295.1. Classification (NCBI taxonomy): domain Eukaryota; kingdom Metazoa; phylum Chordata; class Mammalia; order Primates; family Galagidae; genus Otolemur; species Otolemur garnettii. The sequence goes on from NW_003852549.1 coordinate 1,493,228, forward strand.
TCTGTGCTTTAACCACTCTCCTCTCTCCCTATTAAAAGTGAAAATAGCGCTTTTTGCAATGCCCAGGGTGTACTGATACAAAAGCACGTGAGAAGGAGTGGTTTCATCAAGGCGTGGGTTTTGCTCCAACCTAAGGGATAGTTTTACTGTAATCTAAAGTTAGAAACCAGGAATTCTGCTAAGCATCTCATAATGCACAGATAGCTTCTCACAACAAAGTATTACTGGTTCAAAATGTTAGTGGTGCCCAGGCTGTAAAACTCTGTAATTATACCAAGCCCATACTCTATTCTGAATTCCTTACAGTTTAGGCTTCATTCTCAGTCTGCTGCTCTCTTTCCTTTAGATTAGTTGTAGTGTCAATATGCTCATCATTCTCTCCATATAGACACGCTTTAATGAACCCTCCACACTAGGCTAGTTAGTGTTTCTTTATCACTAATACAGAAGTGTAAAAATATCTATACATTTTATTGATAATGCTTACAAGTGTTTATTGCTAAATATATTCTCTGAAATTAATACAATCTTATAATTTATCACAAAACAATGCTTTCTACTTTAAACAAGCCCTTATACTTCTTTTCTTCTACACACAACAGTTGACTAATTGATTTTAAGGAACTTTCTTTTGAAAAACTATAATTCATTTTCAAATACTGTTTTTAAATTTCAGAATACTATGAGGGTAAAACAATTAGATTACATTGTTTGGGTTTGGTAGGTAAAGTCCAAGTTGCACCCGAGCCCTTCACCCAGGGGTGTGCCCTGTACCCTTACATTGTGCTTGTTGGTGAGAGCTCACCAATACTCCTCTCTCAAACCCTCACCCCCTTCTTTCTCTCTCCTCCCTTCCACTTAAATTTTATTGTATCTTTCTCTTGTGTGGGCACGTAGTTCCTCCACTGGCTTCATATTACTATTGAGTACATTGGATGCTTGCTTTTCCATTATTGTGATACTTTACTAAAGAGAATGTATTACCCACCCAGGTTAATACAAATGATATAAAGTCTCCATATTTCTCTATGGCTGAAGAGTATTCTGTGGTATACATGTCCTACAGTTTGTTAATCCATTCATGGGTGATGGGCACTTGGGTTGATTCCACATCTTTGTGATTGTGAATTGAGCTGTAACAAACATTCTGTTACAAATGACCTTATGGTAAAATTTTTTTTTTCTTCTCCGTAGGTATCAAGTAATGGGATTGCAGGATCAATTGGAAGATCTACTTTTAGCTATTTGAGTGTTCTCAATTACTTCTTTCCAAAGAGGCTGTATTAGTTCGCTATCCCACCAACAGTGTAAAAGTGTTCCCTTCTCTCTACCACGCCAGCGTCTGCAGTTTCGGGACTTTGTGATGTGGGCTGTTCTCACTGGGGTTAAGTGATATCTCAGAGTGGTTTTCATTCGCATTTCTCTGACGATAGGGACAATGAGCATTTTTTCATGTGTTTGCTGGCTATCTGTCTTCTTCAGAGAAGTTTCTTTTCATGTCTCCAGTCTAATAACAAATGGAATTGTTTGCTCTTTTTTTGTTGTTAATTTGAGTTCTCTGTAGGTATTGGTTACCAGACCTTTGTCCGATCTTTAGCATGCAAATATCTTCTCCCATTCTGAAGGTTGTTTGTTGGCTTTGATTATTGTGTCCTTAGCTGTGCAGAAGTTTTTTAGCTTAATTCTCATTCATTTATTTTTGTTGTTGTTGCAATTGCAAATGGGAACTGTCAAATCACAGTTTCAAAAAAGTCGAGTAGAAAGAATTGATAACAAGAGAATCATAATGTTTAGTGGGTTAGTGTTCAGATTTACAGAGGGAAACAGACTCTCTACATGACCTTGTCAAAATTTTTTAGCGTTCTAAATCTCTTTCTCCTTTTAAAGTAAATGTAATAATATCTGTCTCTTAGGCCAGAGTAGGAGTGGGTTGTCTTTTGAAATAATCTTTTTGTAACGAAAAGACCATAAAATTACAAGATTCATGGCAGGAATTCTCAATTTCAATTGTCTTCAGCTGGTAGGATGCACAAGCGGCTAACTCATAATCCAAGGTAATTGAGTTGTGAAACATTCATCTGATGTGATACATTTATTTTGAGGATTTGATTGTTCCTTGTCCATGTTCTCTTTTCTATGTATATTTCCAGTTGGTTTTCTCATTTACTCTATTTCCGTTGTGTGACTTTTACTCACTGGTAGTTCTGACTGTTACCTTACTTTTGAGTGTATATAATTGGTTTCCCAGTTTTTCTCATGACTGCTGAGCTACCGATCCCAGTGTGAACTGTCTTTCTCTATAAATTTCCTGTTTAAATGCCCAAGGCAAAGAAATGTGACTCCCCCAGCTCCTCAGTTAATGGAGCATTATTGGTGATTTTCTGGGGTTTGGACTCAGTGTTGTGGAGTCTCACATCCACACGTGAGCCTATCAGCAAACAGCTGAATGTGGGCAGGCAGGAGACAGATCATGTGACATCATCACCTTTTTTTGCCACCACTTGAGTGGTGGATGGTTAGCAGGGTTAAAATTTTTGAAATTGGCTTATCAGGTATCAGTCACAGTAGTCACCCCGTAAATAATCTCCTCCTCCTCCTCCTTCTTGTTCGTCTCCCCTTCTTCCCTTTCTCCCCCTTCCCCTCCTTCTTCTCCTTCTTCCTCTTCTCACTAAATGAATATTTTCTTAAAAGCCACTGTGAAAAATACTTACAGATAAAAACATGTAGTTTTTTGTAAAGGAGTTAGCAGATACTTTAATGACTATGTATGAATTTAAGAGTGAATTTCATGTTCTCATCTATCTCTTATTCATTGCAAATTTGGAAAAAGAAAACACAGTGACTCTCCCATGTATATTTTTACTTATGTATAAGAAGTTAGAGGCTACAACTTGATACATAGGATTTGTAAATGTCATTGTTTTTTGAGGAAATCTCAGAAATACCTCCTTCTATGTTACTTGGAAATATATATTAAAATGGACCTTTTTTTATACCACTCTTTCAGTAAAAAAAATCAATGGGTAATTTTAGAATAATTATATGAAGGACAATATATAGAGGAAAGAAGACAGTAGGCTCACACTGGTGAATAAATATTTCTGTACACATAAGTCAGGTAGCTGAAAGTTAAACTAACTTCTGGAAACAGTGGTAGAAATACCCTAGAGTTATATCTACACTGGGGAAGTGCTACCTTTATGACTATAAAGCCCTATGCTTTTCTCAGTCTGCCCTCAGAACTATTGATAGCCTGGCAACCTTCTGTGAAATGTGCACAACTGCCCACCTCCTCAGCAGATCCACCCCCTAATCAGTCAGGAGACACATTATACGTAACACAGGAGAAATCCACATGATTAGACCCCTCATTAATTTTCAGTTTAAAGCTAGAAGGTTTCTTCCTTCTTATTGGGTATATGAAATTGGAAAAGCTACTTGAGATTAAGCATTTTTAAATCTGGATTTGATTGAGGGGCCATAGTTTGGGGATCTGGGGGGTAATATGCTGCCTTCAGGCCACAGGTTTCCCACCCATTGATTCCTTGTCTTTATATAATAACCTTCATATACATTTTCCTTTTTTGCCATTCTTTACTCACATTATGTTCACTTCTGGCTTCTATTTACATAGAATATCTTTTTCCATTCCTTACATTTTATAGATATGTATCATTATTTGTAAAGTGAGTGTCTTATAAACAGCATATAGTTTGGTAGTTTGGTCATGTTTTCTTAATGCATTTACCCATTCACTGTCTTCTAAATGGATAATTTAATGCATCTATGTTCAAGGTTATTATTGACGTTGTCCCTGTCATACTGTTAATTTGGGGGGGGGATTTCTTTCTTCTTGTTGTTATTAATATTTCAAAATATTATGGTACTACAAATGTTTTTGCTTACTTGGATTTCTTTTGTATTGCTTGAGTCAGGGTTATAAGTGTGTCCATTATACAGATGGTGTTCATTGTACCCATCAGGAGGGTTTTTACCCCGTCCCCCTTCCCTCTCACCACTGCTTGATTTCCACTGAGCTTTTCTTCACTCTGTGCACATGTGTGCTCATTAGTTAGTTCCAATATAATAACAACTACATGTGGTGTCGGCTTTTCCACCATCAGATACTTTGCTTAGGATAATGTTGTGTAGTTCCACCCACATTGTTGCAAATGGCTTAATTCTTTCTTCCTTATGGTGTCATAATAGTCATAATATACATGTTCCACATTTTGTTAATCTTTCACGAATTGATAAGCACTTGGGTTGATTCTACATCTTTTGAGCATTTTTTCATATGTTTTTCAGTTATTGATGTATATTTTTTGAAAAGCTTCCATTCATGCCCTTTAATGAGGTTGTGTATTGATTTATTTCTGATTTGCTTGAATTCTTTATAGGTTCTGGTGATTAGCCCTTTAACAGATGAATAGTTTGTGAATACATTTTTCCCATTCTGTAACTTGTCTACTTGCTATGTTAATTATTTTCTAAGCTGTGCAGAAGCCTTTTCATTTAATCAAGCTCCATTTATTTATTTTTGTTGTTGCTGTGATTGCTATTGAGATCTTAGTCATAAGATTATTTGCCTGGAATCATATGTAGAAGAGTTTTTCTTACATTTTATTCTAAATTTTTTGTGGTTTGATGCCTTACATTTAAGTCTTCTATTCATCTTGAATTAATGTTGTCAGAGATAGGCGTCCCGTTTCCTTCTTCTGCATGTGGCTCTTCACATTTCCCACCACTATTTATTGAATAGGGCTTTTTCACCCCTATGTATATTGTTGCCTGTTTTCTCAAAGATTAGTTGGCTGTATGGGTATGACTTTTTATCTGGGTTCTCATTTCTAATTCATTGGTCTATGTCTCTATTTTTATGCATGCTGTTTTGATTACTATAGCTTTGTAGTATAGTTTGAAGTCTGGTAATGTGCTACCTACTTCCGGATTTGTTCTTTTTGCTTAAGATTTCTTTAGCTATTTGGGCTATTTTCTAGTTCCAAGTAAAGCATAGAATTATTTTTTCTATATCTGTGAAATATGGCATTGGTATTTGGATAAGGATTGCATTGAATCTATAATATGGACATTTTAACAATGTTGATTCTACTGATTAATAATCATGATATATTCCTTGGTTGTTTTACATATTCTTTATTCCTTTATTTTTCTCTTATTTATTGATGTGGTTTTATAGATTACTCTACCTGAGTCCTTCTTCTTGATATGTTTTCTTGCTCTACCCATTAGTTTTATAATGGTACATGTTTTTATGATGGTGAATGGCATCTTCTTTGTTTTTTTTCCACAGTTTAGGACTCCCTTGAATATTTTTTGTCTGATGTAATGGCAGTGAATTCCCTCAGAATTTGATTGTCTGGAATTAACTTTATTTCTCCTTCACTTATGATTGTTAATTTTTCTGGGTATCGTATTCTTAATTACCATTTTATTTCTTTCAACTTTTGACTGATGTAATGGCAGTGAATTCCCTCAGAATTTGATTGCCTGGAATTAACTTTATTTCTCCTCCACTTATGATTGTTAATTTTTCTGGGTATCGTATTCTTAATTACCATTTTATTTCTTTCAACCTTTGAATATATCATCCTATTCTCTTCTGGCTTGTAGGGTTTCTGCTGAGAAATCTACTGTTAGTCTGCAGGGTTTTCCTTTATTGGTAACTCAGTACTTTTGTTGTTTTTAGGGCTTGCTCTTTGTCTTGGACTTTAGACATCTAATTATGATTTTCCATGGAGCAGACCTTTTTCTTTTGTGTCTACCTAGGATATTGAGCCTCACTTATCTGAACATCCAAATCCCTTGCTAGATGTAAGCACTTTTTGATTATTATTTGGTTAAAAAACTTTTTTAGCCTTTCACCAAGTCTTCAGCCTAGGGGATACCAATAATTTGTATATTTATTCACTTTATGTTTTCCCACATGTCACAAAGATTTGGCTCATTTTTGTATTTATTCCCTTATTTTTTTGACTGACTGGTTTATGTCAAAAGCCCTGTTTTCAACCTCTGAAAACCTTTCTTCTGCTTGATCTAGTCTATTGTTCAAGATTTCAAATGTATTTTGTGTTTCCCTCAATTAATTTTACAGTTCCATAATTTCTGTTTTGTTCTTTTAAAAAATATCTACCTCTGTGATAAATTTCTTATTCATATTCTGAATTGTTTTTCTCATTTCTTGGTATTTGTTTTTAGAATAATCTTGTATCTCATTAAGTTTCTTAGTATTCAGTATGTTGAGTTATTTATCTGGGACTTAAAAATTTATATTTGGTTGGTATTGGATGCTAGAGAATTATATTCTTTTGGTGGCATCATATTTTCTTACTTTTCCATATTTTCTGTATTTTTCTTTGATATCTGCTTATCTAGTGTAACAGTTACTTCTTCCAGTGTTTTGAAATTGCTTTCATTGGAAAGGATTTGTTTTCTAAAATGTACATACATTATGGTTGAATAGGGCACTTTGGCTTTGAGTGTGTGTCCTTACAGTAGTGTAACCTCTATCTGATGGTTTATTTGGCAGTACACAATGTTAGTGATATCCTCAGTGTCTTAGGGTACAGTTATTATTGGAGGCTGTGATGCAATTTTGGGAGGACTAGAATGCCAAATGAATCAATGTTTGTGCCCCATTCTTAGCAGTAATGGGCTGAGTGAGTGTGCCTATTTTTGGACCCCAGGTCATTACTCTCCACTTTCATAAGTCAGGATTAATATCTTTGTGATCACAAAATCTTGATGTTTGAAATATTTGTCATTTTTCTTATAGAGTCCCAAACCTTTTCATTTTAGTAATTAATCTTTATTACCCTACTGCATCCCAAGTCTAGCTGTGACGCTGACATGTACTAAGGACTTTGCTGTTTTTCCTTAAATTTTCCTCCAGAATAGTCAGGCATAGCTATTAGTTGCTATCCTTCCAGCTTATTAGCCCCATCCATTTTCTTTACCATTTTGTTTTAAAATAGACCCTTTATGCATCAACTCAACTGTATATCCTTTCACAAAAGTGCTTCATTTTTCTACAAATAATTTTTTAATCCTGTATCTAATTTTTCACTACAGTTTATATATTCTGTGAAAATATGCATACTACTGTCTCTAGTTATTTTTAAAGTGATAGAAGGCTAAAAATAGTACCAAATTTTGACAGACTATGTGCTTGATCTCAATGCCATTTTGAGATAAATCTCTAGAATTTCATTTAATTAAGGCAGTGTATTGTCATCCTTTTGCATAATTTCTTTCTAGGTAAAAGAACCATACCATTTGTATGGTTCGTGAAAAATATAGAAGCATTTTGTAAATAAAAACAAAGGCACACACACACATGCTGGTTTATACTTAGCCAATGCCTTGAATGAAAATCAAGGAAGTAAAATCAATCAATCACATGTAACTATAAGAATAAGAACGAATTTGTTTGTTTCCCTTTATTTTCTCAAAATTGCCTTGAAAATTTTCACTTTCTGTTCTATATAATTTATCAATATGTCCAAATTCTAAAATTAATAAATACTGAATTTGGCTGTTTATATACATTTGACTTCAGAGATTTAATTAGTGATGACAACTAGAAAAACATATGGAAATTAGACTTTTAGTACTTATGTCACTACATGCATAATAATATAATAGTTTTAAATAATGTAAGCTAGACTATAGGTCATTTCTTAATTCCTTTCATTTTTACTGTTTATCAGCACAGTGTAAAGCCAATACAATTAATGATGGATATGTTAAAACTTAGTACTAGCCACCTCTAGTTTGGAGCAGTTTACTAAAGCCTCATATCTAATTTACATTTTTGACAGGTTTATGTATCACATACACACTTTTCTCAAATGCACAGCATTTCTTTTATGAAATGTTTTTTGTTTCTTTTGACACCTGTAAGTATTTAATCAAATACAGACTTTAATTACTAAAAATCACCACTGATTAAAATATTATGATCCCTTGATATAGGCAATTAAGTCTTAGGTCTGGTAGTTGCCTCATATGTCACTAAGTCCTATATATTGTACCTACATGGAGCTGAAATAGCACATGTTATATGTCATGTATCAATAATAGCATTATTCTATGATTTTATCCTTCAATGTATACCCTATCTTTTGTCACCATTTCTGAATTTTCACATATGCTTGTATCTTTATAACTGACAGATAAATACATTTATTTTGTGTAATAAAAACTTCAAAAAAGTTCATTCCTTTAGTGGCAAATGTGTCATAAATAGTCCCTGTATCTCCTTGTTGCCCTATCTTCCTAGAGTTTAACATCCTCTTTCCCCTGCCCCATTGCTGAGGAGAACAAGTAAAATGGGATCAAAGCCCAGTGTGGGTGCTAAGGGGGAGAAGCCTGAGGACATGGATATCCTGGCACCTGGGAAGGTTAGATGCTGAGGGGAGAGGTGTGCTGTGGAGGAGAGGGAGGCAGAGATCTGTAGAGGCTGGGCACATGCAGGGCCTGTAAAGGAGACAGCCACAAATGTGCCAAAATACTTGTGAATTGGACCATGCATGGTGGCTTGTGTCTGTATTTTTAAGAACTTGGGAGGCTGAGACAGGAGGATTTCCTGAGATTAGATGTTCAAAACCAGTTTGGACAATAGAGCAAGACCTCATCTCTTAAAAAAAAAAAAAAGGAAAAGGAAAAGGAGAAGAAAACTTATGCAGGTGTAGTAGTATGTGCCTGTAGTCCCAATTACTTGGGGAGACTGAAACAGAAGGGTAGCTTAAGCCCAGGAATCCAAGGCTACAGTGAGCTGTGATAATGACAGTGCACTCCAGCCTGGGCAACAGAGTGAGATTCCATCTCTAAAAACAATGTAATTGGATGAAATTTGGAAAATAAACATACATATGGATGATATAGGAATAAGGTTTCTTAGTGTCTGAGGATGTATTAGAATTATAGCAAAGAAAGATAGCTGAAAAGAACACAATGTGTTGGATTAAATTGATGATTATTTTATTTTGCTTATATCAGTGTTCTTCCACTAAAGAATACGGAGCTTTTACTTTATGTAATGTTCTAATATACTTTGCCTCCCTACTAGGATGTAATGACCTTGAGGACAAGAAACATTATGAATTCTCCCCGTGTTTAATTCTCAGTAGCAATCACAGCAACACGAACTAAATGATGCTGCGCCACCACCGTTATTATCATCATCACCGTCATTGATTTGTTTGCCCCTTATCCTTGTTCTTGCATCGGGAAGATCAGGTTCCATTTTTAGGGACTTTTTCTCTTATTGTTCGAGTCCTCTTTTTCCTATTGGTTCCATTTTAACACATGAACCCAATGTATGGGTTCAATTTACAGAGCTGAGCACCAGATTAAGATAAAATAATCATACATTTTTCTGAGTGTTTTCAAGGTGACAAATGCTATGAGGCCTGAGGTCTGAGAGTCATTAGATATGTGTCCCTTGACATGTGGGAGATGTCCACCAGAAGGAGGAATTACTAGGTGATATCAAAGATGTACATAGGTGTATAATAAAGAGATAGATTCCTATGGTGTCTGAAACTCTTGTCAATTAATGCTGGGGCCTCGCTGAATCTGCACTCTTTCCATTATTTGTTTTCTTAATAACTCAATTAACTTTACAAGTTAATAAATTTCTTCATTGCCTAAGTCAAGTAAGTCTCTGTTACTAAAAAAAAAAGAACTCTGGTTAATAACATTGTCATTTTCTTCATCATTCTATTTATCATAAAGAATAAGACTGAAAAATATATTTGAGGTAATAAAATCTTCAGAGAGAATTGACTTTGTCAAAATAAGGGTATATAAAGAAAATAACCATAAGTTGCAGTATTTTTGTAAACACTATGTTAAAATGTGAAATAAATATTGCTGCACATTATGAATAAAGAAACAATTTAGAAAGATTTCAGAGAGAAGAAGTACAAAGTTAATGACCTGAAGGTTTTACTCCCACTGGAGTCTAAAAAATTCTGAGATTACATGAACTTGTTTTTCATCGTTTTTATTTGGCAAAGATAAAAATATAAAAAGACACTTTAATAAGTCTGTTCTTTGGTGTATATGTAGCAGAAAGACTTGTGAGGTGTTATTCTAGGATTTATGGAATTTGCATTACTTTACTGGAAGTATAAAATGTTAAAAAACTACAAAAAGTTACAGAGTCATTTCAAGTTTCTTTTTCAGTAAAACAAATTTTAAAGTACCAGTCATGTTCATGAGATTATTAAGTCTCAAAATCTATAGTTCATTAATGAATCAGATTGCAAATGAAATAAGAAGGAAAGTAAACACACAGCAATAAAACTGAAATAAGCCTACACTGCAGACAGTAAAAGCTAGTTAATGTAAAATGTATCTCCAGAATCTGTGCGGCAGTTCCTCATTTGTAAACTCAATAATCTGGGACAGATTACTAAACTTTTCTACCTTAACACTGCTATTTGTAAAACAGATCAACCTCATATTGTAATTGTGTTAAATAAATTAGTACATGCAAAGCTCTTAGAACGGTGTCCTGCACCCATTACATTCTCACATTAGTATTTTTCAGTAGGGTCATTTTGGTTTATTATGCTCATATTTTAAACAATAATTTATTAAAATGCTCGGAGAGCTTTCAGATTGTATAATAATATAAAAAAATCTCTAAGTGTGTTCTAAAGTTATTGCATCTTACATATAGTACACAGTATTCAGCTAAGATGAGGCATAAAATGGATTTTACAGCTATAACTCTGCATCAAAGAAAAGTGTGGGCAGAGTTAGTATCATTTATGGGCAGAATTAGTATCTAAATTAGCTTCTGCCCAAACTTTCTATAATTTTGTGGTCACTTCAGTAGCACATCTACTAAAATCAGTACCAAACTTAGTATTATTTAGTACTTACCAAAGGATAATTTATTGCTCTGTGATATAAGGCCCCACTGATTCTTAACATTGGATTCACGGTTTTATTATACTCTTTTATTATTGAGTGGTTCTATTTTTGGAGGAGAGAGGCACATCTATTTTGATTTACCTAAAAATGTTGGGAAAGTTCATTTATCATTGGCCATTTAGGCATTTCCTTTGTGAAGTGCCTGGTGTTTGCCCATGTTCCTTTTGGCTCACCTGTCTTCATATTTTTTCATTTGTAGGAATCTGTTTCTGGGTTAGCATATGTCTTTCTATAAATCTTTTATTAGCTCTCTTTCTCTCTCTCTTTTATTATTGGGGATTCATGGAGGGTACAAAGAACCAGGTAGCATTTCATTTGTCAGGTCAACTCCCTCTTATAATTGTGTCCTGCTCCCAAAATGTGTATCATACGTGGTGACCTGTTGCGTTGGGGTTTCACGAGAGACAGACAGTGTCACCACAGGTGCAGTCTCGCATCTGGAATTATTATATCAAAAGAGACAGACTACCCGCTTTTGGCGTGTAATCAAGATTTATTGTTCAAGACTACCTGCTGATGACAAGTAGCAAGTAGTCAGCTTTATTGTTTAAGACCACCTTTTATAGTTGGCTGGTCACATACACACTATTAATTAACAAGCAAAGCATTCATACTACTTTTCTAAAGTTAGTTCAACCTTCAAAAAGACACAAAGTTTGAAACTTTGAGACAGCTGCAAAAGGGAGTATGCCTAAAGACTTGAGACTACCAAGAGGGGAGTAAAACCTTGAAGTTATACTATGCACTCATTGTATTACAGAAAGCAGATTTATGGCTTCTGTCTCTGGCAATCCACTTATCAACCCCTAGGCTGTGTCTCTGCAGAAAGGGTTTTAACCCCTTCTTTGCAGGCTTAACAGCCACATGGCCAGAGTCACTGGAGATGGGTTTTTATGCCCTAATCCCCAGGCCCTGTTTCATGCTGACCAGGGATACCGGGTCATCGACAAAGTTGCCTTCCACAGAAGTCTGTCCACCTGCCTCTGGAGCTTAAAGGGAGCACATAGTTTGTGAAGGAGCACACAGTTGTGGGGTTTACCCCACAGTGACCCCCCACTCCCCACTCCCCTCCTCTCTCACCAGCAAAGAGGGAGAGTTTGACCTTCTCTGCTTCCATTTGAATGCCCTTTATTTCCTTCTCTTGTCTGATTGTACTGGCTAGAACTTCCAGCACCATGTTGAATAGCAGTGGCAATAGATGTCAACCTTGTCTGGTTCCAGTTCTAAGTGGAAAAGCTTTCAGTTTTACTCCATTCTGTCAAATATTAGCTGTGAGTTTGTCATAGATGGCTTTGATTGGTTTGAGAAATGTACCCACTGTGCCTATGTTCTTCAGTGTTGTAATTAGAAAAGGATGCTGGATTTATCAAATGCTTTTTTCTGAATCTATTGAGAGGATCATGTTTTTGCTTCTGTTGATATGGGGAATAACGTTTATGGACTTGTGTATGTTAAACCAGCCTTGCATCCCTGGGATGAAACCTACTTGATCATGGTGCATGACTTTTTTGATGATAAGCTGTAGTCTGTTGTCTAGGATTTTGTTGAGAAATTTTGCATCTATATTCATTAGTGAAATTGGTCTGAAGTTCTCCTTCTTAGTTTGGTCTTTTCCTAGTTTTGATATCCTGGTGATGCTTCTTCTACTGGTTTTAGGCTTAGATTGTTCTTTTTCCAATTCCATGAGATAGTTTGTGAGTTTGTTGATGTGTTCTCTTTCTGTTTTTTGGATATAGGTATCTAAAGTGATAAGTTTTCCTCGCAGGACTGCTTTTGCTATATCTCACAGGTTTTGGTAGCTTGTGTCTTCATTACTGCTTTGCTCAAGGAAATTAATGATTTCCTCTTTTATCTCTTCCTGATTCATCATAAGGTTGTTTAATTTCCATGCCATTGTGAGGGTTGAATGTTTTTGTTGGAGTTGAGTTCCACTTTTATTGCCATGTGGTCTGAGAAGATACAAGGTAAAATTTCAATTTTTTTTATTCTGTCGAGATTTCATTTCTGTCCTAGGATATGACCAGTTATGAAGAATGTTTTATGGGCTAATGAGGAGAACGTATATTCTTTAGCTTTGGGATGGAGTGTTCTGTATATGTCTATTAAGCACATTTGTTCTAGAGGTGATACTTATCACATTTAAGTCCCTTGTATCTTTGTTTAGTTTTTGTTTAGAGGATCTGTCCAGCTCTGTAAGAGGAGTGTTAAAGTCCCCTATTATTATGGTGTTATGGAATATCAGAGAAATTAGGGTCTGTTTCAAGAATCTGGGAGCATTTATATGGGCACATAAATATATAGAATTGAAATGTCTTCTTGTATTGTTCCCTTGACCGAGAAGAAGTGTCCATGTTTGTCTTTTTTGATGTTAGTTGCTTTAAATCCACTTGAATCTAAGAATAATATTGCAACCCCTCTTTTCTTCTGAATTCCATTTGCTTGAAAATTTTTCTTCCATTTCTTAACCCTGTTTTAATTTGTCTTTGAAGGCTAGGTGTGGCTCTTGCAGACAGCAAATAGATGGCTTCTATATGTTTTTGTTGTTGTTTTTTTCTTTTTTTTTGAAACAGAGTCTCAAGCTATTGACCCAGGTAGAATGCTGTACCCAGTAGTCAATACGGGTAGTGGTGGTACTGTACTTTGACCTACTCTCCTCAACATGTGAGTGTCATAGTTCACAGCAACCTCCAACTCCAGCTCGAGTGATCCTCTTGCCTCAGTTTTTCTATTTTAGTAGAGACAGGGCCTCTCTTTTTTGTTCAGGCTGATCTCCAAATGCTTTTTTATCCAGTTAGCCAGACTATGTCTCTACAATGGGGAATTCAAGCCATTAACATTTATTGAGATAATTGATATGTGCAGTAGCATTCTATTCATCTTATTTTGTGACAGTCCATTGCTTAGTTTTATCTTTTGCATCACTGTGGGAACTAGGTTTTGTCCTTTAGTTTCTGGGTGTTTACTTTGCTGGTGGTCCATTGTGATGGTCAGTGTGTAGAATAGGTCTAAGTATTTCCTGTAGAGCTGGTCTTGGTATGGCAAACTTCCTCCACGTTTGAATATCAGAAAATGATTTGATTTGTCCATCAATTTTAAAGCTTACCTTAGCAGGCTATAGAATTCAGGGCTGAAAATTGTTTTCTTTAAGTAGATTAAAGGTAGATGAGCATTGTCTTTGGGCTTGAAAAGTGTCATTTGAAAAGCCTACAGTCACCCTGATGGATTTGCCCCTGTTGATCAATTGGCACTTACTCATGGTAGCTGGCAAAATCTTCTCTTTTATTTGACTTTAGACAGGTTCATGACAATGTTTCTTGGAGAAGCTTGATTTGAGTTGAGATGACCTAGGGTCTGATATCCCTATGAAAGGAGTATGTCAGAATGTTTGGTAATATTTGGAAAATTTTCATTTATGATATCCTCTAGTAGGGCTTCCATGCCACCAGTGGGTTCTTCTCCCCCTCTTGGGATACCTATAACTTGTATGTTTGAAGGTTTCATGAAGTCCCATAATTCTGTCAGTGGAGGTTCTACTTCCTTTCTTTGTCTGTCTCTTTAATTGCCTGTTACCCAAAGAGCTTTATCCTCTACCTCTCAGAGTCTTTCTTATGCATGGTCTAGTCTGTTATTGATACTTTCTACTGCATCTTTAAGTTCCCTGACTGATTGCTTCAATTCCTTTAGTTCCACTATATCTTTTGTATAATCTTTATATTGTTCATCTCTTATTTGATTCTGTTGTTGAATTTCCTTTTTGTAATGTTCCTCTTTCTCAGCAATTTCCCTCATTGTTTTTACCATCCATATTTTAAACTCCCCTCTGTCATTTCTTACGTTTCTTTATAGGTGGAATCTTTCTGCAGTAGCTACCTCATGATCCCCTGAGGATGGGGGGTTCCCCTGGTCTGGTTTTAAATGTTGTCATGATTTTTCTTCTGTTTCTTCCTCATGAGTGTTTTCTTTTTGTCTATTTTCTTATCCTACTTTTTCCTTTCACTGCCTCTTGCTCTTTAAATTACTGTGTCTCTGGCCTAAGGTGTTGAAGTGTCCTTTTCATAAAGGACTAAAAGGATGAGAAGAGTGAAGAGCAAGAAGGGATAAAAGATTTTAAAAGACAGAGAGAGAGAGAGAGAGATAAGAGAAAGGAAAGGGGGTGAGTAAAAGGGAAGATTGACAAAATGAAGAAAGGAACAGAAAGAGAGAGACAAGCATAATAGTGGTGTACAGTAGGGTACTTTGACCCACTTCCTTCAACCTCTGGGGGGTTGAGTTGGGTAGGTCCCTTGATGTCTGCAGCTCTTTGCCAGCCAAAGCAGACACAGGACCCCATCCCTACCAAAGAATAAGAAAAACAAAAATATTACAAATCTAACCAAAGCATGCCAACAAAAAACCTTAAGATAAAATTTGAGGAAAAAACACATATCGAGGTAGAAAAACTAGCAAAAATGAAGTCCTTATTTTGAAAGAAGGCAACACTAAAACATATATTTACATGAAAAACATGAAGAAAAAAGGATAAAAAAAATTGGGGAGGGAGGATTTTGAAAAAGAAAAAAACTATATATATTTGTCTCACTGAATATTGCCTGGGCAACAGATGATCTTCTGGGATATGCGGCTCTAATCACAAAATAGCTGTATAAGATGGAGACTGGAAGACTCTGCTGACTTCTTTGACCTCAAACCCCAGAGGGTTGGGAGCCTGGATCTCTCCTCAGGCAGCTCAATATACATGCCTTGACCTTTCCAAACTATGTCCCTCAGCTAAGCAGTGGTATCCCAGAGAAGGATGTGTTGCTTGGATCTCTCCGGAAGTGGCTACCAGCTTGTCAGGCGCACTAAACCGGCCTCGCACTAGGACCCTCAAGGTTGAGACTACAAGGCAACTTTCCCACAATGTCTGAACATGGCCTGCAGCCAAACCATGAAACCTCTGTTCTGCCCGGCAGTTCATGGGCACTGTTCAAAGTCACTTGCTCACTGGCCCAAGGTCACCCAGAACTGGCTTCACTCTAAAACTCTGAGGGCAGAGCCTACAAGGCAGCTGTCTCACAATGGCTGTGCTGGAACTGTAGCCAAACAATGAAAACTCCGCTCTGCCCGGGTGGCTCAGTCCTGATCTCTGGGCTCTGTTCAAAGTCTCTTGATCACCCAAGGTCTTCCAACATAACTCAACCAAGTACCCAAGTCCAAAACACACTGCAGTGGAAGGCCTTTCCTGTCTGCACACTCTCACTGCTGCTATAGCTGCTGCTGCTTGCAGCCACCAAGGCTGGTGGCCTCAGACCAAATACAAACACTTGCCCCTTCCCCACTGCTCTCATCCTCCTGTGGTCCTGAAGTCTCCCACTGCCTCCCTGTGCCCCCAACAGGATGTTTCTGGACAAAGCCCATAATCTTGAGGGGTCTCGTGTCTTTTTGTCCCCATCTCACTATGCCTAGTTTAAAAAAGCTGATTCTCGTCCTCCATCTTGCTCCACTCCCTCTTGTATTAGGTCCCTTTTGTCACGTGTCTGAGTTGAAAACATCTCCCATATTACAGCTTATTTTTTATTCCTTCAATGGTGTGTTTTTAAGAAAATAATTAGTATTTAGCTTATTATTTTTTCACCTAATGTCTGTCCCTCATGAAGCTTAATGTCATCTTCAAAAAACCTTAAATTTATATTTCATATTTAGATCTGCAGTTGATCTTAAATTGATTTTTATGTGTTGCAATACTTTGAGGGAGGCATCTATCTACATACATACAGATATATACACACATATATACATTATATTATATTACATTATACTTCTATTTAAATGTCAAATTGACAGGAACCATTAGTTGAAAATGTTATTTCCGTTGTACCTATGGTGTTATCTTTACCATAAATTGACTATATTTTGAGTGTTTCTTTCTAGATACTATCATAGCATATCTTGTTTTGAGTTGCTACTGCACTATATGAATAACTATAGCTTTATAAATCTTAAATCCATATTGTAATACCCCTAGATTAATTCTTTTTATGATTTGCATTGTTATTATTGCCTTTGAATTTGCATATAATTTTCAATCATCAGTCTGCATTTCTGTCCAACAAACACATGCTATAACTGTAATTATATATACATTGAGTGTATGGAATGACTTTGGAGGTAGTGACCTCAAAAATGTTGAATCTTCCAAGCTTCCATAATATAGCTCTCTGTTACATAGTACTTTGGTATTTTCTCTCAAAAGAATTTTGCATTTTTAATAGAGATGTCTAATTTATAATCTGTTAGATTTACTCCTGGCAAGAGATGTTTACTGATGCTAGTATAAATTATACCAATTGTAATTTATTAATTTTTATGAGTTATATCAATTTTTTTCTTGCAGGTATATGAAATAAAGTTCTAATTTTAATCCTATTATGATACTAAATTTTTTCCCCCTAATACTTTACCCAAAAAGTCCTTTGGATTACTACATAAACCATCAGCCTTTTGTGAATAATGTCAAGTTATTTTCTTTCATTCTAATTATTATAAATTTAATTATTTTTCCTGACCATGCTGACCAGTGACATGTAGAATGAAGGCAGTTACCACCTTCTGTAATTCCTCATCTCTAATGAGCCAATTTGAATAATTTATCGTGGGGAATAATGATTCTTAGAGAAATGCAAATCAAAACCACCCTGAGAATTGCCCACAAAGCTGCAGATGCTGGCATGGATGTGGAGAGAAGGGAACGCTTTTACACTGCTGGTGGGACTGCAAGCTAGAACAATCTTTTTGGAAGAAAGTGTGGAGAATCCTCAAAGAATTCAAATTAGACCTCGCATTTGATCCTGCAATCTCATTACTAGGCATCTTACCAGAAAAAAAAAAAAATCCTTTTATCATAAGTACATTGGCACTAGACTGTTTATCACAGCTCAATTACAATTATCAAAATGTGGAAACAGCCTAAACAACCACCAACCCAGGAATGAATTAACAAGCTGCGATATACATATACCATGGAATACTGTTCAGCCACTAAAAAAGATGGAGACTTTACATCTTTTGGAGGTGGAACACATTCTTGTAAAGCATCACAAGAATGGAGAAGCAAGAGTCCAATGTTCTCAGCTCTAATATAAAGGCAGTAGATGAGCTAATACAAGGAGGAGGGGGAGGGGAAGGGGAATGAGGGAGTAGGAGGAGGGTACGAGGGAGGAGGATGGAGGTCAGAGTGTATGGCACACCTTTTGGGGGTGGGATACAATTGTAACAGGGAATTTACCTAACAAATAAAATCAGTGTAACCAGATTCTTTGTACCCTTAATGAATCTCAAACAATAAAAACAAAAGAATATTTCTTGAGAAATTTTTGTACATAATCCCATTCAGATACATGAAGTACCTTTCTATTCCTGCTTTGCTTCTATTATCATTTTCTTTTTTTTCTCTTTCTTTCTTTCTTTTTTTTTTTTTATGCAGAGTCTCATGCTGTCACCCTGGGTAGAGTGCTGTGGCATCACAGCTCACAGCAACCTCCAACTCCTGGGCTTAAGCGATTCTCTTGCTTCAGCCTCCCAAGTAGCTGGGACTATAGGTGCCTGCCACAATGCCCGGCTATTTTTTGGTTGCAGCTGTCATTGTTGTTTGTTGGGCCAGGCTGGATTCAAACTCACCAGCTCAAGTGTATGTGGCTGGCAGCTTAGCCACTTGAGCCACAGGTGCTGAGCCTCTATTATCATTTTCATTATTCTTATAACATTAGTGAATATTATTGAGCACTAAATTTTGTCAACTCCTTTACACTCAGTATTTTAAGGAATAGTTGCTGTTAGATTTTTAACCAGTCTAATAATTTTTGGAGTATTTATCCATATTTAAACTTACATTTAAAATGAGTTATTCTGGGTATTCCAAAGATTGCCCACAAAGTCACCATACATAGGAAAATTCAAAAATTGTAGCAACATGTACCTTTATTTATAAAATATTTATAAAATATTCTTTATCCGTTGGCCACCTCTTTGTAAAACTTTTCAATAAATATTTTGTAAATATAGGTATAGTTAGCTACAATTTCCATTTTCCCCATGTATGGCAACTTTAGGGGTGACTTTTGAGACATCGGTGTATTGAGCTTATACCTGTTATCTTGGTACTTGTTTTCTATTTGATGTAGCTGCTATATGTGTATTATGCCTCCTTTTCCTCTTTTGATTTAGTCTAATATATTTTATTATTTTATTCCTCCCTCCATTAACATGTTGATTATACATATTTTATCCAAGAGTTAACTTAGATATTATATCATATATACTTGAATAATTAGAATCTAATATAGATCATTACTGTAACAATCTTTCTAATTTTTAACCTTTTGGTATTTGATGGTTTTGTCTAAAATACTTTTTATTTTGTCCAAAGAGTCATTTTAGTATTTATTTTAGTGTTGATGTGCTAGCAATAAATTGTTTTTTTGTTGTTTTTCCCCAAGCACTTTAAGACTCGCATCCCATTATTACTGTTAAAAAAATTAGTTTGTGATTCTTGTTGGTACTTTGGAGACAATGGATTCCTTTTATCTGGCTGCTGCTTTTGCTTTGAGTTTTTGGTTTGGTAATTCATCTATGTGCCCCATTGAGGTTTACTTTATGCTTATCCCATTTAAGGTTTATAGAAATTCTGAAAACACACTTTATCATCTCCCTTTGCTTTGGAGAATTCTAGTGACTTTCAATATTTTTCTGTCTTTTCCCCCCTCTATTCTCTTTTTAGAACTTAATTAACATGTGTTAGATTTTTTCATTGTGTCCCATATATCTCTTACATTCTGTTACTGAATTGTCTACATAAATTTTTTTCTGGCCTGGATTCTACATTTTTTTGAATGTTTTGTTTTCTAGTTTATTAATCAACTCTTCTATTTTGTTTAATTTTCTAAATATAAAAAAAATCTTAAGTTTTTAATTTCACTTATTTTGTTTTTAGTTCTAAAATTTCTACTTTATTCATTTTTACAGATTTCAGTGCAGTGTTCCTTCTTTTCATCTTTTCTTCATTTTCCTTCCTTTTTATGCTCATGTTCATTATAGTTATCTCGATGTCACTGTCTGCTTTCTTCATGTATGGATCTATGGATCACTAATGCATCATCTCTTGTCTTTTCTTTCTTTTACTTTTAGTAAAAAGTAAAAGTACAGTCTTATCAGAATATATGCAATAAAAAAAATAGCAATATCACTAAATTCTCATGAGAATGCAGAGGAATTAGGTGAGTGACAGAGTTCTGGTGAACGTGGAAGCTATGCAGTTGCCATGGAAAACAGTGGGCAGTTTCTTTTTCTTTTCTTCTCTCTCTTTCTTTCTTTCTTTCTTTCTTTCTTTCTTTCTTTCTTTCTTTCTTTCTTTTCTTTCTTTTTTTTTTCTTTTTGAGACAGAGTCTTCCTTTGTTGATCTTGGTAGAGTGCCATGGTGTCATAGCTCACAGCAACCTCAAACTCTTGGGCTTAAGTGATTCTCTTGTTTCAGCCTCCAAAGTACTTGGGACAAAATGTGCATGACTCAACACCTGACTATTTTTAGAGTCAAGGTCTTGCTCTGGCTTAGGCTGGTCTGGAACCCATGAGCTCAGGCAATCCACCCACCTCCACCTCCCAGAGTGCTAGGATTATAGGCGTGAGCCACTGTGCCCAGCCTTGGCTGTTTCTTAATATACTAAACATGCAACTACTTTATGACCCATAAATTGCAATTGTCAGCATTTATCCTAAATAAAATGGAGATTTATGTTCACTCAAAACCCTGTACATCAGTGTTACTAACAGCTTTATTTGGCATAGCCAAAACCTGGAGATGATTCCGATGTTCTTTAGTGGATGAATTATTATACAAATAGGGGTACATCCATGGAATGGGATACTGCTCAGCAGTACTAGAAGAATAAACTACTGATACACAAAACCACCTGGACGCATTTTTTTCAGGAATTTATCCTGAGTGAAAAGGTCAACCTCTATATAATTCCATTTATGCAACATTCATGAAAAGACAACATTACAGATATAAACAACAGATCAGTGGCTGCCAGGGCTTGAGGGGTAGAGAGTGAAATAGAGTACATATGGCTACAAAAGGCAGACATGAGAGCTACTTGTGGAGATGGAAATGTTCTGTATCTGATATCCCTCATATCAAGAGGGATATTATATTTTAATGCTATAAGATATAACCATTGGGGGTGGTGCCTGTGGCTCAGTGGGCAGGGCGCTGGCCCCATATACAAAGGATGGTAGGTTCAACCCCAGCCCTGGCCAAACTGCAACAAAAAAATAGCCGGGCATTGTGGGTGCCTGTAGTCCCAGCTACTTGGGAGGCTGAAGCAAGGGAATCACCTAAGCCCGGGAGTTGGAGGTTGCTGTGAGCTGTGTGACACCAAAAGCACTCTACCATGGGTGATAAAGTGAAACTCTGACTCCACACACACACACACACACACACACACACAAAGTTATAACCATTGGGTGAAATTGGCAAAAGGTACATGCAATCTATCTGTGTTATTTCTTACAACTGTATGCATGTTGACAATTATTTCAAATTGAAAGTTTGGTAACCAAAAGAGTATGGTACTGGCACAGAAGCAGAATCGTAGACTCTGTGGATCAGAACAGAGAACTCAGACATGAAATCGTCCTCATATTCCCCTATGATTTCTGACAAAACAGATAAAAACATACACTGGAGAAAAGAATCCCTAGTTAATAAATAGTACTAGGAAAACTGGATAGCCATAGGTAAAACATTTAAACAGGATCCTCAACTTTCACCACTCGAAAAAATTAACTCATGAGGGATAAAGGACTTAACACTCAAAAGAGGAAGCTCCAAGTATTTCAGGAAAAAATATTGGAAAAACTCTTATAGCTATTGGAAAACCCCAAAGGCAATCACAACAACAACAAAAGTAAATAAATGGTACCCTGATCAAATTAAATCAGTCCTTGGCTGATCTGCACAGCCAAGGACACAATGAAAAGAGCAAACAGACAACCCACAGAATGGGAGAAAATATTGTATGCTGCACATCTGATAAAGGACTGATAACCAGAATCTACAAAGAACTCAAACAAATCCACAAACAGCCCCATTAAAAAGTGGGCAAAAGACATGAACAGAAACTTTTCTAATGAAGATATACTAATGGCCCAGAAACTCATGAAAAAAATGCTTAATGTTTCTAATCATTAGGGAAACGCAAATTAAAAGCACGTTGAGATATAAACTCACTCCAATGAGAATGGCTGGCATTAAAAAATCTCAAACGAACACGTGCTACTTTGGATGCAGAGAGAAAGGAACTCTTATGCACTGCTGTAAGACTGAAAATAAGTACAACCTTGATGGAAAGTAGTATGGAGACATCTCAAGGAATGTAAAATAGACCTACTATTTTATCCAGCAATCCCACTCCTAGGTATATACCCAAAGGGGGGAAAAGTATCATTTTACAAAAAGGACACCTGCATTCAAATGTTTATAGCAGTAAAATTCACAATCACAAAGATGTGGAAACAACCTGCGTCCACCAGTACATGAAAGGAGTAATAAAATGTGACACATGCATATCATGGAGTAGTACCCAGTCATAAGAAATGGTCATCTAGTGTCTTTTGTGACAGCTTAGTTGGAACTGGAAAACATTCTTCTAAGTGAAACATCACAAGAATGGAGGAACAAGCACATGTACTCAGTATCAAATTGGAACTAATCAATCAACACATGTACATATGGAAGTAAATCTCCATGCAAATCATAATGAATAAACTTATACTACTGGGTACAGTGCATACAATCTGAGTGAAGGGCATACTTATACCTTTGACTCAATCTGTATAAAACACAAAAACAAAAACAAAACACAAACAAAATTTGTGTATCCTCTAATTTTCTAATTTTTTTAAAATAAAAAATAATCTGCTCTTGTCTGGGAGGAATCAACATTGTTGAAATATCTGTATTAACCAAAGAAATCTACAAATCAGATGCAAGTCTCATTAAAATGCCAACATCATACTTTGAAGAACTAAAATAAATAAATAAATAAGTTCTTTTTTGTTAGGAACCAGAAAAAAACAAACACACAAACAAAAACAACAACAACAACAAAAATACAGGCAATGCGATCCTCAGTAATAAAAAATAAGAAAATGGAGTCGTCACTCTACCAGACTTCAGGTTCTTTTACAAGTCCACAGTGATCAAAACAGCATGGTATTGGCACAAAAACAGAAACATAGATGTATGGAACAGAATTGAAAACCCAGAGATAAAACCTGCCTCTTACCATGATCTGATCTTCAATAAATCAAACAAAAATATCCTCTGGGTAAAGATACCAAGTCAGTAGATGATGCTGGGAGAATTGGATAGCTGCAGGTGAAAGACTGAAATTGGCCCCACACCTTTTGCCACTTACAAACATTGACTCAAGATGGATAAAAAAATTGAATCTAAGACACAAGATGATACCAATTCCAGAGGAAAGTGTGGGAGAAACTCTAGAAATATCGGCTTGGAAAAAGACTATGAAGAAGACAACAGCAGCCATCACAACAACAAAAACAAACAAAGGGGACTTAACCAAGCTGAAAATTTCTCCACAGCTAAGGACACAACAGTCAAAGCTAACAGACAACTTGCAGAATGGGAAAACATACTTGCATATTAAAAAATTGATAAAGGGTCGATAACTAGAATGTACTCAGAACTCAATCAATGAAAAAAAGCAAACAATCCCATCTATCACTGAGCAAGAGACATGAACAGAAACCTCTCCAAAGATAGACAAATGGCCAACAAACACATGAAAAAATGCTCATCATCCTTGATCATTAGAGAAATGCCAGTCAAAACCACCATGAGATTTATTGTCTAACCCCAGCAAGAAAAGCCCACATCACAAAATCTCAAAGCTTCAAATGTTGGTGTAGATGTGGGGAGAAGGGAACACTTTTACACTGTTGGTGGGATTGCAAACTAATACAGCCCTTGTGGAAAGAAGTATGGAGAATCCTCAAAGAAGTAAGTGTACAAATTCCATTTGATCTCACAATTCCAATACTAGGTATCTACCCAGAAGGAAATAAATCATTTTATCTCAAAGACATTTGCATTAGAATGTTTATTATAACTCAATTTACAGTTGCCAAGACATAGAAGCAACCCAAGTGCCCCTCAAAACATGACTGGATTAATAAACTGTTTTATATGTCTACCATGGAATACTATTCAGCCATTAAAAAAAAAAGATGGTGACTTTACATTTAAGCATGGAAATGCAAGTATCCAAAGTATTCAATATTAATATCAATCTAATTGAAAAACAACTGCATGCCCATAGTAGAGAATAACACTATATATTGAAGTGGGGGAGGGGGCACAGGAAAAGGGGAAGGAGAGGAGGGAGGAGGATGCGTAGGCTGTCACCTGATGGACACATTGTGAGGGTGTACAGCACACTCCCTGGATGAAGGGCTCCTACCTCAACCACACATTGAACTTTACCTTAGAAGCACAAACAATGTAACCTAATCATTTGTGACCTTGTATTAATCTGAATTTAAAAAATAAATAAGTAAACAAAATAAAAAAATTAACATGACACAAATCTCTGTACACACAAAGTTCACATTCTATTGAAGATAACAGAGAGTAAACAAAATAAATGTAACATATACTAGGTTAAAACACAATAAACAATAAAGAATATAAACCATGCAGAAGTGAATTGACGGGTAAAGGGAATAAATGAACTAGAAATATTTTAGGGAGAAGGTGCCACGTAAGTGTTACTTCAGCAGAGGAAGTGAAAGAATGAGGTCTAGACTTATGAGCAAAGTATTCCAGAAAACAGGAACAATATGTATAAAGAAGTAAGAAACCCAATGTGGCTGGATATATGAAAAGAAAGAAAGACAGAGAGAGCGTGATAAATTGGTAGTCATGAAGGAAGCTGGGGGTAGATTTGATGGGGCTTTGGTGAGCACTGTAGGAACACTGTTTGGTTTCTACTCTCAGTGAAACAAGAGAGTTAAATGGGCCCTGTGCCTGTAGCTCAGTGGCTAGGGTGCCAGCCACATAAACTGGAGCTGGTGGGTTCAAATCCAGCCCAGGCCTGCCAAACAACAATGACAACTACAACAAAAAAGGATCTGGGCATTGTGGCGGGTGCCTGGAGTCTCAGCTACTTGGAAGGCTGAGGCAAGAGAATCAATGCTCAAAAGTTTGAGGTTGCTGTGAGCTGTGATGCCACAGTACTCTACCCAGGGCAACAGCTTAAGACTCTGTCTGAAAAACAAACAAACAAAGGAGTTAAATGGAAAGCAGTAAGAAATTCAAACAGGGAGCTTACCATCTAGGTTTAATTCTATTCTAAACCAACCTCCAGCTCCTAGACTAAGACTCAGTCTACTTACACAGCTATGGAGTCTCATATTCAGCCTATAAAACCCACCACAAACCCTCCCTGAGCTTGCATACTCTGAGTGGGTCTCTATGTGCGTAAAGACTTGAACAAAACCCAAAAGAAGCAAAAATATTATGAAAAATTCTACACAGGGACATCAAGAGATATAAAATAATTTTTCCCTACCACATTCTATGGACTGGTAAAGAAGAAAATACAACTGGAAACAAAAGAGAGAATAGATTATAGAAGTGACCTAAAAAATCAACTATGTTCCAGAAGTGAATTGAAGGGTAGAGGGAGCAAATGATTAATTCCAGCAGAGCAGAACAGCAATTCATCATGGGGGAAGCATTCATACTGAATCTTGAAAGATACATAGAATTTCACCAGGCATAGATGAGATAACAGCACGTTAAATGCAAAAGAAATTTTGCAGAGAAACGTAATTACTTTCAAGAGTGAATTTTGTCATACATTTTTGTCAGTTTTGACATTTACACTAAAAGATTAGTATGTGGTTGCTATAAGATGAATTAAGTAGAAATAATGACAATTACAAGAAATACTTTGATGAATTACTGTATTTGAAAAAAATCTAAAAATCCTTACTTAAAAATAACTATTATAGTGTAAATATTTTTCAGTATCATTTTCTAAAGTATTTATCATAGATTAAAATAATCACAATGCATAGACACTTTTTATGACCTTAGGACATTTATAAAACAAGACTCTATACTGAAGCAGAAATGTACTGTTTTTGCTATAAATGCATTATACTTTGTTATGACAATGTAAGTTAATTTTTACATTATAGCTTTAGGAAGTACTTTCTAAACTCTATTATACAGAGAGGCACATGGAGATATTATTAAATCTGCTTTATGGAATACACATATATTCCAGAATATAGCAAAAATATACTTGAACAAAAAGATTATACCTTAATAATATAAATTTATTCCTTTATAAAATTTATTCATTCCTCATGCCATAGTAATATATCAATGCACTATAAGAAATATACAGCAGAAATTTTCTCTTTGAATTTATTTAAGAATGAGCACTAAATCTGATAATGTAAAGTTAGAACAGTAAACAAAACCAAGAAAGAAGGAAGGAAAGGGAAAAAAGAACGAGAGAAAAAGAGAGAGAGGAAGGAAGAGAGGGAGGGAGGGAAGGAGGGAGAGAAAAAAAGAATAAAAAATCTGTGTTACTCTCATCTCTCTGCACATGAGCAAGGCCCTAGCCACTGTGTCATGGATGACCACTATGAGAATGTTTGTATAGCACAATCTTGGAGGGAAAAGCTAATGCCTCCCTCAAGGGCCAAGGTCAGGTTTATTTATAACCATAGAGGTATAAATAGCATCCCCCTCCAGAGCAAAGGCCAGATGTACTTACTGTCCAGATAATAAAAATAATAACTTGTTCTGGAGGAAAGTCAGGCATGCCTAATATCCATTAGAAAAGATTTGAAGGTAGCTAACCTCAGGATTCATCTCCTGTAATATATAAGCACACTGAGGATGCAGGTGTGAACTGGCATTGCTGCCTTCTGAGAACTGGGGCTTGACAAACTTGTACAAGGATATTTTTATACCCTGGCTGTCACTAGTTCTGGGAGTAATAAAAATCATATGTCTGTAACCCAGGAGTCTTAGACCTTCTGCATCAGCCATAGAACAATTTACTACTTAGCCAGCAGGGTAAAATCTCAGACTTTTCACAGTTCCTAACAATATGATGATTTCTATCTCAGATTGAGGGTTTTTTGTTATTATTGCTTGTTTAAAGCAGTGTCTTGCATTTCTTACGATGTTTTTCAGTCTGTTAATATTCATCAAGTTACAGGAATATGCCCTTAAATTTCTCTGTCATTCAGTGTATTAGTGATAGTATACGGACTTACTTTAGAATTTGTAATATTGAAGATAGGTACAATTTAGTATTTACAGTATTTTTTATCAAAAAAACTGTTTTCTTCTTCTTTGGTCAGTGTTCTTTTTAGGATGCTGTGAGAATTGAATGTTTTGTTTTTCTTTTTTTCTGGGAACAATTCTACTACTGGAAATTGACAGCCATATGAAGAAACTAAGAACCTGACCATCAGAAGTTGATATAATGTTCATTAGGTCCTTGAGACCTGCTTTCCTTAAGAAAAGTAAGCAGCATTCTGTGTCACATAGCATATGTTTGGATTCATTACTTTTTTCTTGGTTTTTAAAACAAAAGCAGCTCGCATAGAGTATACTAATTTCCTTCTTACCCATATCTGCCACGATAACACATTTTACAAACACAATTAGATGAGAAAGTATCTGTTCCTAAACATTTTTTTAAATTGGGGTTTACCAGATTAAGATATTAAGTATTCAACTAATATATTTCAATATCCCTTGTAAAATGATAATAAACAGAATATCTTTAAAGATACAACTCAAAAGCATAGCAGAAGAGCAGGGAACTGGAATGCAGGTTGATAGGTTAATTTCCTGTATTTAGTAGTCACGAGAAAGCTTAAATCATAAACTGGATGTTGAGAAAAGTGAAGGCCAAAACTAACTGATGAGAGAATTCTCAAAAGTCGGAGGAAAAAGTTTTACACTCACCTAGAACTGGAGGGAAAGAGGGTCTAACAAATAAAAATGTTAAACTCCCTACATGTTCTGTCTCATCGGCAACACTGGTGACTGCTCGTCCCTCCCTGGGCAGCGGTTCGGGGTGGGGTGAGTTCTGCGTCCCTGGTCCTCTGTCCTCAGTCGGTGCCCAGAAAGCTGCCACCCAGCACGCGTCCTTCCAGGCATTGATAGCTGCAGAAAAGTAAAAGAAAATGTCGCTTTAATAAAACTAATAGAGAACTCTATTTTGTTTAAGAAGGGAAGGAGAGAGGGGAGGAGAGGGGATGGGAAGGGAGAGGAGAGGAGAAGAAATTTGGGAACTGGTCGGATCAACTTTAATGAAAAATTCAAATATCAAAAATACAAGGTTGAAAGGGTTAAAAGGTAAAGTTGAGGAAATATCTGAGAAATAAATGGGATAATTGGGCAACAATATATAAAGATAGAAAAACTTCTCCAGTATCTGAGTTATTAAAAAAAAAAAATCCTGAAAGAAGAAAAGGGATCAATGGGCGGAAGAAATCAACAACATGGAGGAAGATGATCACTTCCAGCCATAGAATATTTCAGATAAACTCCTAGCGGGAGCTTCTGTCAAGGAATGCCTGGTTCTATTCACACTTGATCCTTGACAGCGTTGCAGTGAGTTTGTGGCCCTCCCTTCCCTGATGCCCGCATCAGCGGGAAACACTTCTCATTCCCAGACACTTTCTGCTAAGATTTGGCGTGCACCCAGGAGACGTGGACCAAAGCGCCTGAGGAGCTTACCTTGTCTGAAATTAGGGTGGAGGTTCAGCATTTAGGCTGTGCGATCACCCGGGTAGACGGGTAGACGCATCTGCAGTGATGAGGCCTGTGTTCTGCAATCTTCCTCTGTTTTGTGGACCACTCACATTCCCAGAATGGCTTTTATAAATTCTCAGAGAAGCTGAGACCCAGACACTGGATCCCAAACTCTCTGATGACTTACCTTCTCCTGCCTGTAGTGATTTGTCCTTTCCTTGCAAAGTTAAATTTGTGATTGCTGCAAACAATAGTAAATTTGGGGGAAATGTAAGTACATTAAACATAACACTATAAATAAAAGCAAGGAATTAAAATCAAGTTTTAAAATTAAAACTAAAATTAACATCAAGTTACTGTTGCCTCTGGGAGTCGACTGTAGATGTGATTAGGGAGAGGCACAAGCCCTTCTAAGGCGCTGGTAACTTTCTGCTTCTTGACCTGGTAAGCAGGGTTGTGGTAATCATTTAAACAGTGATTATAAATCTATATCTTATCTGCATGAATTATTTCACAATAAGGCAAGTTTTTTGTTGTTGTTGTTTAAAGAAGACTGGCATTGTCACAGTCAAAA
Organism: Otolemur garnettii; assembly: GCF_000181295.1. Taxonomy (NCBI): domain Eukaryota; kingdom Metazoa; phylum Chordata; class Mammalia; order Primates; family Galagidae; genus Otolemur; species Otolemur garnettii. The sequence continues at coordinate 1,522,621 of NW_003852549.1, forward strand.
AGGTGAATCAGATTACTAAAATAAAGTTTTCTTTTGGATTTTCCAATTACATTAAATGAAATTTTAAAGAAGACAATTATGAAAATAAGTACATTTACCAAGGAAAATATATTGGAGCTCGAAGTTAACACACATACACACATATATGTGTATACACACACACACACACACACATATATTACATTATTTTATTGGAGTGTAGGAATATGTCTGGATATAGAGGGTATTTTTTGTTTGTTTGTTTTCAGGCACTAATTTCAAATGGAGAGCAGTAAAGGAAAGTGAAGAACATTTTGAGGGAGGGAAAGTATAAGTATAACCAGGGCAAATAGTACTCAACAGTTTAATGTAAGTTTTCTAAATAATGTATTTACTTATTTGTTAAAAAATTAGTTTGCATTGTACATTTTCTGTTCTAAGAGGCTGTAGTATTTTTTGTAATTATCTTTAAAATTCTTTGAAAGTGTGCAACCAATTAATGGCATAGACTAATACTGCCACAGTTTGGTAAATAGATATAAACTTAATTATTCTGACCTCTGCATAAGCATATAATTATTTAATTAGTGATAGTTCATTAAGCAATGAAAAATTGTATGGCTTTATTACAAACCTGTTTTGCATTTTAAAAAGTTGATTCAAATGCCACCACAGCCTGTTTTAAAATAATTAGAAATGCTAACATCATTTTTAATCTAAATCCAGAAGAAAACAGATTTATCACTGATAATTTAACATGTTATGAACATGAGATATTTATCAAAAATCAAAGGAGATATTTTATCATGAAAATAGCTCATATCTTTGGTGACAAGCATTTTGCCAAAGTTGGGGTGAGGGGGGAGAAAATATCCAATAGAAAGCCTTAAGAGTTGCAAGGACTTCAGGGCTCAGGCCTATAATCCTTGCACTCCAGGAGGCTGAGACAGGTGGATCACCTGAGCTCAGAAGTCTGAGACCATCCTGAGCAATAGTGAGATCCTGTCTCTCTTAAAAATAGAAAAATTTAACCAGCACTGTGGCGGGTGCCTGTAGTTCCAGCTACTTGGGAGGCTGAGGTAAGAGGATCACCAGAGCCCAAGAGTTTGAGGTTGCTGTCAGCTAGGCTTGATGCCATGGTACTCTAGTCTGGGGCAACAGAGTGAGACTCACTCTGGCTCAAAAAAAGAAGAAAAGAAAAAAAGGACATGTATGGTGAAGAAACTTATATTTCACTGATGATATAAATAGAGAAAGAATGAATGAGCACTGGATGCCTAGAACTGAAGTAAAATGCACTTTATCTCTTGGTGCTTGGTCAGGACAAGGAGCTACAGGAAAATAGAGGTTTACTTTAATATTGAGAGGAATGAGGAAAAATTATCACCTAAAGCCGCTTCTGGCTCCAAATTCAAGAGAGAAGGAAATGGCAGGAGACAAATGCCAATCATCCTGGCTGCAGGTCATTCAGAGGGTAATGACTGCAAGCTGCAGACAAATCCTCATGTCACCAAAGCTTGTGCATGTGGCCATGACAGGTTCTCATTAACTGCCTTCAAAATTCATATAACACACACCAATGGAATTTAAAAAGGACCCTGCTTGCAGAGGTTAGGTAATAAATATTTAAAATATTAATAATAATAAGATATTTGATTCAAAGATAAATTGAATGATATTTAGGTTAATACTAGTAATCAATTGGTTATGCAATATAGCAAACTACCACATCAAGGGTTGGATAACATGCAGAACAAGTTATCATAATTTCTAAATTCAGGAGTTTTTATTTTTTTATTTTTTTTTTTGGCTGGGGCTGGGTTTGAACCTGCCATCTCCAGCATATGGGGTCGGCGCCCTACCTTTTGAGCCACAGGCACTGCCCAGGAGTTTTTTAATTTGAAAGTTTGAGTAATATTTTATGTCAATCATGACAGTCACATTGGGGCATACAAAATATGATTAATTAAAAGATATGTCTAGAAATTCAGAAATATGGGTGTTTAACTGCAAGTACTGGTAACTGTAACCAAGAAAAATTCTTGTACATGATTATCTGTAATTTCTCTTTGGAAGAGCCTAGAACTAGATTCTCTCGTTGATGTGTTTACTAATTATTATAGACAGTCCATGGTCTCATGCCTTTAGGGACTTACTAGCTCAGAGGCTGACCTACTGATAGCTGTGTGATGCAATATTTTTTCCATTTTTTTCTGTGTTAATTATTGCAATATTGTTAAAAAGCCTTATAAAAACTATGTATTTTTTGTCCCTTAGAAGGTGGCTTATTAGTCCACCTGAATTAGAGACACTATGAAAGTTGTTCACTGGCTGTTTTAGTCAAAGTTTGTTGTCTTCCTTCCTTTTATCAAATCAATAAACAATTTATTTAATTCTGGCTCTAACCTTCTGGTTTTCTTCATCCTTTTAACTGCTTTGGTTACTAGTATTCTTTCTCTGACATGTGCCACTTGTTTTCAACAAAGAAAAGAAAACATACTGGGGATCTGTTTCCTGCAAAGGATCACATTAAGATGGCACAAACTCAAACTCTGCTCCTGTGGAAGTCTAGGAGCCCTCGCAGGCTCCAGGCCTATGTGCATTCTTATGGGTCTTTCTGCCCACAGACCAGTAGACTGTGACTTCTCCCTGTGCCCCAGACTGGTAGAGGGTGACTTCTCCCTGTGCCCCAGACTGGTAGAGGGTGACTTCTACCTGTGTCCTCAGCCTGGTAGAGGGTGACTTCTACCTGT